>NC_139232.1:69663164-70263164 GCF_977018435.1 Lepisma saccharinum
CCCATTTTGATATGTCACACGACCACCTTCCCATTTAAATTTCTGAAGTTGAATTCAAGATGGCGGACATCAAGATGGCTACCGACCATGCGGGTGACGTCAATGTGGTTCCCTCTTGGCCTGATAACGTTTGGTCATGCCATTTTTACGTTCCATGCCGCAGTGGCCTTGTACTGGGGGTGTTAAGTGACTTATTGAGCCATAACTTTGTGGTATTGTTAACTCTGCAACAATTAAAGTTAGGTGAAAACAAATGTCACAGTTGTTTTCCTGGTGAAATTCTAGCCCATTTTGATATGTCGCACGACCCCCTTCCCATTTAAATTTCTGAAGTTGAATTCAAGATGGCGGACATCAAGATGGCTGCCGACCATGCGGGTGACGTCAATGTGGTTCTCCCTTGGCCTGATAACGATTGGTCATCGCCATTTTCACGTTCCATGCCGCAGTGGCCTTGTACTGGGGGTGTTAAGTGACTTATTGAGCCACCCTGTATACAGGGTGACTGGTAATTAGATGTATTCCCTGAAAGGGGTTAAAGTAGAGACAATTTGCAATAAATTTGACCATATGATACCCCGTCCGAAAATTAGTAGTTTTCGAGATAATCGAGTTTCTATTGTTTTTCTAAAAATGACAATTTTCCACATAAAAAGATGAATTGAGAAAACACTGATAATTGTAGGGAACTTATTTAAGCGTTTTCTGATAGCTAACAAACAAGTGGTTCGTTTTAAAAAAAGTTTTTTCCAAGTAACAATCACATGTAAGTACCGGGTGGGTCTAAACTTACAAGTGATGATAAAAAAATGCACTCTTAGTTTACTTGGCAACGTATTAATAACAAAAATGGTATGACACGAACCGTACAAATTACTTAAATTACTTCCTTGAGTCATCAGCTATCCAACAAGGTACAAATGTTGCTAACATTTACATTTGTGTACAAGAAATAATACTTCATTCATCTTCATGTGTATGGAATCAATGAACAATACAATTAAAGAACATTACACGTCTTGCTCAAAGTGGGCACCTCCGTTACGAATGCAGGAACGCAGGTTTTTACGGGTCATTTGGTCTCTTAACTCGTGATGTGATGGGGGCCTTGACGTGTTGACCAGCTGTTAAGATCCTCTCCCTGAGCTCTTCTTGCGAGTTTACCGGTGCCTTGTCATGTGGCTCCAAATGTAAAAGTCGCAAGGCGGCAAATCGGGGGATCGAGCCGGCCAGGGAATCGGTCCGCCTCGGCCAATCCATTTCTTTGGGTACTTTTCATCCAGCCACTGTCGCACGCCCAGGCAGAAGTATGGATGGGCGTCATCAACAATAATTTCATCGAGCCATTTTTCCTGCCCCAAATCTTAAATGGCATCACTTATGAACATTTTTTGCGGAACGGGATGGCAATGTTGTTGGAGGATGTGCCTCTAGCTACAAGACGTGACATGATTTATCAGCATGATGACTGCCCAGCTCGATCCCCCGATCGATTTGACGCCTTGCGACTTTTACTTTTAATTCAGGAAATGCATGTTACTTCTCTCTCGCATAATATCTAAGACACTAAATGTTAAAATATACAAAACAGTAATTTTCCCTGTAGTATTATATGAATGCGAAACTAAGTCCCTTACATTGAAAGAGGAACATAAATTAAGAGTATTTGAAAATGAAATCATTAGAAAAATATTTGGACCTTAATGGGATGAGGACACAGGCGAGTGCAGAAGGTTACATAATTTAGAACTAATATTCATGTCCAGATATTATTAGAATGATTTAATCAAGAAGACTTACGTGGGCAGGCCATGTGGCACGAATGGGAGAGGAAAGAAGAGTTTACAGGAATTTTTATTGGAAACCTGATGGTAAGAGACCAAAAGGATGCACAAGACGAAGATTGAGAGATAACGTAGAGATGGACCTGAAGGAAATCGGTAGGGATGGAAAAGAGTGGATAATAGATCTTGCTCAAGATAGGGACAGATGGAAGACCTGTGTTGCTGCAATCATAAACCTTCGAGTTTAAGAAGGCCAGAGAGTTACATATACCAGAAGATCTATTGGGAAACCACTTTGTTGCTAAGTGTCGACCTATTAGATCATGAAGTCGTCAAATTGATCATCAGGTTCGGATTTTGCAACTATTGTGACTTTTGGGGGGGGGGGTAATTTCGAACACTGGTACAGGCAGTGGAAGAGGATGCTTAGACATTCACCTGGGGAAAGGGCTTAGGCTGAAAAAGGGTCTGAAAGACTCACTACACAGGGCTGCAAGCCATTGGAGGAGTCAAACAATAAGGCTATAGTCTATCCTGGCACCAAGCTCCTACATTCCCCGTGCATTGTTGCTCTGTGCCCACCGGAAGATGCTGGATGCTGAACAAAAGGGAAGGCGAGGAAGTTGAATGCATTTCCTGGGTCTGGAACTGTAACAGGCCGGCGATTATAAAAGGAGATAATTAAAGGTTTCAGGAGGAAAATGCCACTGGTTATCTTCCCGGCATCTTGGAGTTAACGAAATGTGCGCCAGGGTACGGCATGGCTTCAACTCGGAAGTGTCTCTGACGTAATCGTGCTGTGCTTAATCGTTAATTAATTTGATGGTGGTTGGTAATTATGTCGTCGTGCGGACAAAGGGTTTTCTCTGTTTTCACAAACATTCTTTGTAAGCTCTAGATCACCGTGTCTCATAACCAGTGGCGGTGGCAGTAAATAAGTGAGGAAGTAGAAAATGGGGGGGGGGGGGGGGGCAGGCGACTACTTTCTGTGAGGGTTGTTACATTTAATATACAGCTAAATATGCTCTTTTTGCATGCAGGCACGTATCTAGAAATATATTTCGGGGAGGTACGAAACAAGTCTCAGGAATAATAATAATAATAATAATAATGACGTTTACATTAAAATTATTTTATTATTATTATATTGATTTAAATTAATACTAAATAAAAATACAAATTAATTAATATTATATTGTTATTATTACATGACTAGGTAAAAACCGGATAAAATAGAGATAGGCCTATAACAGCCCGTAATCATTATCTAGCTTACCTCTAGTTAAGATCGGCATAATTTGCATAAAAGCAAGTGCCCTGGGATATAAATGAATGTCAAATACATGAATAATTGAATAAGAAAAAGGGATGTTAGATATAGTTGGCGAAAAGTTAAGTTCCTGATTAATATTTAATGCATATTAAATAGGAGTGTGCAAGCATAAATAATTGGTACTGTCCTTCAATGACCCCAATAAAAGCCTTGCCTTCAAATAAGTTCAGAGGAAATTATAACCATCGACTACACAATAAATGCTAAAAAGTATATTTTCAAAATTTAATTTTAGTACTTAGTAAGTCTTCCGGCGGGGGCGAGGTGAAAATCTTGGAACCCCTAGATATGTTCTTCTTTGTATGATATTTAGCAGTATTTTTTATCTAGTTTTTTCTTAACTGCTGGTGGGGGGGGGGGGCGGACTGCCGTGCCTCCCATGTTTTCTTTCTGTTTCGATTCTTTGGCGTCTCTTCGGTTCATTAGGCTCATGGGTCAATCGCGACGATGAGGATGAAACGGATGATGGGACCAACGCAGTGATATACCCATGGCTTAAAGATGGTTCGAACCTAGGACCTTTGTAGCGCCTTACGCTAACCACTCCGCCACGGAAACTGGCCGCTTTCCCTTTTGGCTCCGTCATTGCTGATAACCAATGCTGAAACCTGAAATTGTTAGGTGGAAGGATGTTTGTTCAAACTCTGAGTCAGAATCTGTGGTAGGTGGGAGTAGCAATTCGGCTGTTAGCTGCAGTAAATGGTATCCTCTAGGATCCACCTCTCCTATTTCCAGTACTACCGGTAACTACTCTTCATTTTCTGTATCATGGTAGACACATATCATTAAATTCATACAAGGTGAATCCATAATTGAATACGTCAAAATATTTTTACATATTATAAATGTTTATAGATTTATAAGAACCTTATAAGAACCGTAAATGTTTTCAACTTATTACACAGACACACCCACCTGTCAGACACGTATCTAGAAATATATTTCGGGGAGGGGGTTTCCGAAACAAGTGTCTCAAAATAATAATTTTTAAATTTAATAATTATAATCATATTAAATTAATGAAAATATTCAAATTAATTAATATTATGTTTTTATTGCATGAATAGGTAAAATGACGGTATAAAAATAGTCTTATATTATAACAGTGCGTACTCATTATCTGTCTTACGTATAGTTGAACTCGACAAACTTTAGGAAAAAAACAACTGTCCTGGCAAAGAAATTAATATAGATAGATAAAGAATTGAATATTTATTGAATATCAAAAAAATAATGTTAGGTGCAGATGACGAAAAGTAAAGTTCCTGGTAATATTTTACATATTATTATAAGTAGGGATAAATCTTGCACAAATATTCTTTGGGTACTGTCATTCAAAGTCGTTAGATTTCAATACATTCATTGCCTTCCAATAAGTTTGGCGGAAATAAAATAACCTTCGATTAAAGTCTTAGTAAGTCTTTTAAGGGAGTCCTGACCCCTCCCCCCTAATTATGTCCTTACCACCAGGAGCGTATATTCTAGGTTATATAGACTACCTGCGAAGCCTGAAGTCTAGATAATGAAATAAAGGAGAAAATCTATCAGAAATTGTATATAAATTATTCATATCAGTGAGATGATGATGATCCTGATTCTGGAGTTGGCAACCTGATTTCCTATGAGTTTGCAACCTGATTTCCTATGAGTTGGCAACCTGATTTCTTATGACTTGGCAACCTGATTTCTTATGACTTGGCAAACTGATTTCTTATGAGTTGGCAACCTGATTTCTTATGAGTTGGCAACCTGATTTCTTATGAGTTGGTAAACTAATCTCTATTCATAGCCTAGGACAACTTGACGTAGTGAGATAGCCCAGATATTTGACTCTTTATACGCCACTGCTTACCACCCACACACACTGAGTTACTCGGCAGCATTCCTTAAAATACACTACGTTGTTGCCTGTACTGCATACACAGTAGACAACTAACATAAAAAAAGACCAACTCCTCCAAATCGTAAATCCACTACCTGAAGAACCCTCTATTCTCCAGCCACTGCAAGAACGATGTTAATGTAAACAGAACCACGTGACTTCTGAGAAAATAGTTCCTTTCCTATGTGTTTGTGCTGGTATTATTGTGCCCATGAATACATTCGTCGTAGCTGAGCAGTTCATTATGTAAGGTTCCAGAACTTCAACATAGCAGCTACGTTGAGTGGTGTGACTTTATCACATGCGCTAATTTCCTACGCGCAAGCTTCCTGCACAGTTACCATTCAAACAGCCAATAGAATTTTATCAGAACCATGCGAATTTGTTTACACCGTCTTCGTTTTTACAGTGGAGGAAGAATAGTTATATTTTTTGTGTCTGCAACCTTCGAAAAATGACAGCGAAAGTGTACGTTAGGCAATGATGGAACCTTGTGCGGGATTATTGAAGCAAGACTCTAGCGTAGAAAGCTACGCGTGCACCTTCCATACGAACGAGGATACGTTCCACTACAACGCATTGTTCCCTGCTAATGGATCACACTCAGTGTCTGCTCGCATGACAGTAATATATGTGATCAATGCAGGATTAGTCAATTTTGCCCAGGAAGATTTATTTAACATACTAGTTCATGTCCTTTGCTTAGTGTCTCTCAAAGATCCACCCAACTTGAAGTTGTAGTTTGGTACCGGAGCGTGTTTATTTATTTTTGGCGTGTTTGGTTGTTAGCCATACAGTAAAACTTCGTTAATCCGGACTAATGGGGGCGATAAGTTGACCGGTTTAACGAAAGTCCGGATTAACTGAAATAACCTAAAAGAACAGTAGAAAGATCAAAACTCCGTTTATAGCAACAAAACACGTTTATCATGGTGTATCTGAAAGGCATAGGCCTGAATACACTATACAGTACACTACAAAGTCTGCGGGAAATAGAATTGCATTAGTGGTTGACTGCCTTTCCTCTGGGAAGTTCTCTTGTTGACTTCTAGCCACATATAAAACCTTGCATATTGCTCTTTTTTTGCCTTTTGCCTGTCCGGATTAAGAGAAGTCCGGATTAACGAGGTTTTACTGTATATCAAAAATCAAAACTGGAGAACCGAGGGCTCCTCTAGACCTTTTGCGACATTAGCTTAACCGTTTTCGAAAAGTCCTCTTTTTCGAGAAACCGCTATGTTATTTCAAATTCTGGTGTCTAAGGGATGGCATTCCAGTAGTCACCCAAATGTCAACTTCCCTTTCATGTAGTACACCCTGGACTGCATTCTTGCAGACTACTGAAGCTCTGGCGTTTGGACTCTCAGCCAGTATAAATCTCTATTGGGCTTGTGTTATACCTTGTCCATGTGTTTTTGTGTGTCCCCCTTCATCCATCTCATTTTATCATCAATCATCCCCATCGTCGCGATTAGCCAAAATAGGGAGAAAAGCGACGTAAAATGAACTAAGTCAATCCATCAACATTTCAAATTCTGAAAAAATACATTTGCTTAGAATTCCTTCTGCAGCATTCTTGTTAATTTTCATGTGGCTTTTCTCGCTAGATATCAGTGATTTTGTTTTTGTTTGTGTGTGTTTTAAGTCCACTTTATGCACAAAAATGGTAATCGTGACTGGACCAACAGTTTAAAGTGGCATCCGAACCACTATGTGCCTACATCAGGTATCGAACCAGGGACCCCTTGATTACAAGACGACAATATAACAACTACGCCATCGGGAAGCCCTAGATATCAGTGATGCACAATAGGCTTACGTAGCCACGCAACTATTGCGAATAGGTTGACAACGGAAAAATCAAACCATACGAAGAATCACGTGAATTCTCTAGAAGGATTCTAAGCAGGACTTCTACAATTACAATCAGGCACGTATCTAGAAATATGTTTCGGACCAAATGTCTCAAAATAATAATAATAATGTTTAAACTAAAATAATTATAATTATATTAAATTAATTAAAATATTCAAATTAATTTTTATATTTTTATTTTATGAATAGCTAAAAGGCCATTGTAAGAATAGTGGGTAAACTTTCCGTATCCGGAAAACGGATTTCTTAAAATTTACAGGAGAAATTCCTTACCGAATGCAGTTTCTTTAGACTTGTGGAAGTTCGGGGAAGTGTTTTCTCGCATCGTTCATTGAATTTTGCCGGTAAATCATGTATTTTTCGATATAAATGTGTGACCGATGCACGAAACCTGTTGCATCCATTTCCTTCCAGCCGGATGTTGCCCGTAAGTGATGACGTAATCCCGGTCAATGTTTCCAGACACGTGTTTTTGTAACTGAAGAAGGTACTTTTCCGCAAATGGTTCGTGGGGCTGTGTGTCAATAGTGGAGTGGGGGTGGAAACACTGCATGCCGACTACGGTAGTGAAACCGTGACCGCCATTTATCGTGTTACCGAAGGGAAAAAGAATCGAACACAATTTACTTCATACGTCAAAAATATAGATAATTTCCATGAAAAAAGCGAAGTGCCACCTTCAGCAATGTTTCTCAATGCAGAATACATAACTAGGAATATGGAAAGTGACATAAATTGCGAGTTTCAGGCGTTTTCCGGATACGGAAAGTATACCGAATAGTGGTATAATAGCACCTAGCTTACGTGTAGTTCAGGCCGGCAAAAATTGAAAAAAGAAAAAGAAACCTGCCCTGGCAAGGAAATTAATGTCAAATAGATAAAGAATTGAATATTTATTGAATATAAAAGAGGATGTTAGATACAGTTGATGAAAAGTAAAGTTCCTGGTGATATTTTTTGAATGTTACGTTAAGTAGTGATAAATCTTCTTTGGTACTGTCATTCAAAGTCGTATGATCCCAATATAAACCTTTCCTTCCAATACATTTGGCGGAAATAAATACCTCTCGATTAAACAAGTATATTTTCATTATTTTCATCATTTAATTTACTAAGTCTTTTAGGGGGTCCGGACCCCCCTAAATACGTCCTTGATTACAATGCATTTTTTTCAGAATTTGGAATACCATAGCGGTTTTTGAAAGGTGAGGACATTTCGAAAGCGGCTTCGTTGGCGTCAGTCCAGTGAAGGTCGTTAGGAATTATCTTCCTCCCGAGTGGTATATAACTCGAACTTCATAGGGTTGAATGATTTTTACTTGAGGCCACGCACACTCAGAGAACTAAATGCATCATATCGATTGATGCGCCAGAATGCATCGATTGATGCACTAAAGTGTGTTTTATGGCTTCTTCAAAGAATCAGATTCACATTTGATGCATTTGTGTGCATTCTTGTATGTCGTGAAAGAAACACCAATTTGATCGACTCGTCCTCCTGGGCAACTGAGACTAGATAGTTCATAGAGATCGCGAATCTTGAAATCTTTTTTGATTCATAGCTCATAAGGAGAATTTGATCCTAAGAATCCTTAGGCCGCCGAAGATTGGTAATTATGATTTTTGCAGATGCGTATCGAGTAGTATAGTATAAAATACAAGTGAGGATTTATTTCAGTCGAGATGCACTTCAATGCATCATCAGTTGATGCGTTTTGATGCACCTTGATCAGTTTTGATGAACCAGAATGCATCTTTTTTGATGATGCAGGAAGGTGAATCAAGGAACATCAACTGATGCATTGAAGTGCATCTCGATTGAAAGAAATCCTCACTTGAATCAAATGCTGCACATTGGTGTTTCTTTCACGACATACAAAAATGCACCCAAATGCATCAAATGTGAATCTGATTCTTTGAAGAAGTCATAAAACACACTTTAATGCATCAATCGATGCATTCTGGTGCATCAATCGATATGATGCATTTGGTTCTCTGAGTGTAGAGAGTGTGGGGAGGATTCCCCCAAATGATCCCTGCCAGTGATGTCTTTCCCTCCTCAAAGAAAATGGAATTGAAAGTACCGTATATAGTGTACCATTTAGTAATTATGTAACAAACATAACTGAAAAGTCATTCGTGATGTCCAATGATCATAGATTTCCCTGCCGGAACATATTCAGCCTTGTGGATTAAAGGAGGACACTATTCTGCAAATGGCCAACCTCACCGAGCCAACAGCAAGCTGGTTTCCATCGCATGCATAGTGCTGATATTTTACATGTCTAAAGTGTTCACAAGAAACCCGTAGGTAGGTTAAATCTTGGCAATATACATTTGATCATGTTTTGGTGGTTACTTTTCGATAACTTTGTATGAGTTTGGGTTTTCTTAGAATGTAAATACAGTAAAACCTCGTTAATCCGGACTAATGAGGGCGATAAGTTGACCGGTTTAACGAAAGTCCGGATTGACTGAAATAACCTAAACGAACAGTAGAAAGTTCATTAAAACTCCGTTTATAACAACAAAACACGTTTATTATGGTGTATTTAAAGGGCATAAGCCGAAATACACTATACAGTACAGTACAAAGTCTGCGGGAAACAGAATTTCATCAGTGGTTGACAGCCTTTTCTTTGGGAAGTTCTCTTGTTGACTTACTTCTAGCCACATTTAAAACAACCTTGCATTCTGATTTTTTTTTTTTGCCTTTTGCCTATTTGGATTAAGCGAAGTCCGGCTTATCGGGTTCCGGATTAACGAGGTTTTACTGTATCCTGTTTCTAAATTACGTGTAAATGTTATCATAAGATTTTATGGCGTAGGTTAAAACCAATATTCTAAGGTACTTAGAAACCACAAGGCAATAGTTTAGCTTACTGACTGATAACACATTTGCATACCCCCCCAAATAAAACTACCTCCCGAAATGAAATCACAAATACGCCATTGAATGGAAATCTACCCATCTTCCTAAAATTAATTCGTACACTGCTCTACAGGCAAGCAATTAATAAGCAACAATAGCGCATGGTGAGAAACACCAGGGATTTCAATTCTCAACATCCTAACTGCGAAGGGCCACACAGTTGGCAGCAAGATGTATGCGATTAAACAGCAATAACTGGAGACAGACATTCAACAATGAAAGAGCGACATTATTAGCTCCAGTGTGTTACTCAACAATCCTTTGTGTGGCCCTCAATTGCCCTATTTGCCTTATTAAAGAAACCGTCTTCGCAGATACCGTTCGCAAACGAAAAACTACAGTGGAAGCTCAATTCCCATCGTGAATGCATTCTTGTATGTTGCAATTAGCCATCGGCCGCTGCACGAGGTAGCTTATACGTCTCGGGGAAGAGATTACGTGATCACGAAGCTCCCGGCATCATTTGGAAAAAAAGCTGTCATTTGGTGATAAGGACCGAGCGCGATTGTTGTGAAACACCTGCTTCGGCCTTTGTTCTTTTTTTTCGCATTGTTGTGAGTAGGCCAATCTAAGTCGACTGCAATACACGCAAGATGTAATTGCCACGTTTCCATCGACTGCGGTCAGAGGGTTCTATTGGCTGTGGTAGTCCCAAGAAACAATTATTTACCATTATAATGAGGTCATATAAAAACAAAGACTGTAATTTTAAAAATACACATGTAGACAGAGATTATATATTTTCAATGTCGAAAATATGTAAAACAGGGACTGCTTTAGTGAAAATGTTAATGTTAATGTTCCACTAACATAACCCGTGCCTTGGCCTATCTCCCGGCTGCCAGTTTTCCTCCCACAATCCTACCTAGAGGTGTGGTGATCTTCAACCGGTAATGGGGTGACGTGGGGTTAGCACGTCGAACCCCCAGCCGTTGTAGGAGATTTACGAGAGCAGGTTACGCTACTCACTGGTAGCTCCCTAATTTCCTCACGATGGTGGGTTGCCACCGGTCCTATACACAGGTCGAGAACCCAGAGATTGAACCCAAGCGGACTCGAACCCACATGCCGTCACGCAGTCGGAGTCCAAAGCACAGAGCCTTATACCGTATGGCCACGGAGGAGGACAACAGTCCCACTTCAACATCAATTTATTCTTACGAAAAACAATTTGGATTTTTAGAGATAATATAAACTAATAACAATAATAATGTCAAAATAGTAGTTGAAGTAATCAATCGAAGATATCAAGACTAATAAATAATTGATTCATTGAGTTACTATTTTAAGTCCACTTTAAAGCTCGAACCACTGGGGTCCTGGGTTATAAGGGGTGACCTTCCACGTAGTACACCCAACTGTCAACCTCACTTCCACTTAGTACACCCTGGACTGCAATTTTCAGACGAACGAGGCTCTGGCGACTGGCCCCATGCCAGTATAATTCTGTGTTGCCCTGTGTTTCGTTCTTATGTGTGCTGAGTGCCTGAGCGCCCCAGCTTTTAACCAGTCAGAATGTATTAATATTTCAGTTACGACACGACACTACAGTTGTTATTTTAGTTACGGTAAGGGGCTGGACCCCGTATAAAGTGAAGGGTGCAAAATAGCCTAAGTGCTGGCGCACCCAAAATTTTGAATTCAAATTCAAAATTCACTGGGGTCCTGAGTTCGATGCGATCTCACTCTCAAATGCAGATCCATTGCTGATTGGCCGATATAACAAACTCTGGCAAGCGTTGAAGAAGACGGACGGGAGGATTGAATATCTTGCCAAGATAATTCTTCAATGAAACATTTTCCCCAATCACTTAGCTCACATTTTTCAACAATAATTATGAACACAAAATATGAAATAGCATTTTCTACTCACCTTGTAATGGCTTTGAAACCAAGGTCTTCACACTTGAAAATCCCTCCTTGTATATCGGAGCACTATATACTGAAATCCACTTCTAATAACCATAAGGCATTTCTTAGTGATTTTGATTACAATGGGGTAGCAGTACACAACAAAACACTTCTGGACGAACAAAAATATGGAGCTCTAAATTTTACCGGATATTGACATCGGTCAAAAGGTCTCTTCCGGCGAACAGCAGACGATCAACATTTTAATTAGAAATTATTTGGCAGAAAATGCACGGTGCTGGTAGCTGTCAAAAATTCCTTGGGAAGACACTAGGTGTAGAAGGGGGCTTGCAACAGCCACAATATATTCATCAAAATGTCTTTATAGACACACAGTATTCATAAGATTGGCAATTATTGAACGGGCAGGTGTTAGGAGAGCCACATGACCGACGAAAATTCCTCACGAAAAAGCAGGGAAAAGATCGACAATGTAACATAAAGTCTTCTACCATTATGCCATAGAAAATTCATATGACAGTCACACGATCAACGATAATTTCTCGTAACAGCACACACGAAAAACTAGGCAAAAGAGAGACAATTTTTCAACGGAGAATTCTTAGGATAAGCACATGATAGACAGTTATCTTTCTTAACAGCAACACGCACGAAACAGGATCAACAATTGAACGAAAATTCTTCGACAATCATTCCACAGAAAATTCGTAGGATAAGCACACGATCGACAATAACTCCTCGTAACGCCGCCCACGAAAAAGGTAGCCACAGGATCACCAATTGAACGCAAACTTTGTTTAACCTGAATTTCACTCTCCTTGCGAGCCAGCGCTGGCACCAGCGACCACCGAGGTGAGCAATAAAATCGTTTGGAGGTTCTTCGGCTGCAGCGGAAGTCAACCGGAAGGGCTAACGAGCCCAAGGACAGGCTCCGGGAGGAAATTTCTTTGGTTTCTTCCATTAAGCAAACATCGCATACCTGCATTTTTTCATTCTGTTAGACAAAAGAAAGAATGACCAAACGCAGCGATGCGTGCAAAAATAATTATGCAACAGATTCGGTCTTTCTCTCTCTCTCTCTCTGCTTTTTCAATTACCAAACGCACGCCTCAAATTCACCAATGATCACGTTCCTATTCTTGTTGCTTGTACTGTACGTGACTCGACGATTCCAATCCTTTGGTTGGAGTTCGACGTGGTGTTTTTATTAAGAGGTTCACGATGGCTTTTATCGGTTTGTGTCAGTTTCAACATCTTTAAGCTCTACATCTGCCTCTGTTCTGTAGTGCCGCATCAGTGGTCGAGTGATATCGAATGTTCCGGTTTCGAGTCCCGACCTGCACGCATAAATGTACCTTTGCTAGTGTCCCTTCGGACGTTTCAGCCAATCTATATTAATTCTCATCGTTAAAAGGCCAAGAAATAAATTTGAGAGATATCATGAAGCCGATGACGTACTCGTTAGTATGAAGAAATACCTAATTCGACGATTGGTACCTGTTTTAAAAGCAAGCAACTCTCGAGCTGACAAACCTATTTCCATCAACTATATCGCCGTTCTATGCGTTTGTATGTGGTACACGCGCGCGCGTGCATGTGCTGGCGTGCGCGTATGAACCTAATCTATATTCTAAAGGGGGGAGAGAGAGAGAGGAGTCAATATATACGGGGTGTTCATAAAGTCCCGGTACCATTACAAAAAACATAGCTCGGAAACTATATGCAATAGAACAATTCTGTTGATTGCAAGATCAGCTACAACTCTCCACGTTTATACGTATGCCATACACCTCAATGTGCACCCCTCTAGCTGCTCTCAGAACATCAAGGCGGTAATCCACTTCTGCGCCCCAGCGAATCACCAGTAACATTTAGGATACTCTCCGTTATTCTTCTTCGAAGAGTATCAACATCTGGAACATGACTGCGGTAAACACAATCTTTGACATACCCCCAGAAAAAGAAATCCAAGGGTGTGATATCAGGAGAGCGCGGTGGCCAGTGAATAGGTCCATCGCGGCCTATCCACCTGCCAGGGAAATGCATATCCAGAAGACCTCGAACATCTTTTTACCAATGAGGGGATGCCTATTACTCTATCACGCATCAAGGTAGACGAAGACAACGTACGCATCAGTTGCATGTACGAGTAGTTTCCGAGCTACGTTTTTTTGTAATGGTACCGGAACTTTATGAACACCCTGTATAATTGATTTGTTTTGAATGTTTAAATATTGTTAGAGGCGTATCTTAGAATTTCTCAATGGGAGGGGGACACCAATTATTCTTTATGGAGTCAGACCTATACTTTTAACATCATTTCCTTAGTAGGCAATCATTTCCAGCACCCTTTGGGCGCACCAATCGAGGAATGTGGTATGCGGCGGGAGTAATCAGAATGACATGCTTCGAAGTCAGAAGCTCAGGTTGGTTAGGATGTAAACGTACTTGTATATTTACTTGTTTCGGTGCTTCTCTGTCACTTTTGGCTAATCGTGACGATTAGGGCGCGTGATGATTAGATGAAAGTGATGAAGAAACGCTCACAAAGAACACTCATGCCTAGGCCGAGATTCGGACCCGGAATATTCGGCGGTGGGATCGAAAGAAGATATAAATGTATCATTGTGTCTGTCTCGTCACTTCATCATTCATCCTCATCGTCCAAATAAACCGGAGAAGTGCGATGTACAATAACCAAAGTAGAATGAAATATAATATGTGAAACTATTAGAATATACCAATGCATTAAGAAAAATACATGTCTAGAGATTTAAAAAAATATATTACACATATGAGACCTAACCTCTTAAAAATATAAAATAAAAGGAATAAGAAATAATACAAGATCGAGCACCTTGTCCGTTCACACTGGTTCCAGCTTCGAATCCTGTCCTTACCATGAATGCTCCGTTGGAATTGGCCATTCATCAATTTTATGTAATCATCATTTCATCCTCGTCTTCGTGATTACAGAAAATTAGGAAATTCAACAATTTTTGTGAAAGTCTCGTGCTTTTGGTTTCACCACGATATTCGTAAGGGGAAATGAGCGGGAATTCGCCCCCCCCCCCAATTTGCTTGTAGATTTTTAACACTTTGGCGCATATCATATATAGCTACAATTCCTATGCTGAGAAAGAAGTTTCTGGATCCCCAATATAGCAATTTTTTCCAATATAACACTGTGTTTCACGCAAAAATCAACCGTTGCTCCGTTTCAGTTGGAAAAAGTGTTTCTCGAGTGGTAAATCCGGGAACATATGCCAAACGTACCAGGTGGTCTCCTTACATGTGGGACAGGCAGGCTTTTATGATTGTGACACAACATTGCAGAGTCCATAAGGGGTAGAGGATGACAATTGGGTAAAAGAAAAATATCGAACATGGTGGGTGGGACAGCGAAAGGACAGGTTTCAGCCATCTGGGGACACGACCGTGCCCAATAAACTTCGATTTACGACGGTCTGTAACATGTCCACCATCCTTTTCATATTTGAACAAGCGGTGCTCTTGAATGATTGGCTTCGTATAATAGATCTTGCAGCTCTTGTACTACATGGTCAACGAAGTTAGTAATAAGGTGTTTTATACAGTATATATTGATACACCTGTAGAATGAATTGTATCTTCTGCAAATATGCTGAAGAAACTGCCGGCTCCCGTGACTGAGTGGTTTCCACATCGGGCAACGACGCCAGGGGTTCCGGGTTCGAATATTGGTCTGGGCATGGATGTTTGTGAGTGTCCATTCATCAATTTCATCACATCATCACTAGACCTCGGATATTAGGTTTTTAACCTATTGTTTTCCTTTACATGTATGTAAGAAATAATAAGTTACGTCAGCGTTCCGTTAAAAACGCAACAACTGATCAAGTTTTATAGTGCCTAAAAAACCTATTTTGCTTGTTAGAACCTATTTTAGGTTTATGCGCATAAATCAAGCTCTTTTTTAGGTTTTTATATATTTTTAAAGCTTTTACAGGATTTTTATGTCACACAGAGGCATTTGCTTTGTCTGGTCACGAAGAAATTCAATGACCAACGTGTTTGAAACGTACTATCTGGCTATTTCCCTTCCTCCAAGTCCATGGTGATTTTTCAAAGCTCTAAACAAAGAAGCAAAATGTCTGTCACCTATACAATCCAAAGTGGTCTGATCCGTGTGGTCTTGCTCACTTTCGCGTCACTTCGGTGCTTTGTGGCATTCACCCCTTGCAAACTAACATTTCAGCATTGAAGTTTACACCACTGACTATGTTATTGTTGAAAGAAAATTTTCAGCATATAAGATGATCCTCACAGACAAAATTGCGGAGTTTGACTGTGGATAACATGAGAAAAGATTGTTGCCTAACTATACAGCGAAGAATGGATTTTTAATAGCAAATTTCCAAGGGAAAGTTCTGCCATCGCCATAGGGTTAGGCAACATACATGACGATATGTAAGATATCAGGATATAGGTATTCCATTTTCACAGTATTACTCACGAATTTTGAACTATTTTAAGGTCTTTTGAACCTACCTCATGATTATTCGAGCATAACAAGATTTTTGGGACCTATTTTAGGATTTTTAGAGCCTATTTTAGGAACCTGAAAGCACACTTTTTAGAACCTAAAAATCCGATGTCTAATCATCACTCATCCCCATCTTCGAAAATTAGCCAAAACTGACACAAGAAGCGAGGTAAAATAAAGCAAATCAATCAATCAATCAAAGAAAGAAACTGCCGGAGTAGTCATTGAGGTGAGTGTACAAGGGTGTCTCCAGTGGGTGGTCAAGGGATGGCTGTGGCCCACCGTAAAATGATTGTTTCCCACTCTCCTGCCCCCATGTGAGAAATCTTCATGGAGAGAAGGGTGGACAGAGAAATTTAGATTCGTTTATTTTGTGCCTCTTTCCTTCCACTTTTGGCTACTCGCGACGATGTAATGGGTGAAGATTGATTGATTGATTTGCTGTTTTAAGTCCACTTTATGCACAGTAAGGCTAGTCGGAACTGGTTTAAGGTGGAATCCGAGCCACTATGTGCCTCCACCGGGTATCGGTGACCCTTTTATTGAAAGGCAACGACGGTAATGGATGAAGAGGCAATCGGAAACACATATGAACACAACGAAACTCAATACCCCATAGCGGATTATTCTGGCTCAGGATCCAGGCGCTAGACCCTCGTTAGCCTATGATAATGAAGCCATGGTATCCTACACATGAAAACTAAATGTATCATATCGATTGATGCACCATAATGCATCCACTGATGCACTAAATTGTGTTTTATGTTCTCTGCAAATAATCAGATTTACATTTTATGCATTTTGGTCCATTTTTGTATCTCGTGAAAGCAAAACCAAAGTACATCATGTGATGCAAGTGAGGATTTCTTTCAATCGAGATTCACTTTAATGCATCAGTTGATGCGTTTTGATGCACCTTCCTGCATATTTTTTAATGCTGCAGAATTTATGTACATTAGACGAAACCTTCAAGGGGTCTTAGCTGCAGACTTTATGTACATCAGACGAAACGTTCAAGTGATCTTAGCTGCAGACTTTATGTAGATCAGACGAAACGTTCAAGTGGTCTTAGCTGCAGACTTTATATAGATCAGACGAAACGATCAAGTGGTCTTAGCTGCAGATTTTATGTAGATCAGACGAAACGTTCAAGTGATCTTAGCTGCAGACTTTATGTAGATCAGACGAAACGTTCAAGTGGTCTTAGCTGCAGACTTTATATAGATCAGACGAAACGATCAAGTGGTCTTAGCTGCAGACTTTATGTAGATCAGACGAAACGTTCAAATGATCTTAGCTGCAGACTTTATGTAGATCAGACGAAACGTTCAAGTGGTCTTAGCTGCAGACTTTATATAGATCAGACGAAACGATCAAGTGGTCTTAGCTGCAGACTTTATGTAGATCAGACGAAACGTTCAAATGATCTTAGCTGCAGACTTTATGTAGATCAGACGAAACGTTCAAGTGGTCTTAGCTGCAGACTTTATATAGATCAGACGAAACGATCAAGTGGTCTTAGCTGCAGACTTTATGTAGATCAGACGAAACGTTCAAGTAGTCTTAGCTGCAGACTTTATGTAGATCAGACGAAACGTTCAAGTGGTCTTAGCTGCAGACTTTATATAGATCAGACGAAACGTTCAAGTGGTCTTAGCTACAGACTTTATGTAGATCAGACGAAACGTTTAAAATCGCACCAAATCGCTATTATTGCGATTAGTAAAAAGTCACAGGAAAAATTATGCAAAACAAGAGTTTGAGTCTGAAGTCCACTTTATGGCCACATAGGCTAATCGGAACTGGGCCTACAGTTTAAAGTGAGATCCGAACCACTATGTACCTCCACGGGTATCGTACTCGGATCCCTTGATTCCAAGTCGACGACGTTACCATTACGTCATAGAGGAAGCCCCCATTGACAAAATTGACGTCAGACAGCTAATCGATTAACCAGTGGAAATATTTACTATCTGAATCTTGTATCCTTTAGGTATACAACTGGAACTGCCCTTGAGGTCTTTCCAAGTGAGAGGGTGGAGCTCTCCATTGGCATCAACCCAACAACCAATCTAAAACTTGACCCGTTCTGCTCAAAATCATGAACTTTCATCCTTTGCAAACGCCCCTTGCACTTCCAATGACATTGGGCTCAATTTTTGACATCAAAGTCTCGACCTCACCTTGCTTTCGTTGCCCCTCCCTACCAGACCTTCCTCCAGGAGTCGAATTGGCACTCCCTCGGGACTTTCCAACGCTTTCCCTTCTTAAACTGACCACTCCAGTGCAAATCCTAATCGCAAAATCAGCGAAAAACAATTTGCTTGCAAATTCTCGCATGATCGCTAAGAACAATGCAATGGAATTTCTATCACTACCGCATGGAGAATATCACATAAAGACCAAGCAGGTCTTGCACCCGTCTGCGCAGGCAGTGTTGCCAGGCCATTTAATTTTGGAGTCAGGATTGATTGGTTGATTTATGTTATTTTACGTCGATTCTCCGCCACTTTCGGCTAATCGAGAATGAGGATGAATGACGAATTTGATTTTTTTTAAATTCCATTTTATGCACAGGTAGGCTAATCGGCACTGGACCTACAGTTTAAAGATTCGCACCACTGTGTGTCTTCACCGGGTACTGAACCCGGGGGCTCTTGATTACAAGGCGACGGCGTTACCACTACGCCATCGAAGAGGCCCTAAGATGAGTGATATAATGACATTCATGAAGGAATACTTACAAAGAATACCCATGTCCAAGCCGGAAGCGACACTTCGAATACCTGGCGTCGAAGCGCGCTGTGCTAATCACTCTGTCACTAAGGCCGGCTTGCAGTCAGGAGATCGTGTAGCCAGATCTAGTGTGTAGGGAGGAGCTGTGGGAAGTTCTTCGAAGGTAGCTGATGTGAGTACCTTAAAATTTTACATTCTGGATTAGGTTAACAGAGGATGGAAGACGAAAGAAAAGGGACAATTATATGGGAGCGGAAGTGTACGTAGTTCTCGTAAATGTACCATCACTGAATTTGCCATAATTGTCCGGGGAAAGCGTCACGCAATCTGCTGTCATCTTGTAATCAAGGGTTCCGGGTTCGGTAGTCATTAAACGGAGGGTTTAAGATCAAGGCAACGTAGAATGCATAGTAGGAGTAGTCAGTCTACCTGTGTGTGAATTTCAATTAAAACTAACTTAAAAACTATATTTCTTAAAATAGTTACAAGAGCTTTAATTTATGTGAGCAACACACAATTACATATTTCTCATTCCTCAACTCAAGTTATATTGTGAAATAAAATAAAAAGACATGCAAAGATAATCTCCATAATTAAAAGAATAGTTTCTGACTGAATAGAACTGGAAAAGTTATTATTTCATTACTTGTCGCGCCATCTTGTATCGACCGTAGCACCTAATCAGCAGTGCCGTGATTATTATAAAGAGGTAAACGTAGTGTAATTAGCCTCCCCCGATGGCGCAGTGGTAGTGTTGTCGCTTTGTAATCAAGGGATCCCGGGTTCGATACCCGGTGCTGGTACATAGTAGTGTTCGGATCCTACTTTAAACTGTAGGTCCAGTCCCGATTAGACTTTCTGTGTATAAAGTGGACTCAAACCAAAATATCAATCAATCGTACTGTAATAAGCAAATTACAAATAATGTATCTAAGGTCTAAATCACCATCCCTGAGACCTTCTGTAAACAAACGGTCTCACCGATTCGATGTATCACTCCGCGTCAGCTGATCCATGACCGCAATCATCTGCTGTTACACTCATAGTTCGCCGCAGCTATTCGTTTTATATAAGAGCCTCTGAATGTGAGAACCCGTTCTCAAAACATCAGACGAATATGCAGCCGCATACATTGTTACTCTCCCGGTCATTCTCTCTTTCATAACCCTTAAAACTGCAGACACTGACACACCACTGCACTGGGATACCAACTTAACCACTTCAATTACTGGTTTCTCAGGATACTACTGACAGAACGTTACATAAATATTGAGTAGAATCTGTTTCTCACCCCTTTGCAAAGGCTGTCCTTGCTGGTGTTTTGAAAACAAGCTCGGAGAACACGGAGACTTTCCCTCACGCATAGAACTCGGCATGTTATTTTTCTAAGGCTAAGTCAGGCAATATTACTAAGTTGCACTACTTCCTTGCTGTTCACATGATTATTTTTAGAAAATAACCAATGTTATAAAATATCATTATGTACACAAATCTCTAAGCTCATTGGAAGTTACAATGCATATTACTACAAAATGTTCACACTTATCTTGCCTTGCCATGTCACCAAGTTATTTTACGAAGTGCACTATATTTGGCGGAACAAAAATCGTTATTAGGATGCTTGTCAAAGTTTCCAACCGCAATAAATTTACGAACTTTCATTGTCTTGTTTTGATCATCATCAATATATTGGACTTACAGCAATGCATATGGCTGTTTATGCCCTTTATATATTTTATTTACATAAGATACAATTTACATAAAATGTACAAACAAATTTCAAATACACTCCTATCTATATCATCCTTAGAAATATACATTACCATGTTATATCATTTTGTCTAAAAAATGCAAGTAAAATATATTCAAAGAAAGAAACCAAATTTATGGGAAATGATTACTGGTGCAAAGAGTTAACCATAAAGGTGAAGCAATAAGTAAAAAAGAAAGAGCATTGGGTTTAAAGTGAGACGTCATTTGCGGCAGCGTATCCCATACTACAAATTTGCCATTGTTTTACCTTACGTAATGAATCCTGTAACAACGCTGGATTTTCGTGTGGATTATTTTACTTCTATGAGTTTGCAATGCTTTCTGCATGCAGGTGGTTTTGTTTACAGAAGGTGTCAGGGTTTGTGATTTGACATATAGTGCAGTTTAAGCAACTCGCTTGCATTTATGGAGGCTAGCGTGTCGTCGGTGTGGTGCGAGCTTCTTCATGGAGCCCTCATGTTTATTCTGCCATGATCTGAGGTCTTTCTTTTTAAGTTCTTGCTGCAAGTCCACTTCATGCACAGGTAGACTAATCGGTACTGGACCTACAGTTTAAATTGAAATTCGAGCCACTTACACTGTTACTCACGAATCAGATGGCATCTGGTTTCACACGTTACGAACGCGGCAGACCAAGCCTCCTTCCTCGCTTACTCCCTCCTTTCCGCCCCTCTTAAAACGCTACAGTACTCGCTCTGCACACCACATGCTCTCTTTGATATACAAGGTGGATTGACTAATTGACCTGATCTATTGCGTGTGCTCACTAATTGGCAATATGTATGGATTTATTTACAAGGAAAGTTGTACAAATACAGGGTGTCAGGTGTGAAAGTATAAGGAAATGAGCCGGACCGTGTGGCCGAGTGGTTAGCACATCGCGCTGCGACGCCAAGGGTCCCGGGTTCGAATCCCGCTCGGGCTTGGTTGTTTGTGAATGTCCATTCATGAATTTTATCATTTCATCACTCATCCCCATCTTCGCAAATTAGCCAAGAGGCACAAAATGCGAAGTAAAATAAACCAAATCAATCAATCAATATAAGGAAATGAAACTTGAAAATTTAAGATCATTTTCTAACACCTTTTCTTACGTGTAGAGTAACTCAAAAGTTTTTCTTACATACCAGATACGCCTCGATATGCCCAACATTAGTTGCGCGACAGACATCATGTGACTGTAAGAATTATAATTGCCACATTCTCAATACTAGCACGAATGGAGACCGTATACATCATGAAGATCATGTATTGGTATTTAGTACACTTAACAAATCAAAAGGAGTGTCTGGCGAAGTTGGAGGCCAAGAAATAGGAAAAGGACCTCTCCCAAACGAACGTTAGGGAAAGCTCATGGTCCAGAATATCCATAACTTGATATACGTAACGGTATGGTACCACTGGCGTACGCATAGGGGTGTTCGATGGGGCTACAGCCCACTATGAAATTTTGAAAAATCAACATTTTCAAATAAAAGCCGTGAAGAACTCGGAAAAAGTAAAGTGGTAAATGTAAACACCACTTAAAATGACCACCGATTGTCATTTTGAGAGTGGAAAGTTCTAAATATCTTAAAGTACACGTCCCTCCCCCAGAAAGTAGAAAGCAGCTATTTACAGTCATGGACACATCTGGGTTGTAAATATTAACGGGATTATTACAATCCAGAAGTGTCCATGACTGTACTTTCCACCTGTACCATTCCGGTCCCCTCCCCAGAAAAACTCCTGCGTACGCCACTGGTTATCTGTAAAATTACCTGAGTCTTTTCTGTTGTTTTATTGTGTTAAGTGTACCGAGCTCGAGTACATACAGTCTTCTTGTTTTATTATGCGGCTACTTTCAAGTGTATCTTATAGTTTGCTGGCCAGTGGCGGCGATTCGATTCCAAAACTGGGGTTGCCAAAACTGAGGGCAAGAATAGTTTACTTTCCATAGGTAGATAAGGTTTAGCACAATGTTGGTAGCAAAACGTTAGGGACAACTGCCCCCCCTCCCCACACGTCTAATCGCCGCCACTGTTACCAGCTGATGTACTAAAGACGAGCGCAAAACATTAGAATGATAAAATAATAGAACTAGCAACCCTGCATTCAATGACAAGGGGAGGGAAATAATTGTGCTTCTCGTGTCTGTTTGCTCTGTGACATTTGACCCTGTGTGCCCTACGCGTGACACGAACCCCTTCTTCATCCGTGACAACGAGTGCACGAGCGATCGTGAGCCGCTCCAGGGTAAGGAGTCTTTCTCTGTCATAATTGTTCAGATAAAACAACCGTTTTCACTTCCTTTTCCATATCAAGCCCTGCTACATGACCTTCGAGGGGTGAGTGATATATTTGAGCTACGAGAAGAGAAAGGCACTTGGGAAAATATTGCGAAAGTTTACAAGAAACACGATCGAAGCGAACCTATTGTGTCCAATGGATCTTTATTACATAACGACATAATAAATGTTAAATTGACGCAAAGTGGGAGAGCTTTGAAAACAGGACGATAGATGGCAAGCATGAAAGGATATAAACGTCAAGAGAAGACTGCTTATTAATTTGTAATATAGAATATAAATATAGACATAGAGAATATACTTTTGGCTCAAGTAATATACGCTTGCATTATTTTCTTGAAAAGAACCTTAGTTCATAAGAGAGATTCCAGCCCAATGAGATACGCGAAAGTCGACAGCTACAAGTCTCTAATATGTATAAAATCATTTACTCCGCATGCGCTACCAACAGACCGAGGCGACGCGATGCAGGATATTGAGAAAATGGCTCAGTCCGACCGACACGTGCAGCTACAAAAGATTGTAGCTATACGTTTCTGAAGGTTGGTTTCCAAGTGATACCTGTAGCATGTCGTTTCGGACTGGAAGATCCCTTAGAAACTTTAGATTATTTACTAATCCTTAGAACCTTATTAACGTGAAGGTAAAGCTACCATGAAGATGTATGGGGAGGAGAGAGGTTATTTGTGAATGTGCTGTGATCAGCACCACGCTTCGGCTGCCTTTACGCATTTTATTAGAGCTGGGCGAACCTCAGAGCCGCTTTTATGCAGGGACATTTTCCCTGGTTCTAATATACAAGTACCACTCACCCCGAGAATCGAACCCGCAACATACCGACTGGACCACCGCTGTTCTCTAGATTAATGAAATACGCATTGCACCTATAAGGGTTGCATCTATGGGTTGTATTCGCAAAATTTGTGCATTATTAGTGCATATGAGACGGCTGTTTTTTCTTCAGGCTATTGCCTATTTTTGGAGGAGCAGGTTTAATTATACGAGTATATGGGTAACTCCACAACAAGATTTGCTTTGTAGAAAGTTTTTTAAGTGTTTTCCTCCAACAAGTAGTTGGAGAGACGCTCCTTCATCTACCATTGCCCAAGTTTCTCGCACGACGATCATCCTCAGTTATAAATTATAGTGGCCGGCGGGTTCTGTGAGCGAACATCGTACCAAACAAAATGATTAACAACCGGCGAGAAATGCAAATAGTGTTTACAGCAACCGTGACGACTTGTAGCTCTTCCCACCAGTTTCCTGCAGATCTTGGCCGAGGATAAGAGCCAGGAGCCGCCATCTTGTCATACGGCAAGCCTTTGGATAATCAATGTCTTGTTCACATCTTATGACTTCAACGAAGAGTCACACCTCTTACTTTCTGATGGCCGTTTGACAAGCGTGTTGAGTGTAAGGGCGCTCGCAAGAAGGGGGGGGGGGGGATCCAGAGGTCGCACTTGCTCCCCCTGAGATGTCATGATAATGATCATGTTTACAGCCGTAACTAGGGAAATTTTTTGGTCGGGACGGGATTGGGAAGGGAAATCTTATAATCCCGATGTTCAGGACTGAAAAAAATCGCCATTTCTCGACTAGATCGGAAAATTCTCAGGATGGGAAATTTTTGAAAGAAACTCAAACTGATTGTTTTTGCACTTCTGGAATAAAAACTTATAACGATCAAATCTTTCTTAAGCCAATCAGGTATCATTAAGAAAATACATAACCTAAAAATTAATTTCATCGTAGTAAGCAATGGCAATTAAACTTCAGTAAAGGCCCGAGAGATACGATGTTCACCGCGGTTAACGAAGTATTTCACGTTCTAAGAGGCCAGACAATGAAGGTAAACAGCAAAAAAATTGAACTTTTGAACCACTGAACAGATTTGAATGAAATTTTAAACAGCCCTTTATGACATCATAATCGTCGAGATTTCCAAAGCACAACTTAATAGGAGGCGAATCAACAGAGAAAAAAAGGATAAAGAATAGGGTAAATGGGTAGGGACCATCTAGAGCGCTCTGGCAAGCGAGCGGGCGATACATAATGGCTTCTGCGACAGGATAGCCTCTTCAGAGGTGCCAATGAGAAAGGGTGAAGGAACTCCAACAGAACAGGCGATCATAGAAGGTTTGGAAGACACGGTTTCAGTAATATTTAACACGGCCTGAACCAGGAGGCTAGAAAAACGACCATTTTGAATCCAACATAAATATGGATTTTTAGCAGTGAGAAGAGACAGTTTACCATACACAACCTTACGATACTCGCCTGCGGTCAAGAGACGTGTGTTTTCCGCGAATATTGATTCGTGTTTGTTTATTCTTTCACCAGGGAGTGTGTCAAGTCGAGATGGAGTAGAGAAGACAAGGGGGCCTGAGGGAGGCCTTTCTCCCTTACCTATCGGACGATGCTTACATGCCCAGCTGTGTGAAGCCGTAACATCAAGAAGCCTTCCTTATACATCAAGCCGCCAGCAGCCCGAAAGGCCGAGGGTAAACAACACTATTGCTGCAAGACGCCGAGAAGTAACCCGTAATCGCCGACTACTTCCAGCAAAGGTAAGCGACACTGTGTCCCGAGTGGCCCGAGAGCAGTGATGTGCGTCTACGCGTAATAACGATAGTCTACATTCTACACGTAGACTATTTTATACATGTAGATTACGTAATCTATGTAAACAACATGGCGAAAGTTGATAACTTAGGAAAGGGCGCCGTGGAATTAAAAGAAAATTATACTGCGTATCAGTTGCTGATGTGTGCAGAGAGCTTTTCATACTCTTTCTTCCAAATTCGAACAATTTCTCACCTAAGAAGAAACCTAATATAGGAAATATTCTAGTGTTTTATGGGGAAATACCACTCTTGCCTCACTACTGCCATCTGTTGTTCTTTTTTGCATACCATTTATCTTCTTGCATAGTTGATGATAGAAGAGAAGAGAAATTTTGTTGTAAGTAGGATTCTTTTCATTTCGTTAGGAACCAATAAAGTTGAAAATGTTTCTTGTTTTCATGAAACCCTTGAAAATTAATTTTAATGCACTTTATATTGTCTACGTAGTCTATGTAAACTACAACCCAATGTAATCTACGTGTAGACAACGCATGTAGACGTAAACTTATAGTCTACTGCACATCACTGCCCGAGAGTGATGTGCTTGAAACGAAGAAACTGCTTTCACCCGCCGTTAATTAATATCGACCGTTGAACTCGCTGAGATACGCTCGTTATCATCCTTTAATTGACATTGCTTATTACGACAGTTAGTGTCTTACTTGTGATGACAATTATTACTTTACTCATAGTAGCAATTTCAGTAAAAATCATATTTGCATAAAATAACTTTCAGATTTGTCCGGCACTATCAATCGCTAATGTGAACAGATTAATTGTGATAAATTTGAATTATAAGAGTATAATGTAATGGTATCATAAGTAATGTGCATTTATGGTTTCATAGAGAAGTAGTCTCAAATTTCGTCCATGCATAACCTAATACCTGATTACAAGTTATGTAAAAAGAAACGCGAATGCAATATATACGTATAACCGGTAGTGCATTAATTACTTAAATCACTAAGTCAAAGTTGTATCTCTTTTTATGTTTGAAATGCCGATGCATGAGTGAGAGTGTGAATGAATGAATGCAAAGGGCATTGATGTAATTGTTTTTCATGTTTGTCTTTAACTATCAATTATATAGTATTAATTAAATTAATCCTGTTGTTAGTGTGATTTCCAGCAGTAGTCAGTAGTCTACCCTCGTATATCAATCTCTTGGGCTCCGCCCGCTAGGCACTTACCTTGGCGAAGAAGTGAATAATCATATTGTTTTGTTTTCAATGTAAAGCACCCCCGGAGGGTGACAAACTGTTAAATTCAAACAATTTCTGGAATAAAAAATGTTAACTTGAAGAAATTTCAGGTACTTACAGTACAAAAATTACCAAGAATTAACTACATACGAACCTATGGAATTTCTTAACTGTTCCGGAAAGTAATTTTCCAAAGTCGGAATCTGCCCTTAACAATTCACTCACTGTCATTTTGACATTTTTACAGTACCCTTTGGCGCATAAAATCTTGGATCAAAGGTACCACGAAGGAGAGAAGATTATGTTCATCGTCAAGAAGTACATAAAAGGCGAAAAACTATTCATAAACAATATTTAGATGTTTATGGAAAGGATGCAAGACTAACTTAATCTCTGTTTAAAAAGTGGACTTAAGTCGGAACTTGTCAACAACGCCAAATATGTGTTTCTATGACTGAAGGGTAAGATGTAAAATCCCCCCTCCCCGCCCACCGCCTGAGAAAAAATCCTGCGGACGCCCTTGGTTGAGTGATCGACTCGTTGCAACCAAAAATTGGAGCGGGAGCTAGCCTAGACATTTCTATTCCCAGGGTAAGATCGGAATTAGGCGGCACCCTCTCTTTGCTTCGCCAGACCTATTTAACATCCCTGAATTTTTATTTGGGGGGAAACATAAGAAAATGAAAAGCTTGGACCACCTCAAAATATAGGGTAACAGGCGCCATCTCCCATATCACCCCAACTACACCAGCAGATACGTCATACGCATCTGGGAGCGTCGAATTCAAACATGCATTCAAGCTGTTCAAATTGAACATGTACTGTAAGTGTAAACATTGTGTACCAATCATATGTATGTTTGAATGCACGCATTTGTTTTTCCTCACCCTGTATATGCATGCTCCACACAAGTAATTCAAAATGATTTATATAGGTGGTACACAGGGTGACCCAGTGTTCATCTACCACTTTGAAACATATTCTGTGTCTTCAATTATTGATCAAATTTATTCAGAACAGTGATACCTGAAACACACATGTATGCCGCTTGTCACTAAACAAGAAACATTGCTAATGTTTTGAAAATAACACCCTGAAGATTCCGTGCATCTTGTTAATGCACTCGTGCACTAGAGTAACCACATTTTCTATCACACGCAAGGATGTGGCTGCCGGTATGGCATTAATCCCCTTCACAATTCTCTGTTTGAGTGTGTTTAGATCTGGCGGGACGTGTTTCAAAGACTCTGTGTTTGGGAAATCCTCAAATTCTACCATGTCTTCTAATATTAAAGTGTCGTCTAAACATTCGCTACGTCATCACAACAGATTCACTATTCTTAAAAATGTCTCAACAGCAAATGCACGATGTGCAGCCGACCAGAGCTCCATGTCTATTGAAATGCCGTCTCTCGCTGAAGGGTCTCACTTATCGCACAACATTTTAGCAACGTCACGGGGGAGAGCCTTTTAATTTTAGGCTAGATGCCTACGTTGTCAGGTTAGGCTAGCTAGGTTTAGTTCTCTTAGCCTAAATAATAATTTTTCATTGCATTTATGCTAATGGAACCTAACCTAACAGGCCTAACCTAACCTCGTAGGCATTCCTCGTCTGACGTCAGAAAACAAAGTAGCAAAACTGTTGTGCGAAGAGTTGAGTTGGTGTTTTAAGTTCACTTTATGTACAGTAAGTCTAATCGGAACTGGGCCTACAGTTTAAAGTGGGATCCGAACCACTGTGCCATGTGCCTAGACCGGGTATCGAACCCGGGACCCTTTTGATTACAAGGCGAAGACGTTACCACTACGCCATCGGGAAGACCCTGATAATGACGAGACATTTGCCACTCGGTACGAGACAAGCCTCGTATAGGTATCATTCTTGGCAAAAGTTCAACCTATGCAGTCTATTAGAATTACTAAAACGAGGCCTAGTAATCAAAGGATAAAATTCAACTTTTTTTGTTATTTAGCTTTGCTTTTCTGTCACTTATGGTAAATCGCGACGATGAGGATGAGTGATGAAATTGATATAGGGACACTAGGCCGGCATTCGAACCCGGGACTCCTGGCGCCGATGCTATGCTACCCACTCCGCCACGGAGGCTGGAGGAAATCACAGGAGAATCTTTCAAAACGCGAGAATCGAAATCCATCCCCAGGACTTCCCCGTACATCTTCTCAGTCGTACCTAGTTAACTCGCCAGGTGGTGACCTTATAAGCACGTAAATAATCACGTCCGTCAAAGAAGTGACGCAACAAGCGAAAAAGCAGAGCCAATACATTCGCGACCTCTGTGCCGAACGGAAGTCGTAACCCTCCACAGTTACCTCACGGCGTCCGGTGAGTGGACGGGCCGAGGAAATCTGTCAACCTGGATTTCCAGCCATCTCGGACATTAATGGCACGGACGTTAATCAAGTGAAAGTCCGCCCGATGCAGCCGAAGGTCGCCGAGATATAAAAGTTAACTGCTGTTGTTGTGGCGCTCGGCAGAAACACAGAAAGACCATGCAACGGCTTTTATGCAAATTACACCATGGCACGCTCACAATGGCATTCGAAAGTGTTGTTGTCCCCCCTCCCCCTCCACTTGTGCAGAGGTCCTGCGACCGGTGGACGCTGGAAGTACGGCTTAATTTGGTACGAGGCTTGTTTCTGCAATTTCTCAACCTCTGTGCTTATTAAATGAGCAGCTTGAAAGACCATTGCCAGCAGCATCTGTAAAGCGCTGCCGTAGGCTGCTGAAATAAACGACAAAGATAATGCCCAATAACAACCGAGCTTGAGCGATAAATTTTTAAGTGATAAACTAAAACGACAAAACGAACATTCCAATCGCGAAAGTGATAGCATAACGTAGCAATCAAGAGTAAAACAATAAGTGAATAAACACGAAAACAAAAAATAATAAGAATTACTTTGGTGCGAGAGGTCACGGGTTCGATTCCCGGCGCGAGACTCCAAAATTTCGGAGTAGACCCAACGTCGTGAGGGGAACTACGGTCTCAAAACCCACAAAACAGCGGCGCTGGGATTCGATGCACTGACCACTCATTGAAAAAAAAAAAAAAGCCGCTCTGGTAGGCCCTGACTCTTAGATTTGGTTTATTTTACTCCGCATTTCTGCCACCAGGGCCGTATCAAGGTTTGTGAAGGCCCCTGGGCAAAATGTATTGTGGGGACCCCCCAGTTTTTTATTATTTTTTACTAGGAGCTATATTAGCTCAATATGTTAACCACCAATTTTCAGCAGTTGAAATGATAGACCTGATTTTAGAATCAGTAGTCATTCACAATCGAACATATCGCAGAAAGGTTTGCAGGGAGAATAGCGCAGTCAAATAAAGTTACAGGACGAAAATTGTAGCGCTATAGCAGCAGTAAAATTCTGCATCTAAATGTCTACAGTATATTATGAAGAGTGAACACCGTAACTGCAATATATAGTAAATACTAAGGGGTTCAAACGGAAACAGAGAACTGAGCAGTAGACTGTACTTACGTACATAATTTATTATAAATGATATTATTTACCATTAAGAGTAAATATGTCACTACATATGCACGGTCCATCTACTGGACAATTACCGACAGGTTCATTGTTGAAATTGTAGTAACTACACTTTCTTCAAGAAAATTCCCAAAGGCTTAACACTTATAGTAGACACACTTTTCTTGCCTTTTTCGCCGAAAATTCATCTACTGTATCATCGAAGTCCAATTCACTAAGAAATTCATGTTCAATGCTTAATAAACAAAGATTGGATAAGCGATCCTGTCCCATGGTAGCACGAAGCCTGTTTTTCACTAATTTCTTTTTTAAGAAAGATCTTTCTCCGCTGGAGTTTGTTACCATTAAGACCAAATACATTCTAAAGAGAATTTCGACATTGGGAAATGTACTGCGGAACGGGTCCTTACATACAATATTATACATAGATAGTTTCATTGGGATGTCTTCCTGATGTTTGGCATTGCTACTGCTTGCTAGATGTGTAAACTGTATCAGCTCATTCTCTAGCGAGGGTTCTAGATCCTATCTCGTAGATGGTCACGAGCTGCAGATGTAATTTGTGATGGAGTTGCCACTGCAAGTTCATTTAGAATGCTGAACCTCTTTGCGACTTTTTCATAGGGTAAATCCTGCTTCAGATATCTACAAACAGATCGACTGAGAGCTGTGCTACAATTGGATCCAGAAGAGTGAAGACATACGACAATATTGAAGTTTTTTTTTATTTTAAAAATACTTCTTACTAAATTTTTGGAAAGCATAGCCAGATGGCTAAAATATTTTTTTGGTGCAGGCCCTTCACACCTTCCTTTCGGTGGGGGCCCCGGGGCAATTGCCCCAGTTGCCCATAGGTTAATCCGGCCCTGTCTGCCACTCAGAACAACCAATATTCCAGTGTACGATCAAAATTCAGAGAAATATCAGTGAAAAGGAATAAGTGAGAAACTAAATGTCACGAAACGGAAGTAGAACGGACAGAATCTACGCAGAAAGGTTTAATCGAGAAAGCATTACTCTGCATCAAATAAACACAAGAGGAAATGTAAAGGAAGGAGTGAACAGAATAACCGTGAAGAAATAAGCACGATAGAAAGCGAAAATTTCATTCTCTACCTTAATCTCTATCGCGATTGATTCTCAACGTAGTTTTTCCAAATAAAATCGAACCTTCTGGTGCAACAGAACAAAGCATTTGAAATTAGAGGTAGCCGATGTTTTCTGTAGTACCTACCAGTGCGACATTGCCATTACCCAAATAATAGGAGGTAAACATTTTCCCGTGCCTTTTGAACAAAATATAATTTCTAGTTGTTAAATTTCTCGATTGAAAAATATATAGGAATAACAAGATAGAAATTTACAGAAACGCCCATATTAAGAGTCATTAGAGAGAGGAAAAAGAGCATAAGAAACAAGGAAAGAACATAGAGAGAGAGAGAAGGAAGAAAATATCAATAGATCTGCAGAGAGATAGAAATAAGAAAAGACAAACAACACAAAGCTGAGGAAAGGAAGAAAAGAGAGCGATAAAAACAAAAAAAAATTAATTATAACTTATATTAAATATACATTAATGTTGATAGTTTTATTTATTGCGAAATTATCACTAAAAAGCATCGATATGAACGAGAAACGAAGCGAGAATAAAACAGAAAACTACGGCGTGAAAAGGAGAGAAAAGAACGAAATAAAAATACTGTATTTCGACTGTTAATGAAGCAAAAGATTTATGAAATCAAGCTTAATAATACTTGGAGACATGATGCTAATCTTAATGAAAGATGAGGCTATATGACTGCAAGAGGAAAGAAATTACATAAAATCATAGACAGTATAAGCAAGACAGTGGGAATAAAGGACTCAGTCTTTAAGAAGAGGAAAGCTAATAAAATAATAGTACCTACAATAACATTTCGGTTACGAAATTTAGAACACGAAAAGTGCAACGGCTGACATGAATAGGTTGAGCCATCTGGTGTTATCCGTCGGAATGAATTGTGACTTTTTTATGTAATCAGCGATCATTTCCACCGTCATTATCCTTGGAACGAGTGGACGGCACAAAGGACATTCGCAGTCAGGAGTCTGTGGATGAACTTCTGCACGTCCCAGTTAAATCGCGGCTATGATCATAATAGCATGAATGCAAAGAACCCTCGAGAACTTGTGAAACGCAAGCGAGTTTCGAATTTCACACATGCTTCTCATGACCGCTCTCTTGCCACTACAAGGCGTTGCTAACTGATCCACAACCCTCCCAACACTCGGCCTGCTGCTTGCGTAATGGGGCGGGGCCTCAGATGGGGCAATATTCTGTTACAGTTCCGGTTCACACACACATGTATAAAGCTTATGCGGTGTCTTTGAGGAAATAATAAGAAGCGTTTTCCGCTTTGGTGCCAGAAGGAATTAATTAGCAAAAATAAAATTTTCCATTTCAAGGCAAGGCACATTGCTATGTTCCCTTACTTCTTTGTTTAAAACCAATTTTATCTTGGCCAAATTGTTACATTACCATTATCAGTTTACTGTTTAGTCTGTAACGACGAAACTTTATCGTAATGTTGTTTATTTATTTATTTATTTATTTCGGGGTCTTATCTGCCAATAAGCCTGGTTGTCTCTGTGGTAATACAGGGTGACCCAGCGTTCATCTACCATTTTGATTCGTGTAGTACTCATGTGGCCCCAGAGTAGGGATGACGTGATGTGCGCAGAACTGTTCAGCGAGGGGTCTTCCTCTTCGCACAACAGGTCTCCCCGATGGCGCAGTGGTAGCGTCGTCGCCTTGTAATCAAGGGGTTCCGGGTTCGATACCCGGTGTAGGCACATGGCACGGTTCGTTCGATCCCGCGTGTTGTAGTGTAGCGTTGTGGTGGCTTTTATTCGCTATGAACAAAGTGGAAGTCTGATTTTCTCGATGATTCGTGTAAGAATTGTGCCAAAAAGTATCCCTTCATAGAAGAGGGAAAACTAAAGAGTGAACTTCGTGTTCTTTATGGTAGTGAAGAGTTTAAAAACATAAACTCTATCAGTACATTGCATTCGTTGAAAATGATTTAGAGGATACCTTTTCAGAAACAGTAAAAATGACAAACATAGTTTTAACAACTCCAGTGGCAACAGCTGAATCTGAACGATGTTTCAGCACATTGAAGCGTATTAAAACCTGCTTAAGAAATGCAATGGGACAAGACAGACTCAATGCCTTGGCAGTGCTTACAATAGAGAAAGAGTACATTGCAAACATAGAGGGCTTCAATAAAAAAAATAATTACAAAATTTGCTGAGCAGAAGAACAGGAGAGCACAGTTCTTGTTTAAATGAGAACCAATGTTCGTAGAAAGGTACGTTTCACAGCAATACCTGTTTCTTTTGTAATTCATGTGAATGGTCATTATATTTTAAATTCTTTAAAAAATAAGCCCCGGCCAAATTTGAGGCCACGAGACGCTACTGCCAACAATCAAAGAACAATTTCTCAGCCACTGAATACGTCCACCTACCAGGCAGGTAGCAGATCTTCTAGCAACTTTGGCGACTCATGACTGGCCAATTACTTGGTATCAAATGATCAGTGGCCACTGTTATCCAGGCATATCTGCAGCTACCGCCCCATCCCTTGATTTTACAACACATCGTAATAAAGTAACCTTGCGATCTAACCGAACTAGGAAATGTACTTGAACTGTACTTGCCCCGCCCCAATAAAAATTTTATAATGAGAAATGTAAATTTCTACTTTTTAAGTTTTCGATCGAAATGCATCTAGCATACTACAAAAATCAAGGGGGGGGGGCTACGGGTTGAGACCTGTTTTTTGGGGGGGGCTTCAGCTGTAGTGCCGTCCCTGGTCACTGGTGGGCATCTCGCCCTTGTTCTCATAAGCGCGGATGTAAGAGGATGATTTGTGAAATATTAAAATTGCTAATTTTAACCAATGCAGAGGAGAAGAGGAACAAGATGCCAACTGTGGTACTTTTTTTCTTGGCAGGAAAACGGACGGTTCAGGGACGTCTAAGCATGGCAAGAACTCTAAGTCGCAAAGTAAAGGCAACATTTTCATATATCTTACATTTTAGTTGGAAGTTTCGAACGAGACGAGACTGACAACAAGACTCGTTCTCGTCTCCATTCTAAAATGGTACCTCGGTCTTGGTATATTCCTACCATTCCTACATTGCATATAATTTAAAATGTTTCGTTAGGGGGTATGAACGCTTGTAGAAAATCTTCCAATCGAGATAAAGTCAAATCCATAAATTACCCTAAGGTGGAATGAATGGACGTTAAGTTTACGTGTAATCAATCAGAAGAAAGGAAAATAGTAGAGAAGAGAATAACTAATGCAGTAGAGAATGAGAGACAGGAAGAGCATTAAAAAAGCAGAGAGAGAGAGAGAGAGAGAGAGAGAGAGAGAGAGTCGTATGGAAGATAGATAAATAAAGAAGTGAGACAGCCAAGACGAGAGATAAAAGGTCAGAAATGATGGAGAGAAACAGACATAAAGAGAGAGAGAGAGATATAAAGACAGAAAGAAGAAACGAATAAATAATCTAGAGTAAAAGAGAGAGGGAGACAGACAAATGACGATACGAGATAAAGAGGGAGAGAGAAAGATGAGGAATAACAGAAAATCGAATGAGAGAGAGAGGGAATAAAAAATTAGAGAGAAATGGGGCAGAAAATAGAAAAAAAAATATCAAGAAGAGAGATATAAATGCAAAAAGGTAAAGAAAAACAGACAGCAAATAAATAAAATGCCAACGAGAAATAGTTACAATAAAAAGAAAGGGCAAGAATAAGTAGTCAATTTCTTATTCCAACATGATCTTCTACGCATGCTCCCTTATTAGGGCATCCCCCAATTCTGGGTGTGGTCCTGCTTAACAGAAGCACGCCATGATATAATTTCTCTTTGCAAATCTAAATCTTTTACATTTCGTAGCCATTTGTCGATACATTGATTCACCCATTTGGCCATATGTCGCCGGCTTCTCTTTGAAGTGCGTCGATTCGCTTCGATGTGGATCGTGGTTCAGGGTTAACGTCAGTCGTCATTTGTACACAGCAACGGAGGGAGATGATGACGATGTCACGAACATACATTCTCTTGAAGTCAGACACTGCTCTCACCAACTCTGACCCCTGAGCAGAAAATAAACGACATGGAAGACAATCACCATATGACTGTCGTTCGTAACCCTGTAAAGAGATGTTTTGTAACTCTTGCTGTAACAAGAAACAGAGAGGGTATCGTGTTTCTGGCGTCAGTGAGCTGTAGCTATTGGCGATTGCAGTCATCCACGAGTGAGGCATGCATATCTATGTGATTTTAGCCGGTCATGGTCCATTTGTATTGGTTTGTACCACATTTATCATCGTTTACGGTTATTGAACAGTGATAATCCGATTGATTGATTGATTGATTGGTTTAGTTTATTTTACTTCGCGTTTTGTGACTCTTGGCTAATTTGCGAAAATGGGGATGAGTGATGAAATGATGAAATTGATGAATGGACATTCACAAACAACCGAGCCCGAGCGGGATTCGAATCCGGGACCCTTGGCGTCACAGCGCGATGTACAAATCACATTCTTTTTCAAAAAGGAATACCCCTATCCGGCAGTGTCCCCCGTCATTCACACATTCGTATACTTTCACACATGTCAATTTCCACTTTATTCACATTGTTTCTCATTATTCGGAAGAACACAAACATCCAAGCCCGAGCGGGATTCGAACCCGGGATCCCTAGCGTTGCAGCGCGATGAGCTAACCATTTTTTTTTTTTTACAATAAAAGGAATATCCCTAAGCGGTAGTATTCTCCGTTTTTCACTCTATTCTCAGTTTTTCATTTCTCGGTTTTTCTCAATTTTCATTTTTTTCTCATTTGGACAAACACAAATACCCATGCCTTACCCGGGACTCGAACCCGGAACCCCTGGCGCCGTAGCGCGCTGTGCTAACCACTCCGCCACCGGGGTTGACACCACTCGGCCACAGGGTCCGGCTGTGATAATCCGAATTTAGGGACCAACTTCACGAAGTTCATTTACATCTTACCTAACATTGGAATTATCATCGAATTCCAAAATTTCATGAAAGATTGAAATGTGTAACCTAAATAATTGAACTAGGAGTGGTTAGCAATCAAGTTGTGCCAAACTTTTAGCACAGGGAATGGAGCTCTTTATTTATTTATTTATTGCAATGTGAATAAACGAACCAGTTCTCTCAGGGTCGACACTTACCTTTCTTTAAATGATCAGCGCTTTCTTGCTGTTATCTACAGCGATTGAAGTGGAAGTGGAATATGTTAGCTTGGGGATGTTTGACCGAGCCTTGGGGTTAGCTGAGGGATACCATCCCCCCTCAATTCGAGCACTTGTTATCTGGCTTTCTGGGTAGCCCGATATTTCTTCTTACCAGTAAGTTCTCAATTTATGGGCCTATATTTGACCTAGCCGCCTATAAATCGCATTTCGTTAAGGACTTGGCGATTTTGTTTTGTGTATCGAACATTGACAAATTCTCTGAATAAGGGATGACCATCACGCCCTTAGGGAAGATATCGAGACGAGATTTGGCAGTGTGTCGCGAACTTTAAGTGCCTGTCTTATTTTCAGTCTCATCTAGTCTCGAAGTATGTAGTGTAAAAAATGTATACAGGGTGTCACCGCATGAACTTACATAACGCATAGAAGTCATTAAAGCAAACAATTTCTGGAGTGTGCGGGGTGACCCTTCCGGAAGGCACCCTAGTATCAACCTATCTTCCACGTAGGTAGTACACCGTAAACTGCTTTGCAGGCTAACGAGGCTATGACGCCTACACCTTCAGCCAGGATAGGAATTATGTTGTGTTGTCCATGTGTCCATGTTGTCCATGACTGTCCGGTCATCCAGTTCAACTTATCACCATTCATTATCATGGTCGCGATTAGCCAAAAGTGGAAGAAAAGAGGCGTAAAATAACCTAATTAATTAATTCATTTATTCATTATATTTTCTGTTTGAGGCCTCGTTTTGATGTTACTCCTTCGAGAAAGGAATTTTATCCTGAATATGTATGCAACGACATAGCACAGCTCACAATTGTCAGTAAATGGATTGGTTTTGTAATTACTATGAACAAAATATGTGAATTATCCATAAATAACATTGTAGATATTCGTTTTGTATGTCTGAAGATTAAAGTAAACTTATTCAGGTGTTTCTTTTGTTTTTTTAAATCACACCAAAGCCTTGAAACCGATACCGAGTGCATCGGACATTAAATCTCGGTCTCTTCTCGATTTTACAAATGTTTGTCTCGCTGTCTGTCTCTTCACAGGGATCTAGTCTCGTTCTGGTTTCGATTTTTACAAGTCGGGTCTTGATCCCGCATCATATTTCGCAGGTCTTTATCCAGAATTTTCCATTTGGGGGGGGGGGGTGTAAGTCCAAATTTAAGGGATGTAATGATAAATTTCGAGCCAAATGCCTTTGTGAAAAATTTTAAGGGGTGTTTTGAAAATTGGGTGTGATAGAGGGGTGTTGGGGATGTGATGTGTTGACATTCCTTTACACTGACTAAAATCCGGAAGGTTTCGGGGGACAAATGTCGCCCAAACGACCTCCACTCACATTTTTCTCACTTTTTGGATCGTTAGCAAAAGCTCGTCCTAATACAAACCACGATGAACGTGATCGAAGGAATTCGACTGCAAACAAAAGATGGGCCTTTGAAGGAAGAATGGCAGTTGCACAAGGTATTTCATCACAGCAATGTTGATGAAAGCAGGGGAGAAGAAGAAACGTAATATGGCGTTGCGAAGCGCCAGCACCTCGATTTAAAATGGGAAAAATACCCAGCTCCGTGGCCGCGTGCCTCGCGTCCATCTTGTCATTAGGAGGGTTTACTCGGTCGGCTCCTCCAAAGTAATCATTGTTATTGTGTCTCGGGGTCAGCGTGGATCAGACGGAGTTTCTCCCCTCTGGCGGTGGCTGCTCGAACTAGCCCTGCCATTAGGGGCAGAGCTCCTGCCCTCCGACCCTCGTAACGAGTCTTGGATTCTTGGAAAAGTGGACAGACACTTCGTGGATGATGTCAATCCGGGAATTGGCATTTTTTTTAATGTGCGTGCTGATGGCTCTTGCTGTACCTCCTTCTATTGTAATGAGCCTACTGTACTCTAGTAAAATGGCCTATGACCAGAGCTAGGAATTTTAGGTGCTGCACCTTAAATTTTTTTGTGTGAAAATGGGTAAAAAAGTGACTCATCCCCAAAATAAGCACATATTGAACTCTACTCATGGTGTTTCGGTTGCACCTTTTTGCACCTTTTTCACAATCTCAGAACCTTTTGCACCTTTTTGCATCTTTATCATTTTTTTTAAATACAACTCCCATCCACATTCGAGGCACGGCTTCCTGGCACACTATTCTTGTTTACCGCACAACAATGAATCAGCTTTCTTCAGTTCTTGGACGTTAATGTAGTAAGCACGCGGACTTTAAACAGTGCCAACAATGATGCCTTACAATTGCTAGCAGTTGTGCTCTTTTTGTCCTATGCTGTGTTGTTTACGAATTGTTGTAGGAAAGCTGTTTTGTTTTCGTTTCCTTCTCCTGTATCAGCAAGCAAGGTAACTGCAGTCTGTAATCGACTGACCGATGCATCGGATTTGCTTGTTCACAAAACATAAAGTAAATGTTGGGAATCTGCAGGACATTGTTAAACAGTTTAGCGGTGACGGCATTCAGAGTGATGGATCTGAGGTGTGATGTTTGTGATATTTCTATTGCTGTTGATGACAAGCACCAACGCACTCGGGTTGTGTAGCATCTACAAAGTGGGAAGCACGTCAGGAATAAAGAACTACGAGATGGTAAAGATGGGAAGCGACAGAAATTCATTGGTGAGGCACTTGCATCTTCGAGTTCCAGAAATAAAAATGAATTTTTCAGTGAGACAGCAAGCACGTTTATAGTGTGTGGAATACCTCTTTCGAAACTTAACAATCCTGTCATGAAATCATATTTGCAAAAATATACTGGGAAGTCAGTTCCAGATGAGACCACCTTAAGGAAATCTTACCTTCAACCTCTTTATGAAGCTAAAATCTCGCAGATCAGGCAAGTAGTAGCTTAGCTGACCATCCAGTCCATTTCATACTAGATGTAACCACAGAGAGGCAAAACAGGTGCGTTTTGAACATTTTAGTAGCACCTCTCAATGGACATATAGTGAAACCCATGGTTTTAAAAACTTATTTTCTCGGCAAAACAGATAATGCAAGTGTAATGCAAAGTTTCAATGATGCATGTTTTGTATTGTGGCCGGAGGGCGTAAAATATGATAGTGTGTGGTTAGTTCTTACAGACCAAGCATCTTACATGTTAGCTGCATTTTCTAATCTGAAGAATATGTATCCTAACTTAAAACATGTGACCTGCATTTTTCATGCTTTGCATAGAGTTTGTGAAGCTCTTAAAGATGAATATACATATGTGAACAAATTTGTTTCTAGCATTAAGAAAATACTGAAAAAGGCTCCTTCTAGAATACAGAAGTACATAGAATTACGAAACTTCCACTACCACCCTCTCCCATCCTCACTAGATGGGGTACATGGTTAAAAGCTGCAGTGTTTATTTGCAATCATTTCCATACAAGATCGAAATTTTTAGATGCTTTGCCTAATGATTCCTCAGCTGTAGAAAAAACCAAAAAACTTGCACTTAAACAGGAATTGCAAGATGAACTCTATATTGTTGGCTTCAACAAAACTGGAGGAGCAGTGTCCTGAAAATGAAGCACAGTGGGCTGTTTTGATGGATGTGCAACGCGAGCTGCAAGGGGTCGGGAAAGAGAAGTTAGAACAGTTGGTGTTTTAAGTCCACTTTATGCACAGTAAGGCTAATCGGGACTGGACCTACAGTTTAAAGTGGAATCCGAACCACTTGTGCCTCCACCGGGTATCGAACCCGGGACCCCTTGATTACAAGGCGAGGACGCTACCACTGCGCCATCGGGGAGGCCCTAGAGAAGTTAGAACAAAGTTTAGCCAGAAACCCTGATGTTCAAGAAGTCTCAACCAACAAGGATGTGGATTACCGGTTGAAAACAAAATACGCACCAGTTGTGTCTGTTGACGTTGAACGTTCTTTTTCAACTTACAAGTATCTGCTTAGTGACCGCAGATGTAGCCTCACTCAGAAGAACATAGAAATTTTGAATGTAATCTATTTTAACAGTTTTCTAGATGACTAATTCTAAGCAAGTAAGAAGAAGCCTATTTTCCTTTATGTCGCTTTCTAATGTATCAGAAAATTTTCTTTGCTTAGTTATATTAAACGATTTAAAACCAGAGAATATTCTATGTGTTTATCCAGACAAGTTGAATCATATATGTATGCACTGCTCACAATAAATTTTACATCTGAAAATTAGCACCTATTTTAGCACCTTTTTTGTACAAATATTAGCACCTTTTTTGCACCTTTATTGGCAAATTTTTGCACCTAAAATTCCTAGCTCTACCTATGACTGAAAACAGTCAGTGATGTGCACAGAAATTTCATAATAATGTGATGTGACCGTATAGGGGAGGCTTAATTTAGCAACCAGTTCTATATATTGCCATCCTGGTCTATTTTTCTTTGTAAACCTTCATTAAAGGAGGAGGGCAAGCTATGACTCCCACTACCCCCACCCATGGACGTCCGCAGGATTTTATCCAGGGAGGGGCAAGGAAGGTATTTTTTCAGGGGGGGCAAACATGGCACATTTTCCCCCAAAATAGTATTGTTCCCTAAAAAAACATTGCTTAAATTTGAATTTATGGTGTTCATGCAATTATTAACACATATTATTGTGGCTAAAATGAAATTGTATGTGTGAAATACATAATATTTGATTGACTTTGATTTTCCAGGGGGGCCACGGCCCCCTTGCCCCCCCCTTCTGGACGCCCATGCCGCCACCCCCTATTGAACGCCACTGACAACAGTGTGCTCAGCTGAAATATTGAAGAACTTGATGAAAAAGGTGTTGTCACCACACGAAATAATTTTAGCCCACCCTGCTGTCACCAGAATAGCCTAAATCAGCGGAGGACAAGGGGGGCTCTTTCCTCCCCCCCCCCTTCGGAAAACGATTGGTGCAAAATGTTCACTCTATTCATTGTTTTCTTTTTTGGAAAGTGAAATCAATGTTATTCCCTCTTCAAGTAATTCGAAATAAAGTATCACCCTCCCTGGAAAAAGCGGTTTGTCCTCCCCACTGGAAAAAGTTTGGGTAGGCCCATGGTTAGAGTCAGGCTCCCATAAAAGCGAAGACAGAGAGAGAGGGGGGAATAGAGAACGAGATAGAGAAATAAAAAGAAATTGCTGGAAAGACAGAAACAGAGAAAGAATAGGATAAAAAGAGATAAAAGAGAGAAACAGGAAGAAAGTTACGATAGAGAAACAGTGGAAGGAAGGCAGAAAGAAATAGAGATAGGGCCAGAGAGAGAGAGAGAGAGAGAGAGAGAGAGAGAGAGAGAGAGGAGCAAGGAAGATAGAATAAAACGATAGATAAACAGAGCAAGAATGAGAGAGAGAAAGAAAAACAAAGTTAAGGAACAGAGAGAAGAATGTAGAAGGATGATAGAGAGGAAGAGAAGGAGAAAGGGAGGACAGAGAGCGAAAATGAAACTCTCTAGCGATGCCATTGCTTGAGGAGTCTACTGTGAGTGAGCAAAGTGACTCCTCGGTTGTGGAAGTCAAACTTGCCTAGCGAATGTTCTGTCTAAGGAGTTTTCCTGTTCAACCCAAATATATTTCTACAAGAAGTTTTTGTTTTTGCGATTGTCGCCAAATATTAGACGTATCTCTCATATACGGGTAAATTAATCCTTGAACTGGTGGAGCAAACACGAAGGAATAAGCACGAGAGCAACACGAGAACATCAAGAAAAGGAAGAAACCCAAAGAAGAGGAAACAACATGGAATTAATTAATCGCGAAAATTTCACAATTGCAAATGTACCTTTTATTAAATTAATTACTTATCATTATTAACATGCTTAAACAATTTACAGTTTCTCCCAATTAGCTACGCAATTCGTGTGAGACCATGCACATAGCACACATGCACACACACAATACATAGGTTCCGGTACTCTTCAAGTTGGTTTGCTATTGTGTTTATCACAAGAATTACTCAAAATATTGTGGTATGTTCATAAACGATCATGAAGCTATGTAGTTACGCACACGCCAGAAAAAGAGCACTGTGTGCATATTAGTTTGAGAACTAGAAGCAAAGTGTCAAGTTGCAAAGAAATTCGGCTCGGTGCCGAAATCTTACACTCCGGATTTCGCGACCATTTTAAATGTTTTCGTCAAATAAATAAGTTTCTTGTAACAAAGGGTGTTTCTAAATAGCGCGGAAGGTTTTTTTTTTACATCTACTGCTACGAAACTTACGTTTTTTTTTATATTCAAGTTAATTAAGTACGTTGCGTCTATACGGCTTTTCAGGGCTTCCATATTGGATTCATGTCACAGGCGCACGTCTAAACATTTTCTTTTACTTCTTATGATTGACTTGTGCAATGGGATAATTTGCGACATTTTTTGAGGAGTATCTGGATGAGTTTATATGGTTTGACAGGCATGAAAAACAGCGACGAGACGCGATGAGGGATATCATTCAACATATTGTTGAACGGTATCCTCAGCGTTTGTAAATATGTTATCTTATGGAACATCGTGCACCTTTCTCTTCGCAGCTGCGGACCAGAAATGACTTATGGGATGGGATAATTTGCAACTTCTTATTTGTATGATGGTACGGACAGGGGAGGGTAGTATTCTATGGAAAAGGACAACAAAGACTTTTGACATACAACAGACTTCTCTTTTGCACTTTCAAATTAACTTCGACCAGCAATTCAGCCTGCACTTGAATTACCTTTTGAGGTTTAATTTTAGCCTTATTTCTTTGGTACCTAAATGTGTCGGTGCGAAAAATAGTATTGGGCGCAGGTGGCTCCGGCCAGTTTCTAACATACCTTCAATAGGGACTCTATATAGAAAGGCGGGGCCGCGGTAGAGGTAGGAGGCAATAGGTTAATTATCCCAGGGGCGGTGGGAAATTTCAACATAGCAACCACCTCGCAACTTCAAACGGCTACATCTCAACTGCAAACGGCTGTACAGTCGTAAATACTTATTTCTGCGCTCCATAATTTTATTATTCACAATTAGCAGCACATACTTTTTATATAAAAAAAAAATCACCTGCGAAATCGAGGGTGTAAGATTTCGACATGGACCCAGAAATTCTTGATTACTCTTGCTTTTTAGCTTGAAGGGGATGATAAAGGCATATAGCTTGTGGTCATAGTATTTTACGAGATGGACTCTTTCAGCAATATATCCGCACACCCCAAGCATCGACCCTACCCCTTCACCCCTTCAAGCTTTTTAACCAAGGCTTGATTTATAGGTACTTTGCTGCCAAATTATTTACTCCCTTACAGTGAAAATTCTGGTTCGATTTTCACATTTCAATGGTTTATATTGGCATTTTTTCACACTTTTCGTTGCATTTCAGTCACTTTTGGTTTACCGGGACGATGAGGATGAAGGAAACAGAGTTAAAATTGATGAGAGAATACTTACAAAGGAAAATTCGTGCCCAGGCCGGGACTCGAACACGGCAGTAAGAGCGCGAGTTGACTTTTCAACTCACTCGCTTATCGAGACAGCGTTTGGATAGCTTGAAACTGCAGGCTCAGTGTCAACAAGTTATACACTGTTATAAATCCACAGGAAATTGAGGCAGAGTAAGCATAGTTGTCTAAGCTATGCAAACTGCAATTCCACTGTAGCCGACCTCCGTGGCGTAGTGGTTAGCACAGCGCGCTATGGAGTTCCAGGTTCGAATCCCGTCCTGGTCATGAGTGTTCTTTGTAAGTTCTCCCTGCATCAATTTTATCATTCCATCGGTCATACTCATCGTCACCATTAGCCAAAGTGGCAAAAAGCGACTTTAAATAACAAAATCAAATCAACAATCTGGGGGGCCTCCCCGATGGCGCAGTGGTAGTGTCGTCGCCTTGTAATCAAGGGGTCCCGGGTGTGGAGGCAATAGTGCTTCGGATCCCGCTTTAAACTGTAGGTCCAGTGCAGATTAGCCTTACTGCGCATAAAGTGGACTTAAAACACCAAATCAATTAATCAATCAACAATCTCGGAGCTGGGAGTACAATTTAAAAGTACAGGGTGAGCATAAAGTCTTTCCCTGATTATGATTATTTAAGGTTGCGCCTCAGTTACAGGAATTTCAACCATGGGTAGTGTTTCAACAAGATGGTGCACCGCCACACTGGGAGTTAACTGTTCGTCAGTTCATGCATGACACCTTACCAGACAGATGGATCGGTAGAGACGGTCCCATAGCATGGCCACCGCGTTCGCCGGACATAACCCCTCTTGACTTTTCTTATGGGGTTACGTTAAGGACACAGTGTTTAGTTCACCAGTTCCTGATATGCAAACTCTTCAGACACGAATACGGGATGCTATAGAGATCGGTGACGGAAGAGATGTTGGCAAAGACATGGAGAAAAATTGAGTATTACCTAGACGTTCTAAGGGCAAAAAAGGGAGCACATGTCGAAGTGTACTGAAGTGTACTGATCAGTGGCGTCGCTAGGCCCTTTTTGGGGGGGCTTCAGCCCCCTCAATCCCTCGATAAGCCCCCCCAATTTTTAGCTATTAGTACATACGGTATTTCGAGAAAACATATTTCAACAATTGTTAATGCAGGAACATGCCTCTAGGTACAAAAAATTACCTAAAGAACTTGACGTACACCATCACATCCATAGTACATTTAATGAACGCCATTCCAAAAGACATGTTTCCGAACTTATGCAGAATGTTGCAAATTGCAGTGACAATTCCTGTGACATCAGCATCGTGTGAGGGGAGTTTTAGCTGTTTGAAGAGAATCAAGACATTTTTGCGTAATAGTATGGGCCAAGACAGACTTTCCTCACTTGCAATAGTGGCCATAGAAAAGGAAGTGTGTCATGAATTGTGTGTGGATTGTGTTATTTATAATTTTGCAAGAAATTTGAACCGCAGAGTACCGCTGATACTTAAAGACATAGTTCCAGCATTAGAAAAACAGGACAACAATATCCATCTGTTTTCATAAAAATTAATGCAGTAAGTCTATGTTAGTTTTAATTCATTATGATTGTTATATATTATTGTCTTATTAATCACTTTGCTATTTTCAAACATGAAAGATATTTACAATAGTAGTAAGTCATGTATCTGGTTGCAGCCCCCCCCAAAGCAGATGACCTAGCGACGCCACTGGTACTGATAACAAAACATTGAGTTAAGCTACCATTTCCAACAAACCGCATATCTATATCTAGCATAGTTCTTTAGCAATAAAAGTTTGTAATCAGGGAAAGACTTTATGCTCACCCTGTATAGCTCCACCATTAATTTGTCTCCAAAAGTAACGTTTTACCGTTGCATTATCATACAATACGGAAACTTAACTGTTTACACGAGTCTCACATCCGTTGTCAGTAGTGCACGGTTTCCCAAATTTTGTAAGCACAGGTTTAAAACAACACAACAAAGCACGCTTTGCCCAGGCAAATAAATACTCTAGTTCTCAATTTATCATAATGCAAAGTAAAGAAGTGCCACTAGAATTACTTTTGCAATTTCGGTAATTCGTTACTAACACAAATACCGACGAAGTAATAACGCGCCAAAAACTCAAGTTCTAAAAATAAAAATAACACGCGTTGCACTACTACCCGACTCTGTCTGACTGAACTCATGATACAAATTATTGTGTCAGTGTCGAAACATGCCAAGCATTTAAAACCTCACAGCTGTTCACAACAAACAATAAAATTAAACGACAATGTTTATCCACATTGTCGAACGTCCTCACGCCCAAGATAAGAGCAACGAGGTGACCACCCAACTTTCGATTTAATTGCTTGCTGTTCGACTTACGGAACAAAGAGGAGCCTTGTGGTCCAATGATCATCTGGGCACATTGACGTCATTTTCGCCAGCAAGTAAAAATATTATTATTTGTTTGCTCCTTCTCGACCATATGTTCCAAAGTAATCCAAATTCAGGAACAGGCAGCGCGTTGTCATCATTTCGGGAACGAAGCGTACGTTCTTGACGTAATCATCCACTGCAGTACAACAAATCCGTTCTGTATTCTTGACATTTTTGAGAGTGCCCTGAACCATCTTGGTTGATGGATGGGCAGATGAGAGGATAAGAAATTAGTTTCGTTGTTGTTTTTTTAGAACGTGCTCAGAAAACAAAATGCTGACTGGCTTTGCATTAAAGGAGATTTCACGCCAAAGTAACAAGCGACAAGTACAAAGTGGCAGGTCTCACAGCAAAGTGACAAGGGACAGTCTGGATAAAGCAAAGAGCAATAGATTGCCTTAGTGTCGCATTCAGGTCGACTCTAGCGCTTCCAAGTGGCGAATCTTTCAGATACAAGAAGTCGTGTTCTAAATGGTCTCTTTAAATGGTGTGGAAGGTTTATAGCCAATAGGTGCACACAGTGGCGGCGATTAGATTCCAAAACTGGGGGGAAGGTGAGGAAACGGGGGGGGGGGGGGTAAGGACAGTTTACTTCCCTTGGTAGATAAGGTTTTGCATAGTGCGGGGGCAAAAGTGGCAAAAAGTGGGGGCAACTGCCCCCTCGCGGGGGTCAAAGATTGGTATGGTCTCAGGGAGTGTTCGGATGTTGATATGAGCACTCTGTAAATACTGAGGAACGCCATTGGGTATAACAACTACCAATACTACCAACAAATCCTACCTCCACGTCCCCGAAGGCTGTTAGCCGCGTGACCCCTGTGCAATGCAGCATAAAAGATCATACGGCCCGCTTCGGCGGGCCGATGCTGTAGCAGACGGAGGAGGGTGAAGGCGAGTATCCAGCGCCTAAACTGGGTGTTATCAGCTAAGGGAGTAAACCCTAACAGAAAATCCTGGTTTTCCAAAGAAATGGGGGTTGAGCACTAGGCCAGCACCCTGGTCTCATAAAAATAACCTCCCGCTAAAAGAGCTCAATTACAGAAAGCCGGATGGATTAATGGAAAACGACCTAGGCATATGAAAAGGAATAAGAAAGATATAATCTGTGTAGGAACAAGGAATATCATGACTATGCTAAAACCGGGGAAAATGCAAGAAATAGCTGACCAAGTCTTAGCAACAAAGTTGCAGATAGTCGCATTACAGGAAGTAAGATGGAAAGGGTAAGGAGAAATCAAGAAAGACAAATACTCTGTGTATTACAGTTGTAAAGAAACTAAGGGTCAGCACGGAACTGGATTCCTAGTAAAGAGAGAAATGGTAAAACATATACTAGGATTTGAACCGTGTAGCGAAAGAATATCTAAACTTAGAGTGAAGGGAAGGTTCTGTAATGTGACATTTATAAACGTGTATGCTCCAACAGAAGAGAAAGATGATGACATTAAAGATAAGTTTTATGAAGAACTGCAAGTAGTGCAAGATAAAACCCCGAGACATGACCTGATAGTCCTGCTGGGAGATTTAAATGCAAAAATAGGAAAAGAGGATGCATACAAAGAAGTAACAGGTAAACATACATTGCATGAGATAACCAATAATAATGGAGAATTAGTATGCAACTATGCTATTGCAAATAATATGACTAAAATGAGTACACAGTATGAACATAAAAAGATACATAAAGGTACCTGAATGTCCCCAGATGGGAAAACTACCAACCAAATTGACCATGTTTTAGTAAACGAACATAAAAAGGAAATGGTGCAGGATGTAAAAACTATGAGGGGTCTGAATTGTGATTCGGATCATTTTTTGGTCAAGGCAGTAATCAAACAGAAATTAATACCTGTAAGAAAAAGTATTCCAAGACAACAGATAAAATGGAATAAAAGCAATATGCATAGTAAAGCAATTCTGAAACAATACAGAAAAAAAATGAGCCAAAATTTGGAAAACTTTATTGATACACAAGATATAAATGAAGATTGGAAACAACTCAAAGAAGTCATTCTGAAAACAGCAACTGAAGTAATACAAAAGCAAGATGGTAAACCAAGGAATGAATGGTGGGATAATGAATGTAAAATGGTAATAAATCAGAAAAATGCTGCACGACAAAGATGTTTACTGAGACACACAAGGGCAAATTGTGAAGAATATGAGAATAAAAGGAGAATTGCCAACAATGTATGCAGAAAGAAGAAAAAAGAATGGATAAATGATAGAATCAAAGAGATTGAGAAATATCATAGAAGAAAGGACTCAAGAAATTTTTTTAAGGCTGTGACATCTCATGTAGGGAACTACACTCATGCAACTTCATTATGTAAAGATGCATCTGGAGAATTAATATCTGAGAAAGAAAAAGTACTAGTCCGTTGGAAAGAGTACTTTCAGGAATTATTAAATTGGGAACACTTACCGTCTGAAGATGAAATATCCGAAAAATTGGAGAATGATACAGAAACTCCAATACCAACATATGAGGAGGTAAATAAAATCATAAAATCCTTAAAAATGAATAAGTCACCTGGTTCAGATAATATCACAGCAGAACTGATAAGTCATGGAGGTTATATGATAAGGAATAAAATTTATAATTTGATACTCATCATATGGAATCAAGAGGAAATGCCACGAGAATGGTTACATGGTATCATTTGCCCAATTTTTAAAAAAGGAGACAGGTTGCAGTGTAATAACTACAGACCAATTACGCTTTTGAATGTCGCATACAAAATCTTGACAATTCTTCTACAAAATAGAATCTCCGAAATTACAGAAAACAAATTGGGCGAATATCAAATGGGATTTAGACCAAATAGATCTACAGTTGACAATATATTCATACTGCGACAAATATACGAAAAATGTTATGAATATAATATTGAATTGCATAACATATTTATCGATTTTATGCAAGCATTTGACTCAGTAAATAGAAATATAATTCCTACATTTCTAAAGAAAATTAATGTCCCAAACAAACTAATAAGATTAATAAAGATGACATTACAAAACACTACAGCAGTAGTAAAAGGAAACAATGATTTTGATATGATCCTCCCGAACCATATCAAGGATTCGGTCATATTTAATATTATTCTTAATTATTTTACTTTTTATATATTCACTGTTAAAAACGTTATGAAAGATGAGTTATTTAATATTTGAACTAATGACCTAATTCTATCATTCGAGAAGTTTAGAATTTGTTATTTGCAAGCTTCTTGAAAGCAAAAGCTTTCATTGTTGACAATTAGTCAAAAGTATGTGTTCTCAGTTTTTGAATCAAACTACTTGTATTATGAAAGCCATAAGAGCTAAATTTCAGTTGGAGTTATTAGTAATATAAGCCTTATGGACATTGGAAAGAAGTTTTTAAGAATGTGACAACTTTGTAGTAGATAATATTATAGAAACTTCAAGGATCATAATTGTTGTTTTAGACATAGAAAAATGAACCTTATGGAACATACTGTTTAATCTTTAGAATATTGCCATTATACACAAATTAGTTCTGCATATCACAGCTGTAGCTATGTTTATCTTTTGTGTCACGGGAGGCGCTCTGCTTGACATGCGGGGGTATAAATACAGCTACGGAACCTAATTCAGGGGCATTTTCATCACCGACTCCGATGGATTAACATCTTAAATACTCAGCTCCCTTTATGGGAGGGTTCAAGAACTCAGTCTTCGTTCCCAAATTAGCTTAGAGACATAGTTATTCTGTCGTATGGGTAGGTTCGCCCTGTGGACATGCTAACATGTCACCATACGAAAGAATAAGTTCATTTCAACTTTATTTTGAAGTTTTCTGAAATTTAAAATAAAATCTTCACAAAATAATGTTAAATTTCGACTCAGAACTTACTGTTATTCTGACGCATGGGTAGGTTCGCCCTGTGGACATGCTAACATGTCACCATGCGTGAGAATAAGTTAATTTACGATTGCTCACAACTTTGTGATAATTCAGTTTCATCTCTTCGGTAATATATGCATAATGCAACAGGACTTAATGTTATTCTGCCGTATGAGTAGGTTCGCCCTGTGGGCATGCTAACATGCCATCATACGGAAGAATAAGTTCAGATTATTTCGTCTCCATGATTATTATTTATTGATCAGGTTATTCATTATTGATATCTGGCATGGTTAGGTTTCGCCCTGTGAACATACTAACATGTTGCCATACCCGATATCAAGTCGATGTCTCTAATATTTTACGAATTATAGAAGTTTGTATTTCTGCATATATCTTGAAGCCAGACCATAATGTCCAATTTATATTAAAATCGGAGTCAATACTTAAAACCTTCGCCAGTCACGTCAAAGTTATGCTTCATTATGTCAAGGAGCGTTCATAAAGTTCCAAGCAAGCGCCTGGTCGTCTTTATATAACTGATATGACAGCTTGATCCATATTATGTAAATAAACTGCAAAAGTCGCGTAGATTTAATTATAAGAAAGAAATCTGTTCTGTCCTTTATTTATGGAGATCTGTAACTAAGATGTAAATTTATAAAAGTATCTTGAAAATAAACCATCTTCAGGAAAATAATTGCCCATAAAGAAGCCTACTGAAGACGCAGACCTTTCTTCGGAAACAGATGTTATTCATTTATAAAATCTCCCTTTTCCATAGCCTGTCAAATGATTTAGTACATAACAGTCGAAGCTTCATATCCCACGTATTTCTACTACTATACCCGTACCTGAGAGGGGTCAGAGTATCCCATTAGCCCACTGAGTTTTAGCCGAGGTGAAGGAACAGATGACATAGAATATTGAAAGGTGATTGAAGGAAATAGGAAGGTAAAGATGAGGATGGACGCTTTGTCTTCGTGATTTTTTTAATGTAATAGCTGCGATTGTATAGTTTTTCGAAGGCGATTTATGCTCGAGGACGCTGACGACAGAGGGTGGCCTAAAGGTTCGAGAGAGGAACCGCCACGAAGCCTAGTTCAGTATGAGAGCAGCCTAAAGTGTCGCGATGGATGTTTTCCGCTCACTTTCTTCGTCTCCTTCGAAGTTTAGAGCTGGCGATTGAGCGCAGGTCTCTCCCCAGCCATGCAGCTAAGCAAGGATGATTTCAAAAGGATGGTATTTGTTTTATTTTGATTTTGAGCGTTTTCCCTCATCAGTTCTTATGTTTTCCTTCCTAATTTTGCGTAACGCTATGCGTCGCTCTTCATAGTCATTCACCTGTTGATATGTGCTGATAGGAATATTGGCAGCCCTGAAAGGACTCCCCTTGGAATTGGAGGAAATGGGAATACTGACGGGAGAGATAGTGATCACGAGGGCACCTTACAATTTTAGTCAGAAATTTGCAATAAATAGAGGAGTAAAACAAGGAGACCCATTATCAGCAATTTTATTTAGCATAGTCATGGATGAAATAATTCAGAAGTTGGAAATCAGAGGAAACATTTCAACAAGATTAAGACAGATCTGTGCATATGCAGACGACATAGTAATTACTACAAGAATTAAGCAATCAATGGTGGACTCACTAGTGAAACTAAAGCAACAGGCAAGGAAATATGGATTAATAGTGAACGAAAAAAAGACAAAGTATTTGAGGTGTACAAGAAGAAAAATCCAACAACAAAAAGAGGATATAGATACAATGCACATAGAGCAGGTGCAGTCATTTAAATATCTCGGGTCAATAGTAAATGGAAACAATGAAATCGAAGAAGAAATTAAAGAAAGGATTGCAGCTGGAAACAGAGCATATTATGCGAATAAGAGGATATTCCAATCCAAACTAGTTTCCAGAAAAATAAAATTAAAGCTGTATAAATCCATAATAAGACCTGTGGTTACATATGGCTGCGAAACCTGGGTGCTGAAAGAAGATATAATTCGAAAACTAATGATATTTGAAAGAAAGATATTAAGGAAAATATATGGCCCAACGAGACAATCTAATAATATATGGCGAAAAAATGCAAACGAAGAGCTTGAAACATTAATAAAGAGTAAGAATATAAGAAGATTTATCAAAACACAAAGATTGAGCTGGTTGGGTCATATTGAAAGAATGCCCGAAGAAAGAATTGTCAAACAAATGTACAATTGGAGACCTATTGCTACAAGATCACAAGGAAGGTCCAAAACCAGATGGATAGACGATGTCAGAAATGACATAAGAAAACTGAAGATACAGAACTGGAAGAAATGTGTGTTGAGTAGAGAAGAGTGGAAGGATGTAATTGAGCAGGCCAAAGCCCATAGAGAGCTGTAGCGCCTTATAAGAAGAAGAACTGCCCCTCGTCCCCCATAATCGCCGCCACCAGAAGGAAGTCTAAGCAGATGTAATTTCTCAGAATTTGAAATATCATAGCGGTTTTTAGAAAGGATAGGAAGGCGCCGTTGGGATAAAGCTATGGAGGTAAGAAAGGGAGGAATAAGCCCTGCGCGCTTTTTCTGAAGCCGGGTCACGTGACAGAACCGGAGAAGTCAGGCCAAAACATTCGAAGACGCCGTAAGAAAGCATGGAATTTTGTGTACTTTTGAATAAGATTTAGGAAGCAATGGTGCCTGCTCAACACACGGCTGTACGAACAGAAGCGACAGAAAACCTGAAGGAATAACATTCCATAAGCAAATAACGCTAGTTATAGTTTGTTTTGTAGTATTTAAGTGTAAAGTAAACCTCGAGTTTACGTTTGTAGTTGGAGCCTACTGCCATGCACCTTCCAGCCGCGTGCGCTTGCAGCAGCCGATGAGACGTTCTTCTGTCTGTTGAAGTCATTGGTTGAAGTAGATGCGGCCATCTTACGCAGACAAACTTAAGCTCCGCCCACTGGCTTCAAAACGAAAGCAAGGAGTGATACGAGATTGCAGACACCTGGATAAAGCATTCACTGCACATGCGCGATTGACGCGACACGATGCACACTGTTTAAAACAGACCATTCTGAATGATACCCAAGTAACACGTACACTCCGAGTGAAATATTGCATTTAATTTACACGTGGCATGTCACTTAGATAATAGCCAACATGTTGCGTGCTGCTTGTCACTTCGGTGCAAATCTCCCGTATTCAAATTCAAATGTCAATTTCAAATTCCTTATTTGCGTGGGCGAGATTCAGCCTGAGACTGTTCTGCTACCTAACCAGTATTGTGGATTACATTTAAAATTACATTTCTTTCATGTGGTTACATCATTAATACAGTAACAAAATGTACGATTTAGCTAAAGAAGATATATATACAAAATACATATCGTAAACTTACAAGTTACATCATAGTACTTGAACACAATCTCTGCTCTGCTAAAAGAAAAGTCTTTACTTCATTTCGGAAAGATTCTATTTTTAGGTATACTTGACATGCTCTTCGGTAGGGCATTCCATAATTTTGCAGCTAAATATGAAAACGACGACTGATATGCCTGTGTGCTACAGAATGGTAAATTTAATTCCTTGAGTGGTGGCTGTGCACACTGGTGTGAGGGATCAGATCAACATGTCTGCCAGATACGTCAGCTTGCCAGATACTCGTATAATAATTCTATATACAGGATCATCGGTAGAGAGACATTTCACCCCAGACGCACAACACAAAGATATTCTTAAGGGAGAACTAAAGGCAATTTTGCAGTAACTTTTTGATAACAGATGGCAGCACCGTTTGTCATGGCAACCGAGGGCCATGTTGCCAGATCTTTGCGTAAATATAGACAAGGTAGATACATACAGGTTGGTAGCTGAAACAAGACATTTGGAAGTTTGTGGAAGTACTGATAAAAAGCTAATTCAATTCAGCGTTATATCTTGGCATATATCTCGAATGCAGTACTGTTGTGTGCGTGCATTGCTGTTTTTCCTACTGAAACACACATACCCGTACACCGGGTTCGATTCGCGGAGTGGGTGATCTCAGATGTGGGTTCACATCACCTCTAGCATGTCCAAGATCGAAGATGTGTACGGCCTTACCTCCACATATATTTTTACAAAGCATCAATCCTTCCACATGTTTTGTTTTCTTCCATGGAAAACTGTTAATATGACAAAAACTCGAAAACAAAAGATGCCTCACTTAAGATTACATCACTCACAATCCACGAAAGAAATAGCAATTTCTCTTAACATCTTTAAACGGTTTCTTAATAGGCTCAACTGTCCATGGCCTGCTTGGAAATGTCACTAATGGAGTGTGAAGGACAAAGCAGCAGCGGCAAATTTCATCTGACTGTCAAATGGTCCCCGTCATTTTCGACAAAATTTGTGAAAGATGACAAAGTGGCCTCTGGACCTTAATCCTGTCCCAGCATATTTTAAAAAAAAAACATGTCCTTCATTTTTAAGAACAAGTGACAATTGCATTCTGAGAAGTTGCTATGGAATCTTCATGTGGGCTGTCAAAAAATTCATGATTGAAAATATGTTTACAGCACCACGATCGTATTAGAAATACTTTGAGAATAGGAAAATGAAATCTAAAGGAACATTCTACGGAATAAATTCTCAACAGATCACTAGCGACTCCACAATGACTTATGGTAACGTCATGGCCTTTTAATCAAGGGGTCACTGGTTCGATATTCGGTGGAGGCACGTGGTGGTTCGGATTCAACTTTAAACTGTAGGGTGCAGTCCCGATTAGCCTTTCTGTGACTTGAACTCAAAATTTCAGCAGATCTAAGTTTTAAGATCTCACTACATCAGCATGAACATTCGAAACAAGGGGTATAACTTGTGCTCTGTGAAGGTTAACACATTTAATTCACCCTGAAAACTGTGGGTAAACGACGCTCTGGTGCTTCGACCCACAGCCAATGTTTCGTTTCCTGTCCATATATGTTAGTGATTGCCCTTTCATCTGTCATCTAAGCATCGTTCATCATCATCATCATCATCATCGCAATTAGCCAAAACTTGCAGATAGGCGACGTAAAATAAACCATATACAGTATAACCTCGTTAATCCGGACTAATGGGGGGGATAAGTTGACCTGTTTAACGAAAATCCGGATTAACCGAAATAACCTAAAAGAACAGTAGAAAGTGCATTAAAACTTCATTTATAGCAACAAAACACGTTTATTATGGTATATTTAAAGGGCATAGGCCTAAATACACTAGCTATACAGGGTGTACCAAAAGTCCCATTACCCCCTCTTTGAATTGTAGACAAACCTGCAAAATGTTATTTTGCGTATGATGAGAGGATAATGTACCATTAAATCAGACCAATGGCCACCATGTACTCTGTGTGCACACCGCTATTTTCATGGCACAGTATTATTCGCATCCAGGTGCGATGTGAAATCCTCCGTAACTTGGCTGGCGTGAAGGAAGCAAACGCACTGCGAACAGCTTCCTGAAGCTCCTCAGTTGTCTGATAACGATTATGGGCGACTTTCTGTTTGATGTGCCCCATAGCGCATTATCACAAGATGTCAGATTTGGACTTCGGGGTGACCATTTTAAAGGTGCTGGTAAATTTGGCGATCCTCGTCCAAACCGTTTGTCTCTGAACACATCATTGAGGAATTCTCTTAAAATGGCCACCCCGAAATCTAGATTTGACATCTTACGTTACGGAGGATTTCACATCGCACATGGAGGCAAATAATACTGTGCCATGAAAATAGCGGTGTAAACACAGATCCTCTGGAGTAAATAGTGGACATTGGTCTGATTTAATGGTATACCATCCTCTCATCATACGCATGCTGTTAAAATAACATTTTGCAGGTTTGTCTACAATTCAAAGGGGGGGGGGATAATGGGACTTTTGGTACACCCTGTACAGTACAGTAAAATGTAAAGCAATACGACAATGCAGTACGTGCATACGCGTTTGTACGGCCACGTATTATAGTGACCAGAGTTTTACGAGAATATGAGGAGGGTATTCCTGTCCGGATTAAAGCGAAGTTTGGTTTATCACATGTAACCTACGTATTTATGAATAAAATAACCCACCTTAATTTATCTGAAAGAAGCCACATGGTACAGTGTAAAATATAGTCGCTCAAATTTTGCTTGTGCCTGAAGGTTCCCGCTTATCCCCTCTCTTGCTTCTCTGTCAAATAATTCAACAAAGTTAATGTCCGAGATCAATATTTTAGTAGCATAACTACTCAGAAACCTACCCAACCTATTGAACACAGTGTAAGTAAGATGTGGCTTTTATTATTTCTCTTATTACTATAATATTTCATACATTACATATAACGGCGTCGTTCTTATTGTTCAATTCTCGTCAGTTTTTTTCACATGCAAGAATCTTACGTCCAGGAAACTAAAGAGAAAAGTGATGAAACTGGATTTATATGCTGTACACCTGCTTCATTCTGCAGTGTATGCGCGCGCGTGGGGTTGGGGGGGGGGGGGAAGCCGCCACTGCTTGAATATAGTCATAAACAGTGCAACTGACATGAACTGCAGTCATGAAGTTGTAGCGAGGATAGTAATGACGCGACGAAGGAGGACGTTTTGTCTGTGGACCTTGAACAGCCAGCTAAAGAAGACACTAATGAAGTGTTTTGTGTGGAGTTGTAAAGGGAGAGACCTGGATGCTAGGAAGAAGTGAAGAAAAAGCGGATAGAGGCTTTAGAAATGTGGCTATGGCAAGGAGTAGAGAATGTGAAAGGTTGACCGACAAAGTAAGATATTGAACAGTGAAGAGTTGATGGTCATGGGTGGTGGGGAAGGTAGAACGGGTCGATGGAATCTACCTGGAAACTGACATCGTTCATTTAAAGATACAAGAAAGCCGAAAGTTTGTTACTCTTATTCTTAAGAACAGATATAAAGTTCATTTAGTTAGTATTCGAACAGAATAATCAAATTAAAAATTCATTGGATCGAAAACATTGAGTGAAAAATATAGGAACAAGGTTACAGTCTACCATTTCATCCAAAGAACAAATGGTTTTACAGTTTTCAAAATTCTAATTAATTACGGTTGTAGGTAAGAGGTCACACAACACACTTATATATAAAAAATCCCCCTAACATTCAAAGCCTTTTCTTGAACGAGACGTGCAAAGGTTAATATCAAAATGCATTTCAGATACTAACTGCATAAAATGCAAAATAAATAATGTATAATAGTTGTGCTGGTATTCACTCGTTTGATGGATCGAGTCTCCCCATTTACATAATAATAATAATTATTATTATTATTATTTCGAATTAAATGTATTTTTGTTAGTTTATAATATTTATTATTGTATAATAACATTTATAACCGTGGTAATAATACTAACGGTGAATGGCGGAAATTATAGTAAAGAAACAAAGATATTAAATTTCGGCTCAGAAGAAACTTCCTGCTACTACAAGATGCATCGGGAAAGTCCAGAGAATTTTGGTCGAGTGCGTTCAAGTGTGTACGAATACGAATATTCTCTCTTTTTCTTCCTATGTCTCTATTAATATCTTTATTTATTTATTTCTTCCTCCACTCTTTACTTCATTCTTTCTTTTGTCTCTCTTACCCCCTAATTCATTCTTTTAATTCCTCTTTCACTTCTTCATCATCTCCTTCTCTACTCTGTCTCGTTCTTCCTCGATTCTTGTCCTCTGTCCATTTGTTTACGTATCTGAATAACAACAAAATTCTCTCCTCTGCGAAAAAAGTTTGAGCAACGCCCTGAAGATGGCAGCAGGTTGCGCCATGTCATGCTCTCTGCTGTTCCTGAGACTCCCAACGGCTCCACTAGATAGCAGCACTCATCCTACTAGGCTGTTTTTCAGGAGTTCATGACTGCTTATGAACATACAATGAATAAGAGAGGTAAATTCTAAATCTGGAGATAGGGACGTATTTAGGGGGTTCAGGGGGTCCGGACACACCCGAAAGATTTATTAAGTACTAAAATTAAATAATAAAAAATGTATTCGTTTAGCCGTTGTTATATAAATTCCTCTGAACGTTTTGTAAGACAAGTATTATATTGGGATCATACGGCTTTGAAGGACACGAAGGACGTATTTCGGGGGTTTGGGCCCCCCACCCGATAGACTTATTGAATACGAAAATTAAATAATGAAAATATACTCGTTTAGCATTTGTTGTATAATTTCCTCTGAACGTATTGGAAGACAAGAATTATATTGAGCTTTGAAGGACAGGAAGGACGTATTTAGGGGTCCGGACTCGCCGAAAGACTTACCAAATACTAAAATTAAAAATTAAAATATTAGCATTTGTTGCATAATCGATGGTTATTAATTTCCTCTGAACTTTTTAGAAGACAAGGATTATACTGGGATCATACGGCTTTGATTAGATTGATTTGGTGTTTTTAGTCCACTTTATGCACAGTAAAGCTAATCGGGACTGGACCTACAGTTTAAAGTGCTATCCGAACCACTATGTGCCTCCACCGGGTATCGAACCCGGGCTTTGAATGACATTAGATAGATGATTTATGTACACTGTTACTAAAAATAATATGCATAAAATATTAATTGGAAACTTATTTTTCTCCAACTACATGTAACATCGTATTTGTTATTCGATAAATATTCAATTATTATTCTATTTGACATTAATTTCATTGCCAGAGCACTTGTTTTTATGTTTACTACAGGTAAGCTACGTAATGAATATGCGCTGTTATATCTCTACTCTTATACAGTCTTTTGACCTAATCGTGTGATAATAATATAATTTTAATAGATGTATTGTAATTAGTATTAATTTGATTTAATATAATTACTTTAATTTAAACATTATTATTATATTTTATAATTATTATTATATTATTATTATTCCTGAGACACTTGGTTCGGACCCTCCCCCCCCCGAAACATATTTCTAGATACGTGCCTGTCTGGAGAGTATCTAAAAGGCACCGTGCTGAAAATAAGTGTGTGATTGATTGATTTGTTTTATTTTACTTCGCTCTTTGTGCAACTTTTGGCTAATTTGCAGAGATGGGGATGAGTGATGATATGATGAAATTGATGAATGGACAATCACAAACATCCATGCAAATGCCATGATTCGAACCCGGGACCCAAAATAAGTGTGCAGACATATTGGAATTCCAGTGCTTCAATCACGATTAATCTTTATGTGAATAAATACCCTGTACATTATTGCATGGAGCCATTAAGGCTCAGAATGGTAAGGGGGCACTCGGTCATAGCGGAGGTGATGTAATCAGCATCACGCTCCGACTTCATTTACCCACCGCAAGGTACTACTCATTGACGAGAGACTACGTGAGCCAAAGAGCTGTTAAAAGAGGTTTGGTTTGATTTGGTGTTTTAAGTCCACTTTATGCACAGTAAGGCTAATCGGGACTGGACCTACAGTTTAAAGTGGGATCCGAACCACTTGTGCCTCCACCGGGTATCGAACCCGGGACCCCTCGATTACAAGGCAATGACGCTACCACTGCGCCATGGGGGAGGCCAGCTGTTAAAAGAGGGACATAAGCGAAAATCTCATCTGGAAATCAAACATTGATCCTTCATATGGCAAACATACGCTCAGCCAACTTCGTGCGGTCAAAATTTTTGAACCAATGCAGCATATTGGTGTGACGTCATACAGTGGCGTACGAAATGGGGGTTGCAGGGTTTAAAGCCCCCCCCCTGAGCTTGTGAAATATTATGAAAAATTTGGGGGAAAAATGTAAATGGCCAATGGTCAAAGATCTGGGACAATACTATTACTATTACTACTTCTACTACTACTACTACTACTAATGATAATAATAATTTGAATTATTATTTCCATGCAGCATGGAGAATATCACAGAATTCCAAACACACGCGTCTTTCAGAGTGATGCCTTGAAAATAAACATGAGTTCTTGAAAATAAAATTTGATTGTTGATTGAGTTGGTGTTTTAAGTCCACTTTATGCACAGTAAGGTTAATCGGGACTGGACCTACAGTTTAAAGTGGGATCCGAACCACTATGTGCCTCCACCGGGTATCGAACCTGGAAAATAAAATTTGAGGGTAACTATAATTTAAAAGAGAAAAAAATGTTTTGTATCTCAGTTGCAACAATGTTCAATACACTGGCGTACGCAGTATTTATTTTCGGGAGGGGCTGGAATAGTAAATGTGGATAGCACATGGCTTCGTTTTGGAGGGCAGGATGCATAATAAAATATTTCGTATTTTTGTAGTTTTCAGTCTATTAAAATTGTATTCAAAGACAAAAATGGTAATCGGGACTCACTTGAAAAGAGGTTTCGCATTTAAACATTTTGATTTTTTAAAGTTCTTAACGGATTTTTATTTGAAAATTCTGATTTTCTCAAAATTTTGGTAGGGGCTGTAACACCATCGGCCACCCCTCTACGTACGCCAGTGTTTAAGGAAATGTATTCTTTTGTAAACAAAGAGAATTAACTAAATAAAGATATTGGTTCGTTTTAAGAGGCTAATGTATAGACAAAGGCTAGGTGGACAATTACCAGACGCTCTATCGACCAGACCCTCCAGCTCCTTGGATGAGTTCCATACTTTGATTATTTCAATTTATTTTAATATATTTTCTTGTTTTTATGTATTTTCTTCACACTTAAAATGTCTCACCTCATTGACTAGAGTATTATTTCGTACCAAAGAAACAAAACAAAAAATTCTCCCAGAATTTGATAAAAATAGAATGACTAACTAACTAACTAACTCTCTAGCCTTCTTAAACCCGAAGGTTCATGGCTGCAGCAACACAGGCCTTCCATCTTTCCCTATCTTGAGCAAGATCTATATAGCCTACTCTTTTCCATCCCTACCGATTTCCTTTAGGTCCATCTCAACGTTGTCCCTCCATCTTCGTCTTGGCCTTCCTATAGGTCTCTTACCATCAGGTTTCCCAACAAGAATCCTGTAAACTCCTCTTTCCTCTCCCATTCGTGCCACATGGCCTGCCACCTAAGTCTTCTTGATTTAATTATTCTAATAATATCTAGACATGAATACAAATGATGTAGTTCTAAATTATGTAACCTTCTGCACTCACTCCTGTTAGGTCCAAATATTTTCCTAAGGATCTTATTTTCAAATACTCTCAATTTATGTTCCTCTTTCAATGTAAGGGACCAAGTTTCACACCCATATAATACTACAGGCAAAATTACTGTTTTGTATATTTTAACTTTTAGTTTCTTAGATATTAATCAAGAAGACAAAAGTTTATGAAGAGAGAAGTAACATGCATTTCCTGAATTAAGCCTACTTTTTATTTCCTCTTTAATATAATTTTCATTTGTTAATATTACTCCTAAGTATTTGAATTTGGAAACTGGTTCAAACAAGTTGTTATCAATAATTATATTTTGATTATTACCTAACACTTGGTTTCGGCCTGTAAGCATATATTTAGTTTTCTCTTTGTTAACTTCCAAACCTATCTCTCTAGCAGTTTTGAAAAATATTTTAGCATTATTCTTAATTGTATTTATATCATTCCCTAATAAGTCTACATCATCTGCATATGCTAACAACTGAGTCATACCATTTAATTTTAGTCCTTCGTTAGTTTCTTTTACCTTCCTAACAGCATATTCTAAGGCAAAATTAAAGAGCAATGGAGATAATGCATCTCCTTGTTTTAACCCATCATGAATTGTAAATTTGTCAGACATATTAATACCCACACGTATTTTACTTTCTGTTTCACTGGTGCATACTTTTATCATACTAACAAGCTTCTTAGGTATTCCAAACTCTACTAATATATTATATAATTTATCTCTTTTGACCGAATCATATGCTTTTTTGAAATCAATGAACAGCTGATGTACATTTTGGTTATAGTCCCACTTTTTTCGTGTCTGTCTGATGTGAAAAACTTGATCTGTGGTTGATCGGTTACTTTTAAATCCACATTGATAATCACCTATAGTTTCATTAGCATATGGGGTTAGTCTTGTTAAAATAATGTTATATAATATTTTATATGTTGTTGAGATTAGAGAAATTCCACGGTAATTATTGCAGTTCATTATATCACCTTTTTTAAACACAGGAACAATTATGGATTCTTTCCACTGTTGAGGTATTTCTTCTTTATTCCATATTAAACAAATTAATTTATGAATTTGACATATTAACGAATTTCCACCATATTTAATTAACTCAGCTGGTATTAAATCAATTCCAGGTGCTTTGTTATTCTTTAGCCTTTTAATAGCATCTTTAACTTCAGTCAAGTTAGGTTCTGGAACTAAAGGTTCTGCTGTGTGTACTTCATAGAATGACTAGAAAGTAATTTCGTTCTATTGCTTTCATAAATACTATATATACGAGTATGTAGATCTCTACTACTTACTAGTCGTAGCGGTATTAGTAGTATTATTAGTAATAATTCAGATAATTAATTATAAGTATTATTAATTAATTATGAGCATTATTATTTAATTAAAGTATATAATAAGACAATGGTAGTGTGAATTTGGAGAAAGTTTTAGAAATAACCCCCCCCCCCTTTTCCTTGATAAAATCCTGCTTACGCTACTGACGTCATAGCAGACAGGTGGGGCCAAACAAGTCTGCCTTCCTTAGCCCAGTGTTTCCGACAGTAGTTCCAGCTACCCCCACCCCCACCAATCTCTTCTGTAAAAAGAAATTGTTATGTCCTAATATTAATGACATAAACAGAAATAAACATCTCAAGATTGGAACTTCATAATTAAATATATTCAAACTTGTAACAAGGTGGATTACATGATTAAAACTTAAATCATCCATAAGACATATAAAAAAGATGCATAATCGTTGCTATGCACAGACTATGTACATTGGCCATAACTGCTAGTTCACCATATACAATAATATATTTTATAATATATATCAATCTTCTCCCCTTCCAGAGAAAACAAACTTATGAGGGGTAAAACACTCTTGTCCTTTTTACTCTCTGAGATTTCCTTCTTCCCATCGAACTACGTCCTAGACCAAAACTATTCCCTTGCTTCGAAGACGAACTGGTTTCTGGATCAATATTAATTCCTCCCTTCGAAGATGAACTGGTTCCTGGACCAAGTCTGCTCGCTTCCTTCGAATATGAGCTACTCTCTTGCTTCGGAGACGATCTCTGAGCATTGTATTCTTCACTGTCGCTTAGTTCCTGCCGATGCATTTCATTTTTAATTGGAGGATATAAATATGCATGATATGCACTATCGTCATATTCCTTGGGTATTTCTGACTGATTTGAATCTCCTCCTGTTTCATGAAGAATCTTTAAAAATGAATAGTGTACATTTCTGTATCTGCCACTTTCTACATCTCTTACTTTATACACAGCAAAACTGCATCTTTCAATAATCTCTCCTTTCCGATATATCTTTCTTTCAGGGCAGTAATAATATACTTTACTTCCAATTGAAAATTTCTCACATTCATAATGAACATTTTTAGTGTCATCTTTAATGATTATATTACTTGCAGTGTTGTAAGAAAACATTAATGAACTTGGAGATGTTCCAGTTGATGGCAATGAAGTGTTGTTATGCCAGTGTATTACTGTACGCAGTAGTGATTCTACTTCAGTATTTAATTTTCTAACATCCCCTTTTGGAAAATCTCCTATGAGGGTTAGATACCTTTTCACGGTATTGACTGTTCTCTCAGCCAACCCGTTTCCCGAAGGTTTATATGGGCAGGAATGCTTTAGTTCAATGCCCAACCTTTGGCAGAACATCTTAAATTGTTCACTTTCAAAGGGTTGTCCATTATCTGAGACTAACTCTTTTGGAGAACCAAGTATGTAAAATTGGCTTTTTAAATGTCTAATTGCTTCCTGAGCCGTTAAATTAGAACATTGCCAAACATTCAAAAATTTCGTGTGAGCATCAACACACAACAGGAATAAATAACCATTGAAATAGAAATGATCAACATGTACACGTTCCATAGGTTGTGATGTTGGTGTCCATGATATAAATTGTCCTTTTGCTGGAGCTCTTGCATTCGTCTGACAAGCATCACATTTTGCAACAAAACTTTCAATGTCAGAAGTCATTTTAGGCCACCAAACTAAATCTCTGCAAATCTGTTTTAATCTCACTACGCCACTGTGCAGACCATGAATTTGAGTGAGAAACTTGCATCGCAGTGTCTCTGGCAATACAATTCTATTTCCCCACATCAACAATCCATCTTCTGTTGATAGTTCCAGACGTTTCTTCCATAAAGCTACTGCTTCCTCATGGATTTGTGGATCAATTCCTCTTGGCCAACCATTCTTAACGTAAATTGTTATTTTAGACAACAATTCATCGCTTTTTGTATGCTCCTTGATCTCAGATGTGCGTAACGGTTGTAACTTTTGTTCTAAATCTGCATACGCTGTCAAAACCAAATCTGATTGCAATTCTTCAGGTAGAGGTAATCTTGACAAAGCGTCTGCTATTGGAACCTTCTTAGAATACACTATTTCATAATTCAGAGATGCCATGAATATTTTCCATCTCTGCCAACGTGCATTGTGTTGCATTGGCACTGGTGTATTCGAATCAAGCAATGATTTCGCAGTCGTTGAATCAGTGTATATTGTAAATTTTTGACCTGCCAGATATAAATAAAAATGTTTCACAGACGAAACAATGGCTAATGCCTCTCTTTCTCCCTGACAGTAATTCCTCTGAGCAGGTGAAAGTGTGGCTGAAAAACACGCCACTGTTCGATGTTCGCCATCTATCTTGTGCCCTAATCGACCTCCAACACCGTAGCAAGAACTATCTGTTTCTAGAATTATTTCTTTTGAAGGATCGAAAGGAATTATAGCAGGTGTCTGAACAATCTTATCTTTAACAGCCTTAAATTCCGATACACATTGATTAGACCACAACCACTTTTCGCCTTTCCTCAGAAGTCGATATAGGTGTGGTATTGTAGATGACAAGTTGTGTAGAAAACGGCTTTGAAATGCAACCATCCCTAAAAAACTTTGTAGTTGAACCTTATCCTTTGGCTCTGGACTTTCTAAAATAGCACGCACATGCTTTTCAGTTGGTGTGATTCCATTTGCCGTGAAATGTCTTCCTAAGTAAATCACTTCTTGCACTAGGAATTCAGATTTACTTAAATTGACTTTAACATTATAATCTTTGAAGCGTTCCAGAACTTGTTTTGTTCTTAGGAAACATTCTTGTAGACTATCTCCAGAAATGATAACATCATCAATAAATGCTGCAACTCTTTCCAATCCTGTTAAAATTGAATCAATTACCTGTTGGAAAAGCTGAGACGAAACATTTGTACCAAATGGTAAACGTTGCATTCTGTACAAGTGAGAATCATAATTTAAACATAATATGTTTTGTGAGTCTGGATGCAAACTAACTTGTAAAAATGCTGAACGTAAATCAAGCCTGGTGTAGTACTTTCCTATTTTAACTTTTTGTAAAATATCAGGAAAATCTGGTAGAGGATACACTAAACCATCGGTTTGAAAATTGACCGTCTTCGAGTAGTCTACACAGACACGAATAGAATTATTTGATTTCTTAACTGGCACAATAGGACTAGCCCATTCTGAATGTTCTATAGGAGCTATAATATTCTGCTTACACATATTATCTATTTCTTGTTTTATTTGATCTCGTAATGAATACGCTATTCTGTACGCTTTCCTGAACACAGGCCTAGCATTCTTCTGTAAAGGTATTGATACCTTGAAATCTTTAATGGGTGTACTAATATCCTCATTAAACAATTCTGCAAAAGATGTCAGTAATTGTGAACGACAGTCTTCAATGTTAATTTGTTTTACATTACTTGAATTATGTACGTCGGCTTTACGTTTGTTCATAATCATGGCTTTGCTATTTTGCCCTTGCACATTTGATGTTCGTGAACATTCACCTATATCATCAATCCTTTGCTGATGTACCTTTGGAGTATCCATTATGCTTGAACGCTGATTTTTCGAACAAGCATCTGGTAGCGAATGTTTTGATTCTAGACCTAAGCATGCATGTGTAGAATCTTCCTTTTGAACATAATCAGTTTCAGGAAACTCATTTAGAAGTTTGCTGCGCCAATCACCAAATAATATGTTCATTCCAACTCTGCCAATTAATATATTTGTATTAATCTTATCGCCAACAACAAAAGGCATCATGTACATTTTGCCATGATAGTAAAGTTTTAAGCTTAATTGGCCTAATAAACACAATCTTTCACCTGATATCGAAGTATATGAATTTAATAACGGACTCAGTGTGAAGTTGCCCATAATATTAGTTAACAAATCTTTTGAAATGAAATTAGCAAAACTACCAGAATCGACAATAGCTTCTAACGATTGGTCTTGTATTATAATATCTATGTACAAAGGTAAACGTTCATTTCGCAATGAAATCTGATCAGCTGCGTGTTGTAAGTTAGAAATAGATTCGTTTGTTTTTTTATTGTACATTTGTTGCGTGTTTGTAGTTAAGAAGGTATATACACTATCTTCTTGCACAGAGAATAAGCTATGTTGAGAATTGTATTCTCCATAACCATTAGCTTTGGTATCCAAATTACTGTTCCTCATTTCACAATTTTCTTTATACATACTAGATAAATTGACGGCAGGTTCCTTGCATTGTTTATTTCTATCGATACATGCAGCCAAGAAATGCCCTTTCTTCTTACAGAAACTGCAAATAGCATTGAATGCAGGACAGTTCTCTTTGAATGTACAACCTAACCTTGCACAGCGTTTACATTTTATATCATTTGCCTGATTTTGCCGTGATACAAATTTTTGGCTAAATTCAGTATGGGGTTTAGATTGTGTCTTGCCTTTGGATGCATTATTTGTTCCGAATCTTGATTCTCTTGTATCTTGTTGAGTCTTTGAAAAATGAGCTTTAGCAAACGAATTGTTTGTACCGAATCTACGTGAGCCTTGTATTTGTTTATTTTCACCTACCAAAAATGCATTTTGATTGACTTTATTTTTATTTGTGCGTATTATCTCATGTTGGAGTACTACATCACAAACCTTTTCGAATGTGCTTGGCATGTCTGACAGTAATCTATCTTTTAGTATACTATCGGGTAGTCCGAACACGAGTTTTTCTCTAAGACGAGTGTCTAATTCATCTGTTGTAAACTCACAAATTATTGCAGCAACTTTTAAACGATTTATGTACGATGTAGCTGTCTCACCTTGCTCTTGCTTTATTTGCATAAAAGCGAATCGTTGAATCCATTTATTAACCTGCGGTGCATATATTTTTCGCAATGTAGCAAAGAGTTCCTCCAAGGTGCAATCTTGTGGATCCTTTGGACTTAATCTGTGTTCCAGCTCTTGATATGGTAAACTACCGATTACAGAAATAAGAGTAAACACTCGTTTCCTTTCTTGTATATCGTTAGCCTCAACAAAAGCCTTGAATCTTTTAATATACGAATTTATATCCTGGCTTGGGTCATAAGCCTCAAATGCAGGTATAAAACTTATGTGTTTTTCCATACTGGCTCACTTGGACTTAATTACTATAATTCTACTTACAGTAGTAGCCTAATTATTTATCTTCTTTAATCCCATCCTCGTCACCATTTTGTTATGTCCTAATATTAATGACATAAACAGAAATAAACATCTCAAGATTGGAACTTCATAATTAAATATATTCAAACTTGTAACAAGGTGGATTACATGATTAAAACTTAAATCATCCATAAGACATATAAAAAAGATGCATAATCGTTGCTATGCACAGACTATGTACATTGGCCATAACTGCTAGTTCACCATATACAATAATATATTTTATAATATATATCAGAAATGTAACCAAAAAAAATGCATAAGAGTTACATATGCAGACTGTATTCACTATGAAGTTCTTTTTTAAGCAGGTCCGAACCGAAATTAAAAGGGCCCTGCCTCAATCCGCAAAGGGGCCTCCACTAGCGCAAAAATATTTGGAAAAGGGGTCACAAAATGAAAAGCAGAGATATTTGAAATGTAGGAAAAGAAATATAATAAAATATAAGTAAATTGATTGATTTGCTTTATTTTACTTCGTTTTCTTGCCACATTTGACTAATTTGCTAAGATGGAGATGAGTGATGACATGATGAAAGTGATGAATGAACACTCACAAAAATCCCTGCCCTGGCCGAGATTCGAACCTGGGACCCCTGGCGTCGTAGCGCGATTAGCTAATCACTCCGCCGTGGGGATGTCCTAAATTTTAAACGACTTTGTATGTAGGAGGAGCCTCACGATGTTCTTAGGGCCGATTCAACTTCTTTGTTGTAAAAATAATAGAGAATTAAATCGTTAATAGTTTACACATTTACACACACACACACACACATACACACACACACACACACACACACACACACACACACACACACTAAATGTTTTCCCCTATTCTATAAATTTCATAAGATGAACCCACCATGAATTTACATATAAGTGAAATTGAAAATCTCTCGGAATGGAAAATATCTTCTAAACATATTTATCCGTTGCATTTCAACATCTACTCAGGGGTGGATACGGAAATTGTATTTCGAGGGGAACCTCCAGGGGTCTGAATATCTGGAGATTCTTCTCATTTGCAATGGTACAGTAAAGTGGAAATAGTTCATCAGCTGAGCATCACGTTTCTCCCCCCCCCCCTTTCTCTCTCTCACACGGATACATACCGTGTTGTATTAGAAAAAAATCTAGTGAGGAATGCAGAGGGAGAAATACCCCATCATCCACTTCAACTACCACCATATGTATGTGGCAGTGGAGTATGCTGAGTCTAAGACCTGGTATATCTCACTATGACACCTGGTCCAAGGCTGTGGAGGAAGGGAAACGTCTTCAAGGAAGCCACGTTGCCAACTCCTAAGAATTCAGGTTGCCAACTCCTAAGAATTCAGGTTGCCTACTCCTAAGAATTCAGGTTGCCAACTCCTAAGAATTCAGGTTGCCAACTCCTAAGAATTCAGGTTGACAACTTCAGAATCGCCATTATCATCGCATTGAAATCAGATTTATTCACAATTTCTAATCTATTTTTCTTCAGTATTTTACTTTCTAGGCTCCAGGCTTCGCAGATAGCCTAGCTAGCCTGCAATATACGCTCCTGGTATATATACACACGCACACTTCAAATACTACACGACTATTGCTACTTTTATTATATACCGCAAATAAACAATTTGAATTCTATCTCTGCTATTAGAACATCCAAAATTACTTTACTTCGCTTTTCCTCCGGTTATGGCTAATTGTAACGGCGAGCATGAATTATGATGATCAAATGAAACTGATAATTGGACAGTCACAAAGAAACATTCACGAAAACAGGCCCGTAGCTAGAGGGGGCAACTGCAAGTGCCCCCTGAGAGCGTGATTTACCCCCCCCCCCTGTGAAAAATACAGAACACATTCCTACCTAGAATTCTCACTAATCTTTACAATTATATCATGTGTTACTCTAGCAACATAACAAAACACTAATTGATTTTGTGATTTAAGGTGTATGGGATTCCGTATAATGTCGTATCAGGATTGGGGCGAAAAGTTCCCTTCCAGATTCGGACTTTAGGAAATGATTTCTCAATTTTCAGTATCCAGAACATGTGACATTTTGAGTAGTCTTGTATTAAAGGTGCCTAATGTGTTCGAATGTTTTTTTTGGATGTGCTGCTATTAACTTGGAACTGCTTAAAGTTTGTTTCCCAAGTCTACCTTTTGGTAATAGTGATTCATGTGGTAGAGAGAGGAGTGGATATTTGATTTTTGTTACTTAGTCTTAATTTTCTGCCACTTCTAGCTAATCGCAACAATGAGTGATGACCTGAAATTGATGAAGAGACAATCATAAACAGTGCTGCAACCATAGGGGGCATTGTCCCCCCCCCTCCCACCTTGGACGGAAGTCCAGTGCAATCATTGAAGTAAAAAAACACGACTAGGAGAATCTAAGAATAGCAGGATAATTGGATACTCATGATGGAATTAGTTTTTACGTGTTCCTTGCATTTTTCTTCCAGACGGACAAGGGCACTTGAAAGGGGCACAGAGGGGCAATTGCCCCCCTCGAATTCAAATTTTATACAAATAAAAGTACATTTCGTAAAATGTTCTTGCTCTCTTCGCTCGCAATCTCTCCTGTACGTATAGTCCAAGTTTAGAGTCATCGCTATGGGGCGACGAGAGTCGGCCCTGGGAGTCAAACTATCTATATGAAAAAAAATGTCTAAGAGAATGCCATGGCGCCCTATTCAAACAATTATTTCTATGAAACTTAATATGAAATATTAATGATGGCACTATAATCCAAGAAGTCATTGATCAATGAAGGGATTCCTCTTTGTTTGTCAGGTGTTAAAACATGTATTTTACTATAATACGTATAATACAATTCACACAATATTTTGCAAAATGGTTAACGTAACCAGTAGGCAAACATTGTCTGTAGCGATCCAAGAGTCTCCCCCCCCCCCTTTTGAAGTAAATAGAGTCCGTGGTAGACAAAGGGACCTATGTTTTAAAGTTTTAGCAAGTACAAAAAAAGGTATTACAAATTTTTACATAATTCATCAAAGTGTAGATAATATGTAACCATTATTATTTAATTAATTCCATTTTTTTGCATAACACAACACAATGGTGTTGTTGGTTTCTCATTAGATTCATTTGTGCGTAAAAATCTTGCATACTGGAAACTAGAGGGAATCATTATGAAGCATGATTTATAAAGGGTTCCCTTAATCAGTTCTGCAGAGAGGCCCAAAGCTGTTGGTATATATTAATCGTCTATAACATTATCGACCTGTAAATATCAAGTAGATACAGACCCTATTAGCCTATTTATGTTAAACTTTATATTCTTTGGCAATCTGGAAAGGTCATTATCGAAATATTGCTATTTGATGTTGCTCAAAGTTTATTTTTGTTCATTGCAGTTTCAAGATATCATCCCTTTTCTGTTACTTATCTCTTTTGGGGGAGGGGGCAAGTGCTTCTGTGTACCCTGCTATATCTGCCAATGCGACACAATATATAAAAAAATGCCCCCTCTAGGATTGACTTCACCCCCCTACAAAGAATTCCTTGCTACGGGACTGCACGCAAAGACCAGGACTCGAACCTGAAACCTTCGATAACGAGATGGTCAATATAGCACTCAACTTTTCTCTTTAAATGATTAAAATAAAACTCCTAAGCGGCAGTATTTCTCACCTCAACATCATATCAATTAAACTCAATGTTCCTACATTTGAAGACTAAAATTGGTAAACGCTGTAAGTGCCACAATAATTCAAACACCGATTTCCACATTAAACTGTGATATGTGCCGTGATTTATAATGTGACAAACGTGAAATGAGGTTGGTAGCCCTCTAAGTAATTCAAAGGGCGTGTAAAGAGGTCACTAGTGTGAACGTTCTTACGGGCTGATGTTCGGAACGATGCGATTTCCCAACACTTTCGCTTTTGACACTTACAATGTTTTCCACTTTAAATTCTCATTTTCATTCAGAACTTGAGGATAGACAAACACAAACATCCATGCCTTAACCCTGACTTCGTGGTGCTGTATGCTAACCACTCCGCCACGGAGGTCGACAAGGCGTTCGGCCACCGAGAAGACAATATCGAAAACGTGAGAGAGAGAATTCGAACGTAAAGTACAACAAAGTGACGTTAAATGCGCCACGTGCTACACGTCGTAACTTGAGGGCACCGTGACGCGACGGAAAGCGAAGGACCTGGAGGCCAGAAAGCTCTCCGTGGGTGGACGATCGCAGCATCCGCCTTGCCAATCATGCGTCTCACGAGGAGATGCGACAGGAGCACATCACGTGACGAGGTAACCACCAGGATGTTCCCAGAAAGCGAGAGTGTGGCCGTCAGCACGCCACGCAGTGTGTTTCTGGTGGTGGTACGAAGAAGAAGAAGAAGAAAAGCAGTCTGCAAAACCAGACAGCTCGTCTGCGAACTCTCCATTTGCAGAATCTCAACGGTGACGGGGTAAAAGTGCAGTGGCCACAATCAATACGTTCCAAAAAGTACATATTTTGACTGATATATCATTTATTTGTGTATTTTTCTTGTTTGCTGGGAGGCAGTAAAGGTCAACCATAAGGGGCCGCCCCCTTTGTTCTTCCCCTCTCTGTCTGGCACTCCCAACGAATCGGAAGATTCATTCCTCAATAGTAAAGGTATACTAAATGAACGCAGAATGGGGCAGAAATGATTTCAAATTAAATTTCTGAGGAACCTATTCGACATAGAGCCTTGCGGTTTGCGACATCATGTAAAGCAACTCTATTTATATTTTTAAAAAAATTAAGGTGCTGAGTAATTAGCAATGATGACGACAGCACAAGAGAGCGCAGTGCATGGTGTGGTATGCGGAAAGGAAATCGCCAATTTCAGTCCAAAGACATTTTAGACGTGAGTTTGAACGGGAGCCACCAGACGTCGAGGTCGAGTGGAATCTTTCCCTTCTTGGTCTCACCGATTCAATTCTTTAATTAAAAAAAAAAAATTATCCTTAAGCCTACATAGAGACCATGATTAGCGCACTTTTCGCGATAATTCAGTAACTTGCGAGGTTCTCAATTTTGTGATAGTCCGTAATTCTTCGTTTCCTTAATTCACTTCTTCAATAAACAATTTCTAAAGATTCGAAAGCGTCATAATACTTATGGTGTTCCAGTTTAGTGCATTTAATTTTAGAGTCCCACATGTATATATATATAAAAATACACCTTATTTTGTTTAGCATTATTTTTAGACACGTCGCAGCCAGTCACGTATCTACACAGGGTGGCCACAAAGTGGGCGTACCCCTGGTTTTTCGTCGGAAAGTATGTTTAATTGTCCCTACCTGACAACACCCGATAATGCTCTCTGGGGTTTCATCAAGGAGCGAGTCCGAAATCACCGCTATGACACACTGAATGCGTTGCGAGAAGCTGTCGAAGATGCCTTCCAGGACGTGACGCCGGAATATCTCCGCAAACAATCTGCCAGGACATGGCGCAGAATTCAGCTGTGCTACGATCATGATGGTCTCCATACCGATGTCCTGGACAAGTGAACTATCAGGTACGCGATCACATCGCTATAACAACAACAACCACTGTAGTATCGGAAACAAAGGGGGGGGGGGGGTACGTCCACTTTGTGACCTCCCTATAGAAATATGGTTGGGGGGTCCGAACCAAGTGCCTCAAAATATTATTATTATTAATGTTTAAACTAAAATAATTATGTTAAATTAATTAAAATACTATGAATTAAAATATTCAAATTAATTAATATTATATTTTTATTTCATGAATGGGTAAAAGGACGGTATAAGAACAGTGATATAACAGCACGTATTCATTATGTGTAGTTAAGTCGGCAATATTTGTAAAAGACAACTGCCCTGGCAAGGGAATTAATGTGAAATAGATAAAGAATTGAATATTTATTGACTATAGAAAAAGGATGTTACATCCAGTTAACGAAAAGTAAAGTTCCTGGTGATATTCTATGAATGTTACGTTATGAGTAGTAATAAATCTTGCATAAATATTTTTTCCTACTGTCATTCAAAGTCTATGATCACAATACATAATAATCCTTGTCTTCCAATAAGTTTGGTGGAAATAAATAACTCTCGATTAAACAAGTATATTTTCATTATTTAATTTTAGTTATTTTATTATTTCATCATTTTCATTACTTAATTTTTGTACGTAGTAAGTATTTCTGGGACGTCCTTGGTCGCTGCTCATTAAATGTTGGCAAAACTTACACGTTGCTGTTCATTCTTATTTTGGTTTCTGATTTGCCAATAGGCGGCACTGGACTATAATCTTAATCAACGAAACTTAGAATGGCGATGATTTCTGTTATATTAGATATTAAGCAAAAAAAAATAACGTTCAATTATAAGTATGCATAATATATTGGTAAAAAAGATCTGCCTGCGAGGTTTAAATGAATGGAAACCTATTAAAGTATAAATAGTACACACGGGGAGCTCTTTGCAAAAACATATAACATTAATAAGATAGCAAACCAACCAAGTTCATTCCTTCTCTCCCCTCTGATAAAATCATAAATCTCACCCTAGGTAAATGATCATTTTCAGTTGACGTAGATTTGATTTGTTACATCTACAACCTTGGTGACAATGAAGTTCGACCAGAAAGGAATACGTGATTAAATGCACAGAGGCATAGGCGGTGGAATGGGTGACCCGCAGAAGTGACGCATGTGTGTAAGAGGAGGCGTGTGAGCAGGCAAGAATCGTGATCCCAGCATGTTGCACCCAAGGTCACGTAAAGAACGAAAACGGGGAAATATACGCGTGACATCGAACTTCGACCAGGCACCAGACCCATACGGCAAATTCCAGATAGTGGCGCATTCGACGGAAGCATGACGTCACGGACACGATAAGGGAGTCCGCCGTATATAAGCGCGTGCTGTGCACCGAGGAACCGCAGTGCATCATCACCATGGCCAGGGGCAAACCTATTGACAACACCGTGAGGAGAAGAGTGGTGGAGTTGCAACGGGATGGACTGAGTGAACGGGAAATAGGGCGCCAACTGAACTTACCCAAGTCAACCGTCCACTGCATCATCAAACACCACCAAAATACGGGTACTACAGAGCCAGGTAAGGCCCCCGGTCGAAAACGCCTGCTGAGCGTGCGTGACCTACCGATATTTAGGCGCTATATCCAGACCAACAATCATGTTTCTGTGGCCGAATTACGACTGAGGACTCGAGAACGCTTTCACATTGAAGTGTTAACCAGAACCATTCGCCGTTATCTACAGCGATGCGGTTACCGAGTGTACAAGGCGAAACGTAAACCTTTCCTTTCCATGTTGAACAAAGGCAATCGACTACGGTGGGCACGAATGTACCGGGGATGGACATTTCGGCAGTGGAACAGGGTTTTGTGGACGGACGAATCCATTTTCAATGTTGTGTACGGGAAAATACGGAAAACAGTCATTTGTCGGGAGGAGGAACAGAATGAAGCAAAATGCTATGCACGTCGGGTACAGAAACCTGCGTCAGTGATGGTATGGGGATGCATGACGGCATCTGGGGGTTGGCCCACTACACGTCTGTGAGTGCATTGTGAATGCACACGCCTATACACGCATACTGGAGCGGCATCTTCCCACAGTGCGAAGGCACCTGTTCCACAGGCGGCGTCTCATCTTTCAACACGACAATGCCAGGCCTCATACAGCGCGGCTGACAAGAGAATGGTTGACTCGCCATCACGTGCGAACTCTGCCATGGCCACCATCGAGTCCCGACCTCTCGCCCATTGAGAATGTGTGGCGTGTTCTTAAGCGACGTGTGCAACAGAGGGGACCCACGACAGTGGCTGCTCTTATCGCCTGCCTGCAGGAGGAATGGCACCGCATCGATGTGGAATACCTTGAACGACTCGTCCGCAGCAGGCCCCGACGCATTGCCACAGTTATTCGCCGACGGGGCGGCGTCACACCATGGTAAACAGGATCCCCTCTAACAGTGGTCGAACTTCAATGTCACGTGTAGATGGACGAAAATGTTTTATTTTGTGTGGACACCATACATTGCTGCGTTGGAGCGGAAATTTATGTTTTCCTTTGTTCCATGTAGCCTGCTGAATAAAATATGTTCAGCATATGCATGTGTTCTCCTTCTTTCACAACGCACTCCTATATTTGTGACTGGTCGAACTTCATTGTCACTAAGGTTGTATGTGAATAATTTTCGCCTTATTTAAGTAATATTGAACTCACGCATGTTTCAACATTGCTGAAGGAGAAAAGTGTGAGAAAAAAAGTATTTCATGCTGAGTTAGGATATTGCCTTTCGGTTAACATTTCCTTGTGCATGATTGACTGCTGAAGTGGACAGGTTGATTTCGAACACAAAGAAAATATTTCTGAAATCTCCCTCTCGAACCCGAAAATTTCAGGAAGTTGCGATTGAGCTTAGTTTACCTCAGCAACCAGTCTTGACGAGATAGGGAACCTGGATATCAGCAGCTATATATTATGCTAACAACCTTAAAAAAATCAGTGAGGTGATCGATGCTCTTTCAGAAAATGAAGCGGCTTCAATTCGTGAAGTGAAAGAACTCCTGTGCTATTCAAGTTTACTTTTGCACATTATGGTGCATTGCCAGAGACAATTACAAATATAGCATCCATGAAAATCTTCGAGGAATCTATGCAGCAGATGATGGAAGTGCCAGGAGAAAAGGGGTGAGCTGTTGCGGAAAAGTGTTAACGGGTAGTGAGTGCAAATGAGGACTTGAAACAATTGAAAACAATTTGTGATATTCTAAAAGGTGAAAATGCTGTTACCAAAATGAGTCCAGCTACATTAGCTTGTTATATGTATGCTCCAATAACTTCTGTCGAAGTAGAAAGATCATTTTCTATTATGAAAAACATTCTCTCTGACAGACGACTATCAATGAATGTTTAGAACTTAAAAAGCACCTTGTAGTTATGTGCAATCAAGACGGAGAAAATTGAAATGCTCTTCCCAATTTAGATTTTAACATTTTGCCAGAAATTATAGATAAAAGTGAGCGACTTCTAAATGTGCCTTTTTTCGGTTTATTTTGCCTTTTTTCATTTTTAGTGCCTATTTACCACATTATAAATGCCTTTTTGCCTGCCTATTTTAACGAAAATAAATGCCTGAACTTCCGGGCTCTACATATAAGATTAATAAGATAGCTAACCAACCAAGTTCATTCCTTCTCTCCCCTCTGATAAAATCATAAATCGCACCCTAGGTAAATGATCATTTTCAGTTGACGTAGATTTGATTTATTACATACGTAGGGAAGACTGCCAGTGTTTTCGGCTACAGCTGAACTGTCTTTCTCTGCAATGGGACATATTAAAACATGGCTAAGGTGTAAGGTCAACCAAGGGCAAGATACATTTTCTTCCATATCTCTGTTAAACACAAATGTTTTTTCAGGAATTTATACAGATATGCAAAAAAACAGTGCATTTCTATTGAAGTTTTAGATAGGACAATTACATAACTGGTGTAATATCTTTAAGTTTCCTTCACCATTCTAGTCGCAAGTGGTTTTCAATTGTAGTAATATTAGAAAAATGCGAAGTTTCTAAAGAAGAAATGTGTTCTATAAGAAATTATGCAACCATGTATAATGACGTATTTATTCCTTTCAACAAGTGTTTGGGTCTTCCCGATGGCGCAGTGGTAGCGTCGTCGCCTTGTAATCAAGGGGTCCCGGGTTCGATACCCGGTGGAGGCACACTTTAAACTATAGGTCCAGTCCCGATTAGCCTTACTGTGCGTAAAGTGGACTTAAAACACTAAATCAATCAATCAATTATATTTATTTTAGATAAGATGATATGGGGATCACCTGTCTCCCAAGGAGAATGCCAGTGATGATTTTTGTAATGGATAAAAGCATGAATAAAGTTAGCTCAGCTAGCCCCCCCCCCCCTCCAAGCGGACGGTCAAAACTACGCTCATGCTAGGGAGGTCAATCGCACAAAGTTCGCGGTTTCGAAAACCCCATACTGTTCGGAAACATGTCAGGAACAACAAAAAGATGAATCTGTGGTGTGCACTGATGAAATACAGAATTGTTGGATCGTTTCTCTTCACCGAGCAAACAGTAACCGGAAACTGTTATTTGGACATGCTTGAGCAATTTGTTGTCACTCAGCTCCTTCCTATGCAGCCAAATGTGTGATCTTCCAGCAGGATGGTGTATCACCACAGTGGAGTTTGGATGTTCGTGAGTTTCTGGACAGAACGTTCTCACGGCGATGGAACAATCATGTGGCCACCCCATTCTCCGGACATAACCCTTCTGGATATCATATTGTGGGGTTATGTAAAATGCATACACTACACTTCACCTGTAAGTGACTTTCGTGATCTCCGCAGGAGAATTGAGAATGCTGTCAACTCCAATACCCCTGACATGCTAGTGCGCACATGGGTCTAGGTCGAGTATCGGATAGACATTTTGAGGATTACGAAAGGAGCCCACGTAGTATAGAAAGAAAAATGATAAACTTTTTGAGTTGCTTTACATGATGCCGCAAACCGCAAGATTCTATGTCGAATAGTTTTTTTCACAATCGTAACTTGAAATCAGGGATGTTTCATGTGGACATGTTTATATCTATCAAAATAGCTGAAACACTTAGGATATCCTCATCACAACACTGCTTAAATTAAGTCAATTAAGCTTATTTTTAAAAATACGTCTACAATTTTCAGAATCACAATATCACAGTGATCTTGTGAAAAGTTGCTACGGATTCATCATGTGTATTGCCTTTCTGCTGTCAAAACACGTATGATTGACCATTTAACTATTAGGAATTGCTTTACAATAGAAAAAATCTACAGGGATATTCCAACGAATACATCCTCAACAGATCACTAGGATCTCCCAATCACTTAGTGGTAACGTCGTTGCCTTGTAATGAAGGGTCGGGGTTCGATACCCGGTACATACACCTAGTGGTTCCGATCCTACGTTAAACTGTAGTAAACAGTCTGTAGTAGCCTGTCTGTACATAAAGTGGACTTCAAACAAAACCCAAACAAACAATTGTCAGAAGTTTCTATGTTAACCAGAAAACATGCACGTTTCCAAAAATGACTTCATTCCTAGTCTCGCATCACATGCAATTAACATCGAGGAAAATATGCGAGGCATTTACCATCCCGGAAAACACGGATCCATTGTTATCCCGCCCACGCCTCTTGCGGCGATCCAGACAACCAATCGTCCTTATCCTTCACCTTAAGGGGCTACAACAATAACCTTCCCGACACCCACAAGCCCACCAGAAACAACACTCAGCTCAATCGCCTCGCGTGACAACTCATCGCATCGCACGGTCACGTATCCAGATGAGCACCTCTCGTCACGGTGCTGGCATTTTCCATTGTAATGACGTCACTGGTCAGCTTTAATTAATTGCTTTAAATTGAGCCCGTCGTTTTGTTAATTAGGCATGAAATCATGCAGAGAGACCGGCCAATAGTTAATGGATGTGCTGTGTCGTCAACCATAGAGTTCATTGATGTCATAAAGTAAAGTGGTGAGTGAGCAGTGCGGCTATTGTTGTTTGGAACGAATGATGATTCAGTGTGTAGTGCAGTCTAACCTATATACAGGGTGCATCAAAAGTAGGGTTACCAGATAACTGTAAGCAAAAAATAGGACGCACTGTCCCAAAATGTAGTATCTTAGGTCAAAGCGTGGGACATAATCATTGTCACTAAATATTACTCCTCCATTACATCTCCACTATGAAATTTTGTTCAAATATAGTACCATTTGTAAATTAATGTAAGAGTTAAATTCCTAACATGTAATCAATAACACTACTATAGGTATTTTCAAATATATTTCTCCCAGGAGTTTTTCCAAATTCAATAACTAGAAGCTCATCATGTAGCAGATACTACAAAGAACTTATCCGCCTTCTTGACACACATACATATACGCGCGCACACACACAAATTCCTGTTCAATATACAAATGTTCCTGCATAAAGCGGTTCTGTGATTTACTCAGCATCTGATGGCATGGGTACTCGGGGGGCTAAGAGGACTAAGGCAGCCAGAGCGAGGTGCTGATCACATCATCTTCGATAGTGTGGGAACTCCTACCTCCGTCTTCATCTCTTATGTGCCTTGCTGACATGTTGCAATGTCCAGTGGAGGACTTTGATATCTAGCTATTATGTATAATATATATTTAAGATACATTCAACGCAGCAATAACATGTTATTGCAGATCTTCAATAGCTGAATATACATAAGAACACGTAATGCGAAAGCACACGAGAACAGAAATATGCTTAATCGGCTTTACACAACCTATTCGAAAAATCGAGGGTTATTGTTTATTGATTTTATTGATTTAGTTTATTTTACCTCGCTTTCTGCCACTTTTGGCTAATTGCGAAGAGGGGGATGAGTGATGATGTGATGAATGGACACTCACAAACACCCATGATCAGTCCTGGATTCGAACCCGGGACCCCTGGCGTAGTAGCAAGATATGGTAACCACTCCGCCACGGGGGCCGGCATAGAGGGTTATTTAATTTCCTTAATTCACTTAATAAATGATAACGTATTCTGCGTCTTGGGTGAATGAAATGAAGCAGTAGCTCAGGAGGTCCCTTCAGGAAATACAAAATAGTTTGTCACTGAGAACCACAGGTAAGAATGCCCTCAGTAGTTCTTGCATATTTATAAAAATATAAAGACAATGGACAACGAGTACAAAGAAAGGAAGAAACAGAATGGGCAGAAGACAGGAGACACCAGGACAAAGAGCAGGGGCCTTGGCCATCACAAAAACTAGTCACGACAACCTTCTGGAACAGAAGGAAGAGACTCCACATGAACTATTGTGTTCTTCCTAAAGCGCCAGTTTAAGTTATGTGGCTCTTGGTTTTCATTCCATTAATAGCTTCACCCATTTTTCGTATCTGCTACTTCCTCCACCAACCATGATGACGAAGTTGGCAACGCTTGTCCTACGAAGCATTGTTGTCGACGTCCATTGATTTACGGATCCATTCAAAGAGCATCATCTTCGTCTGCTTCACGGGAAGCTCCCCATGGCCTTAAAATTCTGATTTTTTTCACTTCTCGAATCCGACCTTAACCCATTGGCGTGCCTGTATTGTTCAAGGCTGACGGTGGAACGTTGCAGATTCCCTACTCAAGGCTAGGTTTTGTTTTCAATTTCTTCTAAAAGGTGAACGCAATCTCTGTTTGGAGATGGAGATTGTATTTTTTATTTTATTCAGAGAAGTGGCTGTTTAGCTTTATTCTTTAATCATGAAAGAAAGGTAACGTCATCCTCTGTGCATTGCAATGTGCCCTGAAGGTACGGGGGGGGGGGGGTCTGGTGATTAGGCCAATCGGCTACCATAGTGGAGGTTATGTGATTAGCACCATGCTTCATCCTCTTTATCCATCCTTGGTACCCATTGATATAAACTGGCTGAGTCTCAGAGCCACTTCATGCAGGGAAATTGTCGGAAACATTTCCACCCGAAATCACTCTCCTCGGGAATCGAACCCGGGTCTCACGCGTGGTAGTCGGACGCCCTAAGCGGTAGTTTCCTTCGTCATTATCTTTTTATCTGTTTTTACATGTTTCACTTTTACTCCATATGGTCATTTCTCACCTCCATGTTATACCCGGGATTTAAACCCTGGACCCTTGACGTCGCAGCGCGCTGTGCTAACCACTCCGTCACGGGGGTCGACATCCGACTGGATCATTGCGACACCTATACTGTTAAGTGTAAAAATAATAATAATATTGAACATCTAATGATAACAAAATTTTGTCCTTAAGAAGTTTTGTATCATAAACAATATTTAATATCAACTGAAACAATATCACATATTGTCAAGTTTTTAGCTCTAGCGAGCCATGGGACATTTGAGGAGTTCAGAGCACAAAAGGCGTAACTCCACTTTTCGTGAAAATGGAGTTTCATACAACTGTGAAGTATCAATATTTGTGTTACACTCTGTCCCATCTATCTCTGTGCAAGTAGTGACGCTACACGGGTCCACCAATGAACACGCGAGATAGAACGGTTTTGCGTGGAGGGGGGAAAGCGATTGCAGTTACCAGTACTGCTTCCCTCCGCCCACTAGATTCCACCTGCTTCTCTGACGCTATTCGTGGCCTTGCTCCAGACTTAGCTGGGACAGAGTATAGAGGCAAGTATCTCCCAAGTTTCAAATTCTTGCTCATAGAAGCATCACTGTTTGTGCTCCACCAGCTAATCATGGTACTAACAAGAGAGGTTATCTAAGTGTCCCCCTCCGATTTCCATTGAACTTGGCAGGTGTATGGAGGGGAAGGAAGAAATACTTTTTTTTTTGTTTCAGCTAAAAAACTGTTTTACGGGGCAAACCCCCCCTCAAATGTCGAGATGAGGACAAAAGGAAGTGGGGATCTGACTCCTGTGTCCCCCTTCGATTTCCATGAAACTTGGCAGGTGTATAGAGGGGCCCAAAAGAAAGGAATGTGTGTTTTTGTGTTTCAGCTAAAAAAAACTGTTTTAGGGGGCAAAACCCCCTCAAATGTAAAGATGAGGAGAAATTGAAGTGGGGATCTGACCCCGAAACCACGAAAATATGGCATAGGAAGAACACGCACATATAGTTGGAACGCACACAACACAGAGCTGTGTTTGCTAGTAAAATACACTTCATTTCTCAAGTGCCCACTTGTGTATCTGTCAGTACTATTAGCACAGAACTTCAACCGCCATCGTCCTTCACGATAGCACTTGCGTTTGGTACCGACAATCCTACAGTTCTGTCCTGTGTGTGTTCCAATTATATGTGTGTTTTCTTCCTATGTCATATGTATAGTCTTGGACACAGCTGGGTTGTAACGACCCTATTGAAGAAGCAGTGAAGCAAGCAATCCATGTCTGACCACCAAGCGCCTTGTGACTAGACAACCCAACCAGCATTGCAATTCTGCGGCTTATATACCAGTCACGGGTATACATCTCTGTAAATTGTAGTGATGCCAAAGAGAAATACGAGATGAAGATTATCGATCGTAATGTCTCGTGTTCTCGACATGCAATAATACTCGGTCCACGTTACGTTCCATTATTTTATGTTGTTTGGGAACGAAAGTGACGGACTGGGTTTATATTTTCACTCCTTGGATTACAGTAAATTCCATATTTTACAATTATATTAATGCTTTGAACGAAAATAATACCCAGAAAACATCGAAAGCGCGTGCACGCCACTCTTCTCACACATATGCACGTGAAAACAAACACACAAAGCTAAGTTTTAACTTCCAAGTGAATGTCCAAGTAACAGTAAATAGAGAAGCACAATGTGCGAAACATGGGATATTTCACAGAAAGAATGCGTCCAATTTTGACGTACGTGGTTTATATTAATAGACAATGAAACAATTATGATAGAAATTAAGATGCATTTCCGTCTTCAGGTGTTGAGGAAGGAAACAGACTGACTGAAAAAACACGGTGTTATTGATAGTGTGTTGGTTAACGTACAGAGGTTTCATGAGTGAGGTCTAGGTTCGATCCCCACCAAGGACAATTTTTTCTTCTTTTCTATTAGTGAAGAAGTATGTAACATTGTTTTCTAGGCATTTTGACGAAAGGATACACATCAAATTTTTTCGTTTAATCTGTATTTCCATTCTTCTAATAGGTTCTCTATCATAAGGGGATATAGAGATTCTCTATCTAGGCGATGGATATCTTTTCAATGGTTCCGTAGCTACGATTCTCCAGTCCCTTCCACCCACTTGTCTTATTTATTTACTTTATTCATATCAACTCACGAAATACCATGAATCTAACGTAAACACACAGATTAAAGTTAGAACAAGAAACACGCCTCGCGTTGAAGGTCCCAGACTCGAGTTCTGGCTTTTTTACGAAGGTGATTGATTGTGTGTCTGTTTATCATCTTTGTCTAAAAAAATATTCCTCATTATTGTCGTGATTAACCTAGGGAGGGACCAAACCGACGACTAAAATAACAAAAGTGCAGAAAATGCAAGACACATCTGCCTAGGCATGTTATACCTTGGGAATTAACAATCTGAAAATTAACTTGCGTTTCAGTCGACTACTTGCGAAAAAGTTTCGTGTTGTCTCGTTTGGAGTGTTGGTTATCGTGTCGGTCTAGCATGCGCGCAACCCGAGTTCGAGCCCACCAGAAGGAAAGTTTATTTTTTCTTTGTCTAATTTCATCCAACCTTATTTATAAAACTGAGGTTTCTGCAAAACCTTTTCAATTGCATGCCACTTCGTATGATGGTAATCTGAAAGCAGCAAAGATGAAAATTTGATGTTCCGAAGCGACGATGTATTTGTGTATGTGTTGAAAAAAACGCAGTTATTTATTAGCGAAAAACATGCAGCCACGTGATCATTGAGAACGCTTCCTAGTTGTCAGTGCTAATATGACAGTAGCTACATTCTGTCATCACACACGAACTTTCCATGTTTCAAAATGGTGAGTGCTGTCTAAAGCAATACTTTGATACTTGCGTTTTCATGTTCGAATCTAAAGTAATACAAAACATTTTTCCCCCCAGCAAATGACATTGAAACCATTAATAACTGTTTGCAATGTGATATTGATATCCTCGTATATGGAAGGTGTCGTGTCGTTTGCGCCGAGGCTTCTTATCGGTTCATTTCCGCCGTGACATATGTCAACACCTTCCTTGGCTGGTTTTCCCAGAATCCAGAGTGTCATCACCGCCGCGCGCACGTGTGTTTATGGGCACATGGTGCATAGTGCATAAAGTGCACTAAAAAACATAAAATCAAACGTATGTTTATGACGATGCACAGCTGTGTTTACACTGAAATGTTAAACCTATCCAGAGAGTCAAATATGACTTTTCTTTACTTATTTCAAAAGACGTATACAGGATTACTTGTATCAATTTTATTCCACAACAGAAAATTTATAAATCAGTATCAGCTTATTAGCTATTAATCACTTATCGTTAATCGTCAAAGAAAACCTTGTAAATACAGTATTGTTAAAATATTGAAAGAATTCTACAAGTAGGCTACTACGTAAATGTACACTTTGGAAGCAACATAAATGTGCCAGTCTATTACACTTAATTATTATACACTACATAAAATCGTCAAAAACATTAGAAATACAGTATAATTTTTTGCAAACATTTTATAAGTAATAACTACCTATATATAAGCACAATATTTCGATACACTTGCACAAAAACAATACAAACATAATTTGAATTCTTGTAGGTATGCAAGTGCTTGAAGGCACTGCATGCGTTGTTTCTATCATTTCCATATTCTCAGCCATCGTGTCGTCTCTCTCAAGTCTCAGTTTTACATAAATACTAATTTCCCAATGTATATCCCTCATATATACTTTGATCTTACATTCACTTACCAATCACCTTCCTTTTCAATCGAAGATAAACACAGCTGGAGCTGGGCAACGTCATAAACACACGTGCGCGGCGGCGGTAATGACACTCCGGATTGTGGGAAAACCCACCAAGGAACGTCTTGACATATGTCGCGGCGGAAATGAACCGATAAGAACCCTCCGCGCAAATGACTCGGCGCAAGCGACACCGACTCTATATGGAAAGAATAAAAATGGAGAATTTCTCTTAAAACAACTTATAAATATTTTAAATTATGTGGATACCTGATGTGAAACGTACGATGCACGATCAGAGAGCCTGTATGTTGGATTGAAAACTGCAGAGAACAATGACTGACTAATGAACAGTGAAAGGTTTTTCCATGCTCCAATGGGATTTTATTTATAACTATAAATAAACAAGGGAGAAGTATATGTTCCTGGAAACTTGCCAACAAGTAATAAACTGTTAATATTCCTTCAAGCCTTAGCTATCCCTGAAGACATGGCACCTCCCTCGGGATCTGCACTCTGCAGACAAGTTAAGAAGCTGCTCTATACAAAAACGGGGGTCTTGATCAATGCTCAATCTCATTTCGACAGGTTGGAACTAAATGCGAATCTTATGCGACAGTGTACCCCATGCCCTTAACATGTACTGTAATCAAAAGGCACACGTTCCAGTTTCTGTCGAGCGTATTTACAAAATATCACAAAAACACTTAAGACCCCGTTTAAAAAAATTAAAGTAAATTAGTGTATAAACTAGATGGCTTATAAAGTAGTCATCAAGTTGAAATAACAATGCAAACTCGGTTAAATCGTGATTTTTTTAAAGGAAGGAAGGAGCGCCATCAGTTCGTCATGTTATTTGATAACTGTGCAGGTTAAATAAAGTTAAATATAATACTCAACCCTTTTCTTCATGAAATGCCTTCACGACCACCTCTAAACTTAGAAAAGGGATTCGATAACCATGCGCTAATTGGACAGTCACCATCGTGTAGCAGAATGCCTTGCTCAAGTAATTTCCTAAAGAAAAATATGAGACTGACCTCTAGCGTTACATTTTGGAATTAAATGATCACCTTAAGCGGATTATGAATTATCCATACTTTGTGTTCCGTGCACACGCCCATAATATCAACACAGCCTTTGAGAGCTTCTTGAGACAATAATTAAAACAGTCTTTCTCAGTGAAATCACATACACGGAGTTCTTTATCTCCGCAAAAATACACGAGTGAAGTACAAAGAAAGAAAACAATGGTTTTGAAAAGAAAATGAACAAACGGAAGTGGTTCCAATATTCTCAACTAGCCATCTGGCTATATCTATGGGAAATACCTAGAAGTGCTCAGATTCGAATCCCTGCCTTGGCATGTGCGTTCCTTGTGAGTGCCCTTCATCAATTTCATCAGATCATCACTAATCCTGAAGCCAAAGGGTGACAGAAAAGCGACGCCAAATAATAAATAATGTTTTTTTAAAAAATTGGAAATAAAATTATTTCAATAAAGCAGTGTTAGCAGTCAAGCTAGAATGTTTTTTTTTATGGAGTTTTGTTATTTAATGTCTTTTACAACGAACGATGGATCCTTATACCCCATTCAAATATCACTCTGGTTTTTGTAAATTCACATTAGATTTTATGGCATTAGTGATGTTATGTTTTTATAGATGTGTTGTTAATAATTCCATACAGAGTGATTCAGAATTTAAATCAACCCACTTGTTTCAAGGTTCAACCCCCTTCATGGTTGAAGTTTTGAAAATATTCTCCCCGGTTCACACAAGCGGGATATTGACTCACCGGGTTCGAGACGAACCCGTACTTGCATCTGACTTTACACAGACCCGTATGAGACTAGAACCAGCCTATATATCTGTGCAGGTTTGTAGCGAACTCGCTGCGTCAAAATCTTGCTTGGATGCAACGGCCATCCGATTAGCCAAGTAGAAGTTCCAGCCAGATTAGTTTTGAGCTTGTCCCTGAAATCCCACGTGGTGAGATCTTCATACGAACACCGATAGCGGCAAAACCACAGATTTTTCTTTGTATATCGTTTTGCTAATGACATTATAAAGGAGAATGTTTATTCCGACAAGTACATATGACGTCCACACCGTGTTGGTATTCAAGATATGAATTCTCACGCTTGGAACGAAGGCGTAGCTGCTAAGAAATCGCTGCCCACATTGAAAGTGCCTAAAAATACGGACTTAAACTTGACCTTCAGGGTCACCGAAGTAATGAAGAGCAACAAACAACATACCAGCCACCGCCAGCAGTTTTTCTTGGCCACGTGGAGTGGACGCCAGGAACCACAAGGTCGACCCTTCCACGTGTCCCCGATACACGGGGGGAAATGGGAGAGAATGCACAATTCTCGAGTAGCAACACTTCCGGAATGTGATTGGGTTTGGTAACAGCCTCTATCATGCATGATGTTTGGAATCCTAAGGTTCTTCAATTCAGCAGGACAAAATTCTCCCTAAAACAACTTCTTTTCGATTTCAGCCACCAAAGTGATTATCCAAAAGCCATTGAAGATCAGTACCGCTGCTACAAATTCATGCATTATTCTACTATGCAATTGTGTTAAATAAATTCAAACAGTGCGAACATTATGTTAATGACTATTATTTTTGTTCATTTGTATTACGTCATATTCTGTACGCATTATACTCCTTACGACAGTGTTCAAGTTGTTTACACTTGAGTGACAATTTTAATTTCTCTCTACAACTTTGCAAGGTTTTAGTCTGTATTACGTTCACGTTCTTCGATTATCCGTCATATAAATTAAAGTTTTTGTCAATGAACCTGTCATTCTTGTCCATAGTATGTAAAGTAGTAAATCTATGTCATTTCAGTAGTGTAATTGATGATAATATAAACTCGAGAAATGATGAGCCCCCCTCAGGCAGATTTGGCTACACTTAAAACAAGCTCAAGATGTGCATATGAGCTTATTGCTCAAGTGTGGTACTCTGTCTAATCCAAGATTTTTGTAAAAATGCCCTCGGGAATTTCCCGTGAAATGATGAGCCCCCTCAGATTGATTTGCCTACACTTACAAAAGCCACATCTGTGAGATTGTTGTCCGTAAGCTTGTTAAAAATATGCCCCTTTTGATATTGTATGTTATCTTAAGTATAGTGACTGCTATAGTGCCCTAGCATGTATAGATTTCAAAATATTAACAATTCTGTTAATATTGCACTTCTCAAAAAATTCTATTTATAAAAATTAGGCATTTACAGCTTAAATATTGCATATATCAGGAAAATTATAGAGACAAAAAATGTAGAGAATCATGCCTAGAATATGCCTACAAAATTTTAAGTCTCCAGCACTGATAGTTTTTGAAAAAATCACAAATTCAAAAAATTATCGATTTTTTAACAAAACTTCTAAACAGCCTCTAGATTTCAAATATGCAACCCCCATGCTCCTATCTTGAAAAATAGGCAAGTTATTCAAGATCTAGAGAACAGCAAGAGATTTTTGAAAAATTATAGAGATCAAAAAGTTGCATCTCGGCATGCCCATGTTAAAGCAACAAGCCCCATGTCTCTAGCATTCATGGTTCCAGAGATAATCAAAATTATTGCTTTTTCCAAAATTTCAGTATGTTGCTAAGTGGGATCTAACAAGCCTATACCTGACTGCTAGAGTGTCTGAGCATGCATAGATTTCAAAATATTAACAATTTTGTTAATATTGCACTTTTCAGAAAATTCTATTTATAGAACAGACATAAATCAGAGATTTACAGCTTAAATATTGCATATATCAGGAAAATTATAGAGACAAAAAATGTAGAGAATAATGCCTAGAATAGGCCTACAAAATTTTAAGTCTCCAGCACTGACAGTTTTTGAAAAAATCACAAATTCAAAAAAATATCGATTTTTTAACAAAACTTCTAAACAGCCTCTAGATTTCAAATATGCAACCCCCATGCTCCTATCTTGAAAAATAGGCAAGTTATTCAAGATATAGAGAACAGCAAGAGATTTTTGAAAAATTATAGAGATCAAAAAGTTGCATCTCGGCATGCCCATGTTAAAGCAACAAGCCCCATGTCTCTAGCATTCATGGTTCCAGAGATAATCAAAATTCAAAAAATTATCGATTTAATCAAAATTTGAGTATGTTGCTCTGTGGGGCATGCAGAGTCACCCCCAGAAATATAACTGGCCTAGGATCAAAACTAGTGAAAAATTCAGAAATAAAATTATCGATTTTTTAAAAATTTCAGTATGTTGCTCTGGGGGCCATGCAGAGTCACCCCCATAAATATAACTGTCCTAGGATCAAAACTAGTGACTGAATGTAGAAACAAAAATTATAATAGGGCTTGGATACAACAAGAAGGGTATTCTGCTGGCTTGTATACAGCTACCAGCCACTATATTTTTATTTTGAACACAGCACTTAAAACTAAGCCAAGATGCTCACCCACCCACACCCACCCACACCCACCCACGTCCATACATATTTACTTCCGGTCCACTTCTATTGCATAATGTTGTGCAATATTATGCAATAAATTATTAGGCATGTGTTGTTTTCTGATTAGTTGGTTATGACATAATGTGATGATGTGGTGTTTTCTGATTGGTTTAAGTAAGCAAGATTTCTATTGGCTCTATAAATCTATATAAGCCAGAGCACAGTGCAGATTTCTGACCTTTGCTGGATCGGCAGAGGAACCCACAAGTGGGGGGCAGAATCTGAACAGGCTCTACCAGATTGTAGGAGACTTGAAGCATACAGTCTTGTACAATAACCCAAGTAAGATCATAGGGACAGTATACACTGGTGCAGTAAAAGCCAATTTTTGGCAGGGGGGCCAAAAATGGGCCAAAGTGGTTCCTAAATACAAAATAATTAATATCTCAAGAACTAATTGACATAGAGCTATGCAGTTTTTTTGTCTGCATAAGAAACTGGGCAAGAGTAGTGCTGCTTTTACATGATGTGCTGTTCAATCAGGTTCCTAGGCATGTAGTTGAACCGGTAAATGACAGGTTTACAAATTTTTGGGATTTTATAGATACAAGACCTGTGCTCTCTGCAAAAGTTGCATGTCTTATAAGATCCTCAAGATTTACTAGGGAAACACTTACAGAATTTATAAATAAGTGGTATCATATCCTATACAAGGATATATACAAATATATGAAGGAAAGCATGTGTATAAGAGTTGAACTGTATGAGAAGCTATGCAATATTGATGAACCCAGTGATATTGATGTGCACAAGTTGGAAAATGCCCTGGGTGATTTTGCAAATATTCTGGGACAAATCCCACCCTGTACTGCTGGACCTTCCGGAAGCAATAATGAAATTATTGATGACAGGTATTTCTGGTGGCTCCCAGGTCAAGATATGTACAAGACATTTGTACCATGCACTGTGTTTGAGAAGGAGATGTACCTCAAAATGCTTAGAAGAATTATGCTTAATTATTTATTTGGATGCATGTCTCATGACACTCGTCCAAATTATGCAGCATACTCTGAGGAATTGAATGTTCTCATCAGGAGATTCAAAAATTACAACAGGCACAATATTGCTGTGATTCCAAATATTGTTGGAGGCAACACACCTGCACCTTGGCTGTGTCAGTGTATTCTGTTCACTGTTGATGTTGCATTTCAGTGCGGGCACATATTTTGCAGATATTGTTTCCTAAACAGGATTGTCGAGAACAAGGCCTCGTGCTGCCCAAAATGCAACAGTGCAAATAATAGGACTTATGTGATACACAACTGGATATGCAGCAGTTGCCAGAGGCCTGTACACCATCCCAAAATTTCACTATCTGAGGAATTGTACTGCAGGGCGTGCTGTCCTGGAGACTATACAGAGCTTCTGAAAACATGCTGTTGACATTCAAAAACATTTACAGGTTCAGGGATTATTTCAACATACAAGCAGCTCTATGCAACAATGCAGATGCTGATCTTGACAAGTTGATAAACAGTGGCAATCATGTTATATTTGTGGCTGATTATGATGTGCCTGGTGATTTGAAGATACTAACACCCAACAGATACAGTGCATCCATAGATTGGAATATTTGTATCTTGTTCTACAAGAAAGATCACAGATATAAATTATTACCCAATGTTCCAATAGATTGTTTCCTGCTCCCAGGATATTTTGCATTACAAATAGGAAACAGGATATACAAAACAAGATATGATGACAAGTTTGTTGCAAGAAGCTGGCCTGCACTATACAGCTCTGGCCTGTTTGTTGTGGATCTGCAGAACAGCATATTTAAAACACATCTATACTCTGAATTCCTAGAGTGCCCAAACAGGCGTGTGTATTTTACAAATTATTACAATCTGTCAAAATTGCTGTCAGGTCCATGCTACAAGGGCCCATATTATTATAGACTTTCAGATGTGGACATTATTAAATTGACAAGAATTGTCAAGAAAGAAATTAAGATTGCACCCAACCCCTACAAGTATATCCAGAATGTTTTGAACCTGCCATACACAGATAACTGGGCAATATATGTGAATTTCCTAACACACAACAAGACCTGCAACATGCTCTTCTATTGCCTGAAATTGCTGGGAGAGATACACAAGAATTGCAGAGTCTGTATAGGTGCAGTATGGTACAGAATCTTACAGAATGATCCTGTATCTGTACAAGATTATAAGTATTATCATTGTACACTCGACATGTACAAGAATAATAATCACTCTCAGCAGAGAGTACCCTTCAAGATTGCCCAGCAGTATAATCCAGAATTGCCCAATCTGCTGTATGAATACACTCAAATTGTGGATGGCCCTGTCCTGTTGTATGTCTGGACAAATATTATTAATTTCTGGACACAGGTTGTTATGATGTTTCATGAATTATGTTCATATGTTCCTAAATATTTAAATTTTGTAAAAAATTAACTGTTACAGTTACAGTTCCATCTGAAGCAATCTATAATGTTTCCAGTTGGAACTTTGATTGGGAAGCATCTGAAAATCATAGAATCCCTTGGGTTTTGTAGAATTTGTGAACCAGTACCCATAATAGGTAAAATTTATACAATAATAAAAAACAACAAAATACCCCACAATTCTCCTGTAGGTGTTATACTTGTGGCACTCAAAATCTGTAATACATCTCAAGTTCAGATATTTGAAACCGTGTGTGCTGTCAAGTGCCCAGTGAAACTCTGTCTCAGTGTTGATGGCAAACACATCATACTCTGACAGTGTTAAGAATCTAATTTTGAAATCCTCAACAAGGGATTCAGATCTAATATATCTTGCAATATTTCTTCTATCAAAAAATGACATTTATGCTAAGAATATATGAATATTGTTCCTATCTAGAAAATTACACACAACAGGTCTCATAACAGGATCACAAGTTTTAATTTTCTGACCCAACAGATACATCAAGACCTCATTCATGTCAACAATTCTCCTGTTGTGGAAATTTTGCCTGCTAACAAAATCTAACCCAGAATACACCATGCCTGTATTTGTAGTTATAAACTTAAATGCATCAAAACAGCTTAGACAAATCTCACAATTGAAATGTTTCCAGTTTGAAGTCTGGTCAAAAAGCATATAAAAATTCTAGTGCTGTGAATTTTGTGTTTGTGAATCAGTAATTGTTCCTGAAGGAATCAAAGCACACTGCTGAACCCAACTGATATTTTTTATTAAGCATAGAGTTTTGATTTGAACCCCAAGAAATTTTATATAATAAACCAACAACAAAAATGCCAAAGCCAAACATATTTACACACTAAGTATATACACTAAATATACAAAACACACTGCTGAACCCAACTGATATTTTTTTATTAAGTATAGAGTTTTGATTTGAACCCCAAGAAATTTTATATAATAAACATAACAAAATTCTAATATTTATTTTTGTTTAACAGGTACAACAAGTTCTGAGCACATAAGCAGTTTCTGAGGAATACAAGGCAGCAGCAGCAGCAAGCAAGTAACTTATAGAAGGCAGTGTGTATTCTATCTAATTGCATGATAATCTTGACACAGGATTTTTTGAGAGAAGATGTATTTCAAAATACATAAAATCTAAGTCACTTGTTGATGATTTAAAGCTTAGATTCTTTGGCCTGTCTGAGTATGACCTATTTGCTGTGCAGAATGAGACAGAGATGCAGTGGGAGCTTGCCAGTGACAGGCCATTCCAATGCCTGTATCTCAACTTTATCAGCGAGTTTGAAAAATTTATGTACAGCAGGTTCAGGAGAATTGTTGGATTGTTTGTTAATTTTTATACAGACAGGTGGCATTATTATTTAAGGTTGAAATAGTTTGACAATTATTGGTTCAACAATTGCTATGGGTATTGTTTAGAGTATAGGATGCCCATGATTGCATCTCAGAGTTTAAATTGGAGACATTATAAATATTCAAATAAAATTATTAACAGGATATCTAAAGATAAGAAGATTGAATTTGTTACAACTGATAATGGGAATTTGTACAGTGGTGAAGATTTCAATCCAGAGTTTGTATCATATTCCAACTATATATATTTGAATGAGCTTGTCATGTATTTTATAAGGCAAAAATTTAGAGATTGCACTTATGATTGCATTGTTGAGGCACTGGGGCAGAATAATTTGCATGACATATGCAACTGTGGGAGAGTTTTGTCCAGCCTCTCAGTGTGATTTCAGGCACAGGAATCTGGCAGTTGGGAATCAACCCAGCAGGCAGCCCTGATTATTTCAGCAGAGACAGCAATCAAGGTAAATAAATATTTGCTGCAAGTGTAAATTGCATGTTTTCCATGGATAATCCTGACTGAATTTTTTCAGAGAAGATGTATTTCAAAGTACATAAAATCCAAGTCCCTTGTTGATGATTTAAAGCTTAGATTCTCTGACCTGTCTGAGTATGACCTGTTTGCTGTACAGAATGAGACTGAGATGCAGTGGGTGCTTGTAAGTGACAGGATTTTTCAATACTTGCACCTTAAGATGCTCAGCAAGTTTGAAAGGCTTGTATACAACAGGTACAGGAGAATTTTTGGATTGTTTGTTAATTTTTATACAGATTATTACTGTGTATTAAAATTGTCCGACAATCACTGGTTCAACAATTGCAATGAATTAACTGCAGAGCATAGCATGTACATGATTGCAGATCAGAGTTTAAACTGGAAGCATTATAAATTTTTAAATAAAATTATTGGCATCAGAAGAAGTGTGCAGCAGGGGTATTCTGCCACAAAAGGAGTGATGTAAGTGAGGTGACAAAAATAAATTTTATAAAGAATATGGAGGACAGAATCAAGAAAATATGCATGAAAGAATGTGAAAAAGAAGGCAAAATAAATAGCCTATGGAAACAGCTGGAACAGAATGGCTATGAGAAGCAGGATAGACTGGACATAAACAGAAGAAGGAAGAAAACGGGCAGGGAAGAATTGGAAGAGAAAGAAAAAGAGAGAAGGTTTGGAATAAGGAGTAAGGGGAAGACCACAGAAAAGATATGCAAAGTGCTTAAGAAAGCGGGAATTAAAACTTACAGGAAGGGAGGGAGTAGCATCTTAGGAATAGCGAGGAATGCAAACAAGAAAAAGGAAAACAGAAGAGGAAGAGGAAGGGATTATCTACGAAGTGAAATGTAAAGAATGTCAGAGTGTGTACATAGGAGAAACGAAAAAGAGGCTGAAAGACAGGTTGAAACAACATAGGGATGATGTACGACTTAAGAGAGAAAGAAATGCAATATTTAAACACACGAGAGAAACAGGACATGACATAGAGTGGGATGAGGCTAAGGAGATAGGAAGGGAGAAGAGAACGCTAGTGAGAAAATGGAAGGAAGCCAAGGAAATAGAGAAGAAAGGTGAAGAAGACACAATGAACTGGAATGGGGGATTGAAGTTAAACAAAGAATGGAAGATGATGTTAGAAAGAGTGGAAAGGACAAGAGAGAAAGAGGAGAGGAGAAGGAAGAAAAATGAAGGGAAAAGAGCGTGAGATTAAAAGTCCAACCACATTCTATATGGAAGTAATTGTGTTTAGCCTTTTAGGTGAAAGTAAAGTTGGAAAGTGAAAGTCACCTACTAGAAAGTTCCAAACAACTTTCTAAATAGTCTGGAGGGAGTAATGTTTGTGTATATATAATGCCCTGTTTTTGTATCTTGTTACTTTTGTACTTGATACAGAGTCTGAAGAAGACCTTGCTAGAAGGTTGAAACGTTACGTTTAGTTTATGTTTTTAATAAAATAAATTACTGCCTTGGTCAGCATATTTAGTTTTTCATAATCATGGAAACAAGGCTTAATGGTGTTAAAATGCAGAACCACTCGAGTGTGGAGGAAGACTGAACAGAGATGGTCAACCGAACACAAACGCTTCATAAAATATACAAGATAATGTAAATGAATGAAAATACAAACGTATGGTAACATATTACTGGAAATAATTGTAAGGCATGTGCTGAAATAACGTCACGGGTTATGTAGTGATGAAACAGATTGTATGATTCTTAAAAAAAAGAAAAAGAAAAAGAAAAAAAAACGCCCCCAAAGGAGCTCGCGGGGATGAGTGGTGCCCGACCTAGGTCAACCGGCAACCGTACCGAAAGACGCAGACCTCGCCTGAGACACTAATGCACTCTCCAAGCACATTATAGCCTCATGTTTGGTCTTTTGCCTAGGTACAATCTTCCCCTCTGAATAGATCCAGCCAAGTCTGATTTCTCCCTTGGGGAAGCCTCCATTCCATGCAGGCATGCACTAGTATGCAACTCTACGTGGGACATCTGATATTTAACTAAATCTGGTTTCAACCCTATGGAAAGAGGATTTTTACCAGACTGCGAAAATTAGACAGAAAAACTACAAGAGAGAAAAAGAGAAATAGAAGAGAAGCTCCCGAGGAAAAATTCTGCAAGCAGACAAAACCTCGGATTTCTTGGAATAACAGCTTCATCTAGATTCTGGTGTGCGAAAAAGCCCCACGTTGAAAAACAGGGGGGGGGGTAAAAAACACACCCTATGGGTTCCTATCCTAACTGGGGGGATCGAGTCTGGAATTTAAGGCAGGTAGGCAAAGCCTGAAGGCTATCTGCAAATCTCTACGTTAGTTGGACCTACTCATTCAGACTTACAACCTTGTTTTAAAAAGAATATCGAAAATGAATTTTGAATTAAGGTCGAAAAGAAGCCGCATCGGAAATTAACTGCCCGAGACGTCTGCGTGAAAGGAGAAGACGTTGCAGTTTCTCCACTTATACAGTCCATACCACCTAACTGTAGAGCAGGGCCGCGCATATCGGCATAGGAGGAGGAGGAGGAAAATCGAGTGGTGAAAGCGCAGCGTTGCCAACCGTACGGTCCTGACCTTAGTGCGTACGCTAAATGCACGGCTCGTCAAAATTTGCTCTTGCAGTTTTATCCCTAATATTTCCCTAAGAAATTCTTAAACCAATCGTACGGACCTGGAGACAAAAATACGGTCCGTTTGCCATGTGCGATCGGTATTTTCTCTTTCAAAAGTTTGCAACGCTTACAGATTTCCTCAAAGTCGTCGGGTAACTCCCGTCGTCCATTACACAATCCCGTATCTCTAACTGTTCATTGGTGGGTGGGGCCGTCTCGCGTCACTACTTGCGCAGAGACTTGTTCTCGTTCGCCTGGTCTACAGTTAGCTGGTATGGACTGTAGTACTGGTATGGGACTAGAGCGAGAGAGAGAGATTTATATTTAACTTACCAATTTAGTTCAGGATATTCGATTTACCCTCGTCTCGCACACCTAAGGGGTTCGGTCAGCGTTGCATTTCCGTAGAATTTCTCAAGTTAGATTTTCATGTGTAAATAACAGTAAAAACTGAATGTTTTCGAATCTAGATCAAACACACTTGTAGATCTGTTGGGTGAGAAATCTCCGATCATTGTGAATAACAGGTAGTGATTCTCTTCCCTACGCTGAAGCATGGGAAGATTTCACCCCGCCCCTCCATAATGATATACATGTAGTAGTCACGTTTATGACACTTTTCCCCAAATATAGATTGTTCACGAAGTTAGTTCTCGTGCTTTCAGATGCGATAAGTACATTGCATCCAACTATTGTTAAACCGACAGTACATACTCCGCTTATTATCGAGAAATAGTTAATATGCTTGACAACTAAAAAGAAATATCCCCATACCAGTCTCCAACGCACGTACTGGAAAAGGAATGGAGGGAAAAACCCAACACTTCATAGACGAAAGAATACTTAAATAAAAGAATTTCTGTTATTTGCGATACTGAATTATTTATATCTTGCAATGTCCACATTCTCTGCAGACCTTGACTACTTTTAACCTCTGCCGACCGTGGTGGTTAGCACAACGCGCTACGAAACCAGAGGTCCCGGGTTCAAGCATGCGTGTTTCTTGCGAGTCTCTTCATCAGTTTCATCATATCACTCATCTTCGCGATTAGCCAAAACGTTGCAGAAAAGAGAAGTTAAATCAACCAAATCGATCATGCTTTTAATCTCTTCTTTCCACACCTCCACCCACGGTGGCTTGAGAGCAGGAAAATACCTCCAGTTTTATAAAGAAGGTCATACTCAAATAAGAATAAAGTAAAACAGAATATAAATAGAAAATACTCCAATGTCAAGTAACTCGCTTAAGACATATGTTGTAAATTTCCATATACCAGGTGTGACTGAAAAGTTCTCTGCCTACCCATGATGTATTTATCGTAGCTGAATGTTACTTTAGTTAATCATAATATATGCCTTTGCAAAGACCCATACCAAATTTCATAGCACTATCTTTTTTTGTTTTTCAGATTTTGATGTTTGAAGTGAAGATTCTGAGCATTTTCTGAAAAATGGATAAAGTGAGCATTCGTGCGGTTATCCAATACCTCCTGAAAAAAGGCATGAGTGGACAGGACATCCACAAGGACATGATGGAAACATTGGGGGAGGATGCCCCATCGTATTCTACTGTGAAAAAGTGGGTGGCGGAATTCAAGAAGGGGAGCACCTCTGTCCAAGATACACCTCACAGTGGAAGGCCTGCAACGGCCTGTACTGAAGAAAACATCAAAGCAATACAGGATCCTGTTATGGCAGACCGGCGACTGACAGAACGTTACATCGCAGAGAAAGTGGGGATGTCCCAGGAACGCGTTGGACACATACTAACAGTTGTGCTGGACATGTACAAGGTGTCATGTCGATGGGTCCCGAAAATATTGAGTGCTGAGAACAAATGTCAGAGACACCTCTTGTCTGCAGCAAACTTGACCCTCCTTCAGGCTGATCCTGAGACATTTCTCCAACGTTTTGTAACCATGGACGAAGCATGGGTCAACCACTTTCAGCCAGAGTCCAAGGTGCAATCGAAACAGTGGAAACACCCCTCCTCCCCCACCCCCCAAAAGTTCAAGTCGGTGAAATCAGCTGGCAAGGTGATGGTCTCTGTTTTTTTGGGATACGAGGGGTGTCATCCTGGCTGAGTATCTGAAAAAAAAGGTGAAACTGAACGGTGCGTATTATGCTGCTCAACTGAAGCGTTTGAGGGAGGCCATCAAGGTGAAACGTCGTGGAATGTTGAAGAAGCACGTCCTTTTCCACCAAGAAAATTCACCCGCGCACACGTCCACCATTGCAATGTCCGCCATCGAGTCCTGCGGCTTCGACACCCTCCCTATTCGCCAGACTTTGCTCCCTCAGACTTTCATCTGTTCCCTAAACTCAAGCTACACCTCGGTGGAATCCATTTTCCATCAGATGATGACGTCATGGCTGCGGTGGAGGACGTTTTTGCAGTGCAGGATGAAACGTTCTACAAGGAAAATACAACATTCGTATTTTCTGGAGAATATGTATACGCGCTATTTCATATCTTTACATAGTATTGTACCACATCTGCATTATTCAATTCCAGTTGAACCTATAATTTAATCAAATGCCCACTTGTGTCTTTCACTACCTACCAGTTTAGTCCGCCATTAGCAGCCAGTTCTGAGAGACTACTGCCCGTTGACCGGTAGCTGCTACTGTGCTTTTCCGTCCTCCTAGAAATCTTTGGTCTCTGCTACCTGAAACAACATGGTTGACAGTGGAAATTTTCCCCTTGGCCGATAATAATATTAGTTCTAAGCAGTGCACACGTTATTACGAATTTCATTTTATATTCGTGTCAGGCTTAACCACACAATTTACCTTTTATGTCAAGTATTTTTACATAGCGTATCTCAACTCTTATTCATCTAAGAATATCAGGATGTAAGAATCCAAATGTTCCACGTAGTACACCTTGAACTACATTCTTGCAGACTAACGTTGCTATGGCGTCTGTATTCACAGCCTACATAATCCTGTGTGGAGTGTGGGATTTGTTATGTCCTGTCCATGTGTGTGTGTAACTGTCTATCAATTTAATCTTATCACGATTAGTAAAAAGTATCATACAGGCGAAGTAAAATAAAACAAGTCCATCAGACAACTGTTATAAAATTCTCAGATCATTAGGAGGTTTGTTGCAAACAAATCAACCTACTATTAAAAAATTTTATTTACATAAATTTCATACAAATTTAATCACGTGAATGAATCTACACAACACACTACGCAAACTCATGGCATTATCAACTGAAAAAAATAAAGAATTTAAAAAATAAATGGCTTTAAGGTACTGTGAATCACACATGTTTCCATCAAACAATACATCTACACATGGCTGCATAACTTGCACGAAATCTCAAAGAAGGAACTACACAAACAATCCTCACATATTTTCATACATGCAAACGTTAACATGCATACCAGACCGACAGCTTCATATTTTTGCATAATTAGTTATAGTTTATTTATAAGAATATCACAACACATTTGCTGTCATTTAATGACTTACCAAGACACACCACCACCATTTTTACACTTTTTTTTAAAAAACGTAAGCGAGGAATATCAACGCACACACACACTTCATTTACATGCCAGGAACAAGAAGAGAAAAAAAACTTTTCCATCACAAGATCAAAGTAAACTTTCGAGCCATCTTTGAGCAATCAACTAAGGCCACAGTGTGACGCACATATACACAAAAACTCGCACACACAAAAGTCGTACACATTTGTATAAATAAGAACGCTTCATCAACATTCAAGGCCCAAATCTTGTGTAGTTTAATTGTAAGTTTTAGTTTGGGATTCTTCGATTGTCAGCGATTACACCGGTTCACTCGCCGAAGGCCCACAGTGCATGAAGCAAAAGGACACGGACTATCACTGAAGTCCATTGGTATACCACGATTCTCGTAGTCTTGCGGCTCCTCTGTGTATGGAAGCAGCACCAACGATTAAGGATTTTCTTTCGTATTTTTTGACAAAGAAATGGTAATATCAAGTCTCTAAATAGTAATTCGTATGGAACTAGCCAAAGTTTTCGAAATGGTGAATGAAATATGGCAATTTCCTTCCCTTGTTCACCTCCTCACATGCAGACATGATGCTCTTCGTGAGTGGGCGTGGCCCACAGCTGAACACGCCTATCTTGCTCACCTGAAAAGCAAATATACCACTTAAGTTCTCACTGTACTGGACATTAAAGCCACTGAAAGAGCTGGGACAAATATTTAGCTCAACAATGATCTTGACAATCAGTGTAATCAAGTTACAATACTTTGTAGCTCTCATACAATATTACAGCATAAAATACAGAATATGCAAAACAAATCTTGCAATTCCTTTCCGCTCCAAAACAAGTTTCTATAGAAAGATCTTTCTTACATTTACACTTCCATTATGAATGCCCAATTCACGCCTCCATCTTTAGATTTAGAAAATGATAAATTACTATTTGATGCATTGTGGGTATGGTTGCTCATATGGCACAATATACCCACAATTTTATTATCAATCATAAATGATATAAATTTCCTTACTTTTTACTGCAAAAAAAAATAAAAGTACTGTGAATAAACAAATTCAGGAAAACACTTAGTTATTTCACAAGACATTTGCAGATTGCTTGGAAAACTATTTGTGATTTTAATTCACTTATTCAAAAAATTTTCACTGCAATCTACAATGTTCACCAATAACTGCTTCTAACTATAGGATAGGGAAAAATATACTCACATAACTATGTTTCTTCTGAACAAATTTGAGGAACGATGACATGTCGGGTCGGCCAAAATGGTTGACAGCCTTCAACCCTGTGAACATGCTCATCTTGGAAAGACGTTGGAAGTGATTTTCACAGATGTACTGCAAGAAAATTGGAGTTAAGTCAATGTGAAGGTGCTATACTAACAACTTTCATTGTACATAAATATTACATAACATATAATGTGTTACCTTTTCATCTCTCTCTTTGTCTATGTACTCTTAAGAAAATAATACATAACAAGTTTTCTCTTTTCGAACATACTGCTTGCTTACTGGTTCAAGTAACATTATTAACATTTATGGGAAACATTACTCTTTCTTCAGAGTTAAAAGTGAAGAAGGAAATACTCTCCTGTACATAACAAAAAAAGTATAATTAAAGTGCTCAACCTGGGAGATTAAAAATAATATTTTTAACCTCCCTCAAGCCTTTGCTCAAGGGAAGACTGCAATAGGAAAAGGTAAACAAAAAAAATCAGGCATATCTAATGAACACCACCAACCATCTGCCTGACACTTTAGTGTCCCCAATGTCTATCACTACTACTCTTATATTCTAAACAAAATAATAAACCGAATTACTTTTTGCACGAGGAGTTGAACTACAAAACTATACATTTACTGATCCAGAAGCCAGTTAGCACGTAGGTTAGCATTGCAAACAACCCATATGTGCTTAGTTTTCATGTTATCACTACAAACATACATACCAACATTGTTGTTCTGAGATCGAATTTATGAAAGAATTGTGTGATAAATATGTGAATCTCCAAGACATTCGTCACATCCTTCTTCTCCACATCCCTTAGAACCTCGATGAACCATTCGAAGTGTCTGTGAGAAGGGCAGATCCACAAGAAGTACACCTGGAAGAGATGGAGAACATTTTACAAAATACAATGGGTGCCTTAGCGCCGACGCTATTTGCTCAATTCTCTTAATACGGGGATATAAGTCCATTAGCAAAAACACTAATATTAATAGGTTTATTGAAAGAAGAAATATTCTGACTGGAACAATCAGCTCCGCATCAAGAACAAATTAAACCACTTAAGAAATAAAATCACTTCGCCATTTATAAAAACCGAATCTGGAAAGTAGGACTCCACAAAGAGATGAACCACATATCATTGACACCCTAGCCAGCAAGAATACATTTTCCAGGGCGAACTACTTGGAAGACATAACCATTGACAACCAAACTTCTACAGTATATATACAAACCTTTTTGCATGCGACTCCTGAGTATCTATTGGTGGATGTTCCGAAAACTAAGTCATTTAGAATGGAGGCGTAAGGAGTAACTCCAATGCCACCTCCAACCATCACAGCAACTTCAAATTTGTACCAGTCTTGATTGCCTCCTCCAAATGGTCCTTCCAGTCGTATCTGCAAATATCATCTTAAATTAGCTTTAATGGTACAATAAATGTAATTGGGCAATTCCATTGTGACTGGTCCGACATTCAGAGAAATTTACATTAATTTCTTAATTATTTTCTTAGCACCTTCAAATATGTAACTATCAATTCATGTAAGTTATTTTTCCTTGATGAAAGTTATTTCATTTCAGAATATTCCTCCCCATAACAATTTTCAGTTACAGAAAATACCTTTTTTGTAATTGTTACGACCGTGACACTTCTGAGACTTGACTTTAGGACCTTCTCAGTCGTTCAGAAAACTGAAATATATTGGTTTACTGAAACTAATATTTTTTATTTTATTTTCACAAAGCAAAATTTACACGACATTTAGATGCTTTTAGTTTATAAAAATATTACTACATACTTTTTTAATAAACATTTTTTGCCCTTGACAGGGTGTGAGGCCATGCACAATATTTACTTTGTAGAAGTATGGAACAATGCAAAGGCTATGAAAATTTTCATAAATAGATTCTTCAAACTAAGGTTTGTTTCATAAATGAAGTAGGATACTTCAGAGCTTAAGATATAGAAACAATCGACGAGACAATTAGAACTAAAGTAAAATTAATTTAGTTTTCTTATGGTAATGAAACCAAATAAAGTATGTTATTTAAAAGCCATAAAAGTAAGGTTTGTGTTAATTCCAAATTCTGCATGGTTTTCCCTTTAATTTCATTTCATAAGTGATACTTTTAATAAAAATAAAATTAACCTTGTTTGTCCACTTTCACGTGGAATGGCCGAATTTAAGATTAGCTAAATCAATCATGATTAACATTAGTGGTGGTGTTTGCAGGGAAGTACAAGGAAGATCGAGGAGAAAGGAAGTCTCTTCAGACAGATTAGAAACATGTTTTGCAGCAAAAGAGATTGCAGGCAAGAGAAGCAGGAAGCGTGCTGCTGCAATTGTTACCATGTGAACCACCTTTCTAAAGCATGCAGGGAAGATTTCACGACTTGAACTCTTGGACTTTTCTTCCCTGGTTCAGGCAAGGCATGGCTATTGTCGTGCTGAGAGTCGAAGGTCGTCTGCCACAAGACCACAAAATTCTCTCCCGCAAGGCCGCCAACCAGCTGTTTCCCCCGAAGAGCGTGGGTGATGGTATTTGAATAACGTCACCCATGCTAACTGGGGAATGTAAATGAACGTTCATCGTGTGGGTAATGCAGGAAGGTTCTAAGAATAAAATTCAGTTCAGTTTCTCCATGCAACAACCCCACCTGCCTTAAATTCATGCTAGGGAGGATCGAAGTTTACGAATATTCTATATTAATTATTAAACAACACACGCCGAGTGTCTAGATGAGTGTAAAGTTGGCAGTGATTTATCCACGCACCTTCAACAGCTCCCTGATACGTCCAAAATTTCCTCAACGCCTCCTAAATCTTTTCACCAATTGTCAATTCATGGTAATTTTGATTCCAATATACCCATACACCCCCTCCCCCCCAGTACGAATTTACATTCTCTCAGATGAAAAATTCTGGATAAAATCCTAAAGATACGTACAGAAACGAATCAAGAAGTGTTTTCAAAGGGTTCAAGTTGATTTATTCGCATGTAGAAATTACATGCGTTCATGTTAACCAAGAAATTACAAAACATTTAGATTGAAAATAAACCTCAGGAGGCTGGTTAGTGAAGTCAAGGGGGGGGGGGGGGTCTATAGCCTATATCTGTGGCGAGTATTGAAATTGAAATGGACTTTCACATTATCATATATTTCAAAGATTCTGATTCTTTTGTCAATCTTTAACAGTAATTTTCTTTCGGAATGTTTGTCCATAACAACCATATTAAGCACTGCAAAAGTATTATGTAAAAACAAAACATTGCCAGTATAAATGACATACGCTGTTCTATAGTACAATACCATTTTCATACATTTGGAGTTCTTGAACCACCTCACGAATCTTCCAATCTTCATGAGAGGATTTTTGGTACGTTAAGTCCTCATAAATAGTTTAAGCCTATGAAAGTTTATGATAGCTAATAATACTGCATGTATTGAAATTTTATGTTGTCTTTCTTAGGCCAATCTACACAGAAGTTTTTTTTCCTAATTGCCGTAACTAATAAGCACAACTATGATAATACACTAGTAATGAAGGAGTATAGTCCAATATTCGTAATAACAAAAGGATAGATACAAGAAAAATATGATATTTTAACGACGCGACAGAAAATTTCAGTTGAAGTTCAAATTTTTCATAGATGAGATAGAAGCAATTTTATTGGAAGTTACTTTCAAACCGTATTTATTCTTTATATACACGAGCTACTAGTTTTAAGATGACATTTGAAATGGCACAGCTTAGAATTTCAACAAATCTGAGTTACCTCTTATTACAAATACAGCGATTTTGGTCCATTCTCTTAACTTCTCATAACAGGTCTTGTCCACTTTTGCCACCATCAATTCATACCTCTCTTCAGCTTTTACATGTATTTTCAAGAGTTGTTACATTCATTCGAAAAAACAAAAAAAAACAGGCTTATAAGAAAAAGAAGCATCTCTACAAATGCTTGTAATGCATTTATCTCACCTTGGGGCTATCGTCTGGATTATAGTTGCAGGGATCAAAGTAGTTCCTCAGCTTCCAGGTCCAGGGTCCTTGGGCTTTGATATGGCACGACAGGAAGTTCTCGTGGGGCGCTGACGTCAGGGTGAACGAGTGGAACTCCTGCTGCCTGAAAGCAGTGCAGGACAGCCGCACCCACTGACCGGATAGGTACTTGAAGTTCGGCGGACGGTAAAACTTTATCTTAATGACGTCAGAAGGCAGAAGCTCCGTCTCGATGGTGTCCAGCTCCATGTACTTGGTCCGGAGGCTGACCACCTTGTCCAGCGTGTACACGATTCCGGGACCGATGAAGAAGAGCCAGAACCTTGGGGCCCCCGTGAGCCTGGCGAGGCCGTGGATGAGGCAGAGGATGTAGAGAACGACGTAGAGGCTGTGCGCTGACCAGAAGAATTTGTACGCCCTCTTCCGGATGATTGGGTGGGCGAACACGAAGATGATCACCATTATGACGAACAACAGGACTCCAGTCAGACCTGCAATACAGACATGACAATTTGAATTAAGGAGATCTTGAACTGGAGCCACAATTTAAAGGATTATTTTGGGAGTTACAGCCTGTAAAAGCATGGGTGTTTGAAGATACTGCTATGGGTATATATAATTGATTTGAAATATATAAAGGCTAAAAAAAGACTAAACGGGCGGCCATGAAAATATGCGGTTGGGCAGAATTGCGCTGGTGCCAAATATGGGAAAAGAAAAGCGAGAGCGGGACAAAAGTTGCTGGTTCCTGCGCACTGTGTGGCAACCTCAACCGGGCTGCGTTGCCTAGACCATCTCTCTACGGGCATCCATGATCTATCGAGCAAAATACTATCAGTTTGTATCACATGGATTACAAAGACCAACTCTTCAACGAGGTCTTTCATTCTCTTAAACCTCCAAACATGAGGGGCTAAGCTCCGACGTGGCAACAGCGCAAACATCTGCCACCCGCCTAATTTCATGGTCGTGAGTTTAGGCATTTACTAAAGGTAAATCAATACAAAAAAAATGAAAGTGCGAGAACCTAAAAGCGCAAGAGCAATTTAGAAGAAGTTTCACACAGATTCACCCACGTGACTCAATTAGAATAATTATAATAATAAATATTGGAACAATTACTACTAGAATCACAGGTAAGTTTCAGGCACGTGGAACGTTTGAACGTGTTCAGTACCAGCATAACTGAAACCCGGTAACGACCACGTCCTCCAAAGGAAAAATGAGATGCTCTGTAAACTTGCTGACTTGGTTGGTTGATTTGGTGTTTCATGTCCACTTTATGCACAGTAAGGCTAATCGGCATTGGACCTACAGTTTAAAGTGGAATCCGAGCCACTGTGTGGGTCCACCGGATATCGAACCCGGGACCCCTTGATTACAAAGCGACGAGGCTACCACTGCGCCATCTGGGAGGCCCTATAAACTTGCTGGTAAACTGAAATCTGTTTGGTAAGAGATTTGAGAGACAGGCTCACGACATTTTGAAGGGTGCTCCAGGAATCTGTTATCCCATGTATAGGAGAGATGATTTGGTGTGAAGGAAAGACATTTGCATTCCAATAACAATCTGGGGAGCGATCTAATAAAAAAAAATATATCTAACAGTTAGCTTGGGCAAATAACTCCCCATTTACTAGATCGTGCATTACAAGACTTCCTTGCTTATTGTGGCACATAAAAGGCAATATTCTGTCCCAAATATCAGCAACTGAAACAAGTCATTGAAAGAAAATCTATTCACATACGAAATAAAACCATCCGCGATATCAGCGCCTAGACCACAAGGGACAGGAGCTCCTTTCCAATTAACTTTAAAATACCACCTTCGTCTGTTTATCAGATTTTAAAACTTAAATCTATCTATGTATTGATAATATTAAATAATTTCCAGTGCAAGTGTATCTATTTTTGAGCACTTCCTGCACATGCATTTATTATTTCGGTCATTTTTTATCTTTCCGAAAATACAAATTTGTAAGGAGAACAAACCAGAAAGCAAAATTTGAATATAAGTACGTTCGAGGTACGAAGCTAAGCATAACGTCGAATAGGGGCGGCAGAGTATCTCCCTCCCCCTAAATATTCAATGTCGCTTAAGAATTTATGTTCTAAATTGAAAGGGAAATACAGTAAGTTAAAAAACTTAATGAGATTGCTAATACAAAAGATGATTAGAATAGAATGTCAAGGCCTATTAAATAGATTGGAACAGAGAGCTGATTTGCTTAAAAACTCAAAGTAGTTTGTAGTAATATTATAGATTCACAGTAATGTTACATAAAATACAAAAATTGGATTACATAGATATATTACACACTATACATACAAGTTTGTTAGTCTTGCCCTCCGCAAATGTTATATGAAGTCGCCACTAAAACTAAGGCTTTTCAGGTTTTCCGCTGTAATCTTACTACAGTAATGCACTTTGACATGGCGATAGAGGCAGCCGACTTGTATTCACCTCAGTTCAAGGCACATGAAACAAAACTAATGATTTCCGTAACATTAGGAAGGGAACTAACTTTAAGCCAATCGCAACGTCGTAGAAGCTATTGAGAGATTCAGTCTTTTAAGTGAGGTGAAGCGAGGTAACGTAAGCTGGATCTCTACTAGAGCTATCTTCTCGCCATGTCTTCAGGAGAGGAGTTGCTACATTTGACCTATTGTTAATGAGCCTTCACATTATCACTTAAGCAGTTTGAAAGACAGGACGAGAGGATTGTCGTGAGTGTCTCGGTCCCCTTGCAACCGATGTGTGATTCAGGGAAACAGGATGCTGGGGAGTGTGGCAAGGCGGGAGCATCTCGAGCGAACTCTCGATTACAGTAATTAGCACGCCACTTTATGAATGGCGTGCACTTTTACAGCTTACTTAGTCAATCGCAATCGTGCAGGAAAAATGTTTAAAGCGCTTAGTTGATGTTCTTCAGGGGATTTACGCTTTGTCCATTGCATACGTCAGAGATGTTTCGGTTAATTCTGATCTTCTTTAGACTTCGAAAAACTGTAGTTTCTTATCTTTCAGGCATGCAACCAGGCGTTACAGATTCAAGTGTTTAGATAGCACAGTAAAATAATAGTTTGCCGGCAGAGACTGCAAAAGGGTGAAGTCATATCACGCAGTTTTAGAAAATATTTGTATCGTTTCTGAAATCTATGATTTAAGATATATTTCTAAGGGTTTTCCAAATGAATTTTCACGCTGGCTAGTTACCAGTTTGTGTACCGAGTACCAACATTTCATGTTTTCGGCCAGCAAAATAAATGTGACTGGGAACCATGAATCCGCGTGGCTTGGTTGCGTAGATTGTTAGAATGTTATCGATGGCTAAAGCTAAATTCAATTCAATGGTGCAATAGCCCTCTAAGAGCCAGAGCGGTTTCTTCATTGGGTGACGCGTGGTCAACACAACGAGACCCATCGCCGCTGTTATCGAGGACTTGAAACTATAAACGTGGTTTTCATGAGTACAACGTTAACAGACTGACAGATATAGATTGGGGTGTAAATACTTGTATGTTGCTTTATACTTTACTGGGCCACGGCAACGATTTGAGCAAAAAATAGAATGCATCAGACATTACTTTCTTCCTTAATACTGTCTACGTTTCGCAATTGACATTAAAAGAGAACTTGAAAGGAAACTAACATATAATTTGAATTAACAAATTCTGGCAATATTTCCATTAGTTACGCGTGCTATAAATGGTTTCCTGTAAGTGTCGAGAGGTTGGTTGAAAGTTAACTCTCCCATAGTACAAAAAATCATTGTCATCAAAATTCCACACAGTTTTGCTCATAATTGTTCGCGATTACTGTCGATTATGAGCCAGAAGCCATAATAACAGCCCCAATTTTTTCATCAGACACCAAAGAAAACTGTTTTCAGGCGGACACTTCGCGAACAAAGCTAGATTCACTTTGCTATTCGATGCACGCAAACCCTATTTAGCCCGTAGTTTGGCTAATACAGTAGCTCATTTTCTATTTACTTCGTGTAAGACATGAGCATGAGTGCTTTCTGCTTCCGGGACTTACGAGCGCAGAAGCACCGATGTGATTTATACGCTTGAAAGCCTTGCATTGTGTTTGGGTTCCTGTAATCATAAAGTACCTGGACGCAAAGTCCATGAATAAATGAATACCAATGCCATGTATTCCATCATGGCTCGTCCGAGAGGAAGAAAGAGCCGTGGGATTCCGTAGAGTGTGCTATGAGAAGATACTCTACAATGGTCCACGCGAACGATGAAGCATAGCTACCCATATGAGAATTTGTTGGCGAGTCGGTACAAATTGATTTCCAAGTGCTCAATCAACTGAGAGAGACAATAAAACGCCTTGTATTTGTGGTATATGTTTGCAATGGTAGACACAAAATGTATGGTTAATTCATGTTCATCAAACTGTGCGTCATTCCATACATTAAATTATTAGATGTTATTCTAAAATTTACAAAATTATACCGCTAAAATTTACCATTCTGCCTGTTAAATTACAAAAACTTGATGCAATGGTTTATTATTTAGTTTTACTATTTGTAATGCATAAAGATGAATTTATGTTGGATAAAGATGATTATAAGTTAGTTGTGTGCGCCAAGATATATTTTTGTTCCAGTTCGTGTTTTTAGGTCCACTTTATGCACAGAAACCTAATCAGGTGCTGGCCTACAGTTTAAAGTGGGATCCGAACTACTACATGCCCCTCTACCGGGTATCGAACCCGGGACCCCTTGATTTCAAGGCAACGAAGTTACCACTACGCCATCGGTAAGACATAAATACCTTTGAAGGATCAGGGGAAAAACCAGGTAAGTCAATCCAAGATGAAGAGAGGTATTGCTGAAAGGTATGAAATTGGGAAAGAAGCATACCTCTCGTAATCTTGGATCGAAAGAACACCACTACCTTGCTGAAAACATAAAATTGACAAAATTGCATTTGTTATGGTAACAATGTAATGGTTGTTAATACTATAAAGCAATGGTTTCCAACTTCAAAAGGTCCGAGGTCCAAAATTATATCCAGCAGTTGATTGGTGGGCCGCATTTGGGGGGGGGGAGAGGATTAAAAAGTACAAAAATTGTAAGTACTGAACTGAAAATGTAGTACTTTCGCATGACCTACATTTCTAAAATGAGGCAATAAAAACAATGGAATCACAAATCAAAATTGTATAATTAGAATATATTTCACAAAAACCCAATACTTATGGATGAATTGAAAGAAATGAAAAACACACCATACAAATAAGAATCCTTCATAGTAAGTGTTCAATGTGAAAATTGAGGCCGATCAGCTTCTTTTATTAAAGTTTGAATGTCCACTTCAATTTCTGTATTTGAAAGTCTCAGAAGGTGAAGCAGTGAAGAATCTGCCAGTCTGCTTCTGTAGCGGTTCTTGATGAACTTCATTGGAAAAATAAAACACTTTCACACGTGTATGTACTGCCGAACATTGATGTCATTCTTTGCCCAAAACTACGAAAGTTTGGAAAGCGTTCCTTTGAGAGGTATTTGAAAAACTCTGGCCCCTTTTCTTGCCTAGTTTGAAGGAACACATCGCCTTCCAAATCACACAATTCAAGTTGGAGAGAAGCTTCTTAAGCCCGCATCACACGGAACTGGATTTCCAGTAGGTATGCCCTAGTTGGCGCTGGACTGGCTACCAATTTGTTAGTTTTAGCCTCACACGATACTTATCAGCGTACTTGTCGTTAGACTTTTGTTCCCATACGAGGGAAGTTGTAATGGCGGCCGCGTGAGATGTAAACAATGTATCACTTCACATTTTTAAAAGCCGATAACTATTCAACAGAGGAAAAACGTGTCGTATAAAACGTTATTAGGTACAAAACAATGGCGCTGCTTAAATACATACTTTACAACGTTTACTGTACACGCATGGAAGAATATTTTAGTTATTTCAAAAGTAAACACCGTGCACTAAGCATAGATGGTGGAACTCAACGCGCCTTTCATGCTGTATACGTTATACATTGCTGGAGTAACACTCGGAAACCACAGACAAAAGCGCTCCTTTGCACACTCGCAGCTTATCTTCACATGGCGAAACTTTGCTCTGATTGGCTGTTCGACAGAATCCAGTCGAGGAAAGCAAGTAGCAATTAGAACATGTCCTATTCCTCCAAACCAGTCAAGCAGTCAGCCAGGCGGCCATGATTGCTACCTAAAAAGTTAGTTCAGCGCCAACTAGGGCATTTCTACTAGAAATCCAGTTCCGTGTGATAGGGGCTTTATTCTTCGATGTTAACGCCAAGAGGATTACTAAATAGCTGGATGCTGCTTTTAAGTTCTTCAAAATCTTTAAATCTGGAATCACACATCCATTATTTCTTTAATATTTGCACTGAATTCAGAAAAGTCCCTTGTTTCTTCATCTCCTGCTAGCCGCCGACAGCTTGGAAAATGGACCAGGTTATTCCTCTCCAAAGTAACGTTGAAAATCTTCAGTTTATTACGAAACCCATTTATGTTTCCCATTAAATATGACACCAGCTGGTTTCTTCCCTGCGGTTTCAAGTTCAGTTCGTTCAGATGACCTGTGATATCTGTTAGAAACGCCAGTTGTTTAAGGAAATCCATAAATAGAACGAATTTTAATAAAAATACATAAAAAATGTATTTTGCAAACTGGCTTCGTGGGCCGCAAAAAAAACAACAAAAAAAAAACATCGATTGGAAACCCTGCTATAAAGACACTCATGGTCATAGTTGGATGAGATTCGTATTAGAACACACTGGAGACAAACATATTAATGGAAGCCGAATTTGCCATTAGTGTGGCGGTTTTCTTAGAAATAAACTCCATCACACTGTAGAAAACCATTTCCTGTCCATTTCGTGGTGTTCAGTTGTATCTCTCGGTACGAATTTGGATTTTTTTCAAAATTCGACACTGGCGCATATCTTATTCTTCACTAACACATTTTTCCCTTAACAGCAATTTATTGCTCCAAAAATATTCATTACCGACCACAGATGTGTCGCTAATTTTCAGTCTTCATGTGTGAAACCCTTTACACTCTGGCTTGATACTACATAACTTCTTACGCGCGATGACGAAGTGGCGTGTATGCTATCAAATTTGCAAAACAGTTACGTAAATGCAGTTTTACTTTCACTGAAGAAATTGGGACTGAAGGGTCACAAAATTGGCAGGTCATCCCGCTTGCAGGTCCAATTATGAGACGAGACTCAGGAATGGAACCTCTCCAAGGACCTGGAGATACCATCTGGACCGGAGGACATACGTGAAATACCTCTTCACCGCCAAATCTGCATGCATGATGTGATCGAGGATTTGCCTGCCTTAAAGGAGACATGACAGTGTACGTTCGAATGCATTAAGTGAGATTATCCAGTCACGAAGCAAGACTGAAGATGCAGCCATAACTTCTGCATTTCCGTGACAAATCTCCAAAATAAAATCCAACTTTCCTTCCCGTAAACTGTAGTAGGTAGAGAGAGTAACGCAATTTTGAAGGTTTTTTGAATTTAAAAATTACTTTTTCTTTCTAAAAATCCTTATTTGAGTTATTGGGCTTACTTTAGTTGTTTCTCTTGCTAATCGCAAATTAGTGATATGATGAACTTGATGAATGGACACTCAGAGAACACCCATGCTCGGATTCGAACCCGGGACCGGGCCTCCCCGATGGCGTAGTGGTAACTGCGTCGCCTTGCAATCAAGGAGTCGTGTCGTGAGTTCGATACCCGGTAGAGGCATATAGTGGTTCGGATCCCACTTTAAACTCTAGGTCCAGTACCGATTAGCCTTTCTGTGCACAAAGTGAACTTAAAAACAAAAAATCAATCTGTCAATCGAATCCTAAATAGACATGAATATTTATTAATATCATTACCTAAACAGGACATCACGACTATGAAAAGTTGATTTATTTTGATATTTTTCTTTCAATTACGTCGCTTTTCTTCCTTGAAGTTAATCGCGACGGTGAGAATTGACGATGAAATTTGGCGTGATCGTAAGTACAGCATTTAATGCTCTTGGACGATATTTAGCACGTATAAAATGCGTAGAGGTGAAGCCCTCAATATTTTTGTACTCTTTCTGGTTCCATTCTGTAAACTGTGCGCTGGTGCAGTGAAATGTCTGATCAAACTATTCATAAGAAACTGGTAGTCTGCTTCTTTTGAGCTATTAAGCAGGCAGGCTTCTACTGTCAAAAGTTCAAATATAATAACTTTGTTAGTACTATTTTCATCTCGTGTTTACACTACATCCAGCTAAATGTGACTTACCTGTAATAGTCTGGAAGAGCCAGAAGGTGATTCCGGGCTTGTAATCTGAGGGAAAATGCACCTCCCTGGTGAGGCACTTGAGGTGCTCGATGGGCTGCGTGGACACGTGGTAGAAGTTGACGATGTGTCCCACGGTGTGGATGAGGGAGAAGAACAGCGCCGTGCAGGCAGCGATCTTGTGGAACTGGATGTGGGCGTCCAGGGGGATGTACTGCTGGACGGAGAACTCCTTCAGCTTGGTGAGCAGGTTGCGAGACATCGTGAGCAGAAGCAGGCTGTAGCAGAAGGACAGGGAGGCAGCGGACCCTCTGGTGATTGCGATCCCCACGCCCATGATGTGGCGGAGGTCGGTGTGTTCAGCCATGAAGGAGTAGTCTGCAAAATAACAAGTAGAGTGAGATTGGCAATCAACAAGTGAGCTGCTGACGTCATCTCTATCCAGCACCAATTTCTCACGCTGATTGTAGGCTCGCTATCTAGACTCGTGTCTTCAGCTGGAGATGTTCCGGAAATAACCGGACTATATACATGTATACCAAATGATGTTCAATGATATCCTCTGTTCTAACCTCTATGATAATAAGGTTTTAACACTTATTCATAACGAGCTGTTCACCGAGTCTCTTTGGTGACTATGGATGCATGACGTATTTTTTACTTATGGATAATCACTAGTAAATTGGCGAAAACATTGGAAGATCCTGTGGATGATAACGTTGATTCATTATCCAAGGGTGTCGCCTGCGGATGGGCAAGAGTGGGCATTAGCCTTAGCTCCCACTCCTTGCCACCCAAACAAGAATTCCACACAAACAGAGGGATAGAAAACTAGGGAAAGAGAAAAAATAGATACAGTGATACAAAGAGAGAAACACAGCAAGAAAATCCGAAAGAAGGAAAGAAACAGGAAAACAGAAAATGAAATACAGGTAGCGTAGTAAGCAAGAGCTAGAGAAATAGGAAAGTAAGATAGGCAATACAGAAAGAGTAAAATAGGAAATAAAGGAAGAGATGGATAGGTAAACATTGGAAGAAAGAGGAAAGGAAAGAAATGGAGAAAAACAAAGGAAGAAGTAGCTAAAGAAAGAGGAAGAAAGAAAGAAGGAAAAGATAGGACAAGAAGAGAGTAAAGGAGATTCTTAGGGCCAATAGCACAAAAGAAGAAGCCACCTTCAATGCCGCATTAAATCAAAGGGAACAAATCTGCATTCTACGCAGAATCATGTAATATGTATTATACGTATATACACTGCTCGAAAGAAAATAGTAGTCATTAAAATTCAAGGCAAAGGGAACAAAGAAGAAAAATTGTCATGAACACTCAACTTGCCCGATTGTTTCCTTCGGTTATTTCAATATTCTTCGCTTGTGATTCTGTCAATTATTTTCCATAGTCACTCCTTTTTTTTAGTTTGAGCAATGTATCAAATTGAATCTTGTGGTTAAAGTAGTTGAACTATATTCATTTTATATGATTAACATGAATAAACTATATGTATAACTGTTACATTCCAGCATATTAAATAAAGCAGCGTTACTTACGTATAAACCGTTCCACAAAGAGGGCGATGGTGATGACGTAGAAGACGAACAGGTAGAAGATGTTCTGCCTATTTTCTTCCAGGAACGTCGTTATGCAATCCCATTTCTTCAGGAGCCAATGGCGGTTCCTCTCTTGGATAGATTCGATGTGGAAGCTGGTCATTCTGGAAGGAGAAATGTTAAGTCAGTGCAGAGTTTCAAATTTAGTAGAATTTAGAAGATGCTAACGTACAGGCGCACAGAGAAACGCCAGAAAAAACTTGTTTAAACTAAGCTCCAATTCTTGGAATAACTATGTCTTGCATACTGCATCCAGCTTAGGTTGCACGTACCCACTGCAAACGATCGGAGGTGTCAAAAAACATTAAGATAATTTGTTTTACACAAAATCGTTGGCAGGACAGCCCTCTGATGGTTATTTATGTCAAATGGTTACCATTTTAGCAGGTTGAGATTTATGTATTAATATGTGTAAGCCTGAGGCTAACACCATGGGGGAGCGCCCCGTATAATTTCGATTATGATTTCTCTAGAAGATTATTTAACGGGGATAATTGTTTCATCGCATTTGAATCTCTTGAAAAGAAGAAAAAGTTGCCCCCCCCCCCCACACACACACCCAGCGGAAGCCCCTTTGCAGATGGGAGGTTCGTGGCTACAGAGTAATCCGAGTGCCTATTCTCGTCGTCGCATTTATAGACTTTTTGTGTCCAACAAATTTTTAGCAGCTGTTTGCATGATTTTTTGATCAATTATTGTTGTCGCTTCGATACATGCACAAAATATGCAACTGACTTGCCGCCACGAAAAGTGGTGGAACACAGCACTTAATCGAGTGTTAAAGACCCCCATACTTGATGTGATTTGACACCAAATGGTGTAACAAGACAGCAAAGTTGGAGCAAAACTATGCCAATTCCGCATTAACACAAAAAAAGTATCCTGTTGCCACAGTTTTCGGTGACAACTCGGTTGCATCTCTTTTTAAAGAGTAAATACAGAAGAAAATCATATCGACAATTTTGTTAATGAATTATATTATGTATTCATTACTTCCTAAATATTAATTAAAAATTGAACTGCAGTGGCAAATTTGTAATTGCTCGACATTTCGACTCCAAAAGCATAAATTGTAACTTTTATTAAATTTTATTTAGTATCACTGTGTCGACACAGACAATATAAAGACTTGAGTTATGTATTTTATATCTTAACTGAAAATATTATTAGATCAGTTTACGGTTTTGGAAATTACGTTTTATCAGCGACAGAGAACAAGCATGATTACGATAATGTGAAATGAAATCATGCTTACCTGGCTACATTGGTGGAGGTGTCGAGGAAATTCTGCTTGGCTCCCTTGCAGTCCAATCCGATGGCCACGAAGTCGCCTTTGTACTCTTTCATCATGTGCTTGAAGTCATCGTACGTGAGGAAGTCCTTGTGCTCCAGCCCGGCGTTCTTGAACATCCCGTCGATGAGCTCCGTCACCTGCTGGTCGGAGAGGCTGTTGGTCTTGGCGATCTCCACCAGCGACCGCAGCATCTCCGACAGCTCTCCCTTGTCGATGACTCCGTTCCGGTCGTTGTCGCACATGTCGAAGATGATCCGCAGCTTGTCCTCTGTCTTCCCTCGGGAGAAGAGGACGACTGTGTCCAGGAACTCCTGGAACGAGATGCGGCCGTCTCCGTCCTTGTCGACGATGTTGAACATTTTCTTCACGAAGACCGCGTCGGCTTTCATCCCCAGGGCTCTCGCGAACTCGCTCGTGGACAGCGACGTCCTCATGACCATAATGACGTCGCTGGTGACGTCCTCCAGCTTCCTCTTCTCTCCCGGTTTTAGTCCGAAAGTCAGCGCGTAGGCTTCCCGGAAGAAATGCTCCAGACGTTTCTGCCTCCTCTCGCGAGTTTCCGCAGTGGCCAGCATCTGCTCCCTGTACGTGGGCAACATCTCCAACCCCTTCTTGTGCGACGCCAAGAAGGTTTCCAACTTCGCAACAAACTTCTTCCGAGAGCCGATGGTGTCGAACTCCAGAACCAGATCGTGGTCTTTGGGTACCCTGACCAGAACCATCGGCTTCTTTCTCAGGTCCTGGGTTTCCTCGATGGTCGCAGAGTCCACGCTCTTGAAGTTGACGATTCGAAGCTTTTCTCCCTTCCGATTGACTGTGTAGAACGCCTCTTCCGGTCCGAACTTGACTTTTACCAGGCGCTTGTGGTTCTGGTGCAGCCACTCCTTCACCACCATCTTGTCCACAGATTTCCCGTTGTTGTTTTCCTCCTGGCGCATCTTCAGGCGACGTCTTCGGCTGTTCTGCAGCTTCACCACCCCGTAGCCCGCTCCTGCACAGAGGATGGGGACGAAGCAGAGGAACACGCAGGCGTAAATGTAAGCCAACTCGCTACCCTGGAAGAGGAATGAAGCAATGAGACTTTTGTTCATCGAAAGCTCCGTGTAATTCCAGTATTATATTACTTCCAAGCTACTTTACCGATTTTTGAACCGAGAGAGAAAGTAAGGTTGTGTCTCAGAAATATTCTCGTTTTTGAATCCGCCCTCTGGGGCAATTCGCACATTGCGGAGAAATGAGAGATGGCAAACGCTTGGCAACATTGTTAATATTTAGTTGCCATGGAGTGCTTTACGGGGCAGCAACGTGCTTTTTGTGTTCGTTCGTTTTATAAAAATAATGATTCTTATGTTGCTGTGTGTAGTTTGTACCGGCATCATTATAACTTGGCAGGAATGAGAGACTCCCAAGCGCAATTTTCATTAAATATTGGGTGAGAAAGTTTGAAAACACTTACTGAAAGAGTAAGGTGTATGTACCCCAATGCCACAAAATTTGGGAAAATTGAAGCAAAGCATTACAGATTAAATCAATGCTATTCCTCGAGCAATGCTTCGGCGAGTGATCAAAAACTTTAGTTCAAACATATTAATTGACTGTGAAAACATGAACGGTTACCATTTGTTCAATGCTCTTTTCCACAAATAAAAAATTAATGTTTAAGCTTTGTTTTGGTAATAAATTTATCTTTATACAAAAATTTAAGTATTTATTTTAATAGTTTGAAAACGAAATTATTTCTGAAACACCCTTTATACAACAAAAGAAAACCCACACAAGTATCAGTTCCGGTTGAAGTCTGATGGAACATTTTTTTGAAATATTAAAATCACATTACCAGTTTAAGACGAAACATGTGTTCTGCAAAACTCAATGCAGGATCAGGCTTACGTATAGTAAAGGGAGAGAATGAAAGAGAGAGAGGAAAGTAGAGAGAGAGAGAGGAAAGTAGAGAGAGAGAGAGGAAAGTAGAGAGAGAGAGAGAGGAAAGTAGAGAGAGAGAGAGAGGAAAGTAGAGAGAGAGAGAGAGGAAAGTAGAGAGAGAGAGAGGAAAGTAGAGAGAGAGAGAGGAAAATAGAGAGAGAGAGGAAAGTAGAGAGAGAGGAAAGTAGAGAGAGAGAGGAAAGTAGAGAGAGAGAGGAAAGTAGAGAGAGAGAGAGGAAAGTAGAGAGAGAGAGAGGAAAGTAGAGAGAGAGAGAGGAAAGTAGAGAGAGAGAGGAAAGTAGAGAGAGAGAGAGGAAAGTAGAGAGAGAGAGGAAAGTAGAGAGAGAGAGGAAAGTAGAGAGAGAGAGAGAGGAAAGTAGATAAAGAGAGAGGAAAGTAGATAAAGAGAGAGGAAAGTAGATAAAGAGAGAGGAAAGTAGAGAGAGAGAGAGGAAAGTAGAGAGAGAGAGAGGAAAGTAGAGAGAGAGAGAGGAAAGTAGAGAGAGAAGACAAACAAAGAGAGGTAGGGTTCCCTCTAGGGATGTGACGAAGCTGAAAATTTACCGATGCCGATGTACTCACCGATAATTTTTGGAACCGATACCGATGCCGATATTTAACCGATTTCGATACATAAGATTATTAAACAGAAATGGGATGTTATTTTCAACATGACAAAAATAAATTTGCTATGTACATTTGTATTGCAGATCATATGTATATACATATATATTCTCAAGAGATGCGAATGTACATTGGAATCTACAAAAGGTGGTTATGTGAACCTTTAAGAACATGCATTCTCAAGAGATTTTACATTAGTACACAAGCAGTTCTTTGAAATGCAAAATGAATTCCTCTTCTTAATGTTGGAAATTTACTGCTGCCAGATTCAACTTCCGAGTTCTATCGCAAATCTGTTCAGCAACACTGAACACTCAATCACTGAATACTGATGCAGCAGGTATGCCCAAGTATTTTCTCAGCACTTGCTTCAGGTTTGAATACTCATTTTTGAAGTTCCAATACAACAGCATGTCCTGGTTCAGCAATGTACTGTTTTATTTCCGATTTTGAGTTAGGTTGATCCTCTGAATGAGAGTTCGCAATAATTTTATTACAAAAACTTTACAATAATGATGAATCCTAACCTAATTTTCAATAAATCTTACAAAACTAAAATATAAAACTTATTAGAAGGTAAAACTCTAGTATAATCTGTACCGGTTTAAATATCGGATATTTGCCGATGCCGATACCGATATGTCAATTTCTGCCGATTTTCATACATCTGTAATCTGCTTCGGGAGATCCCTAGTTCCCTCTTTCCTCTGCCTCTTTCTCTCCCCCCTCTCTTTTACGTGCATGTACACGCAGATATTTTAAGCACACCAAATAATGAAGTGAACTTACATCGAAATAGTCGTATCCACGCAGGTACTTGCAAGGCTCAAGATCGGACGTGTTAAGCTGCTTGGGCTGTGGACAGGGATCTCCTCTCATCCAGAAGAACACCTTGTTCTGGATCTCGCCCGGTCGGATGTCCGTGCTGTTGACGATGATATCGTATAGGCGGATATTTCGGATCTCCTCGATGTCCTGCTCCGTGAATATTCTGAGAAGAAAGAACTTTCGATAAACTTTCAAAGGAACTCCAGAAATCAACAGTGAAGTTCTAGATTTCATAACACTGTTACAAGTGTGCATTAATACATAGTATGGAACCTTTGTCCTTTCTTAAATAGGGGGAGGGAAACATGCTGAAGAATTGATAATGTTGATGTTTCACAGAATCTATGGAGGGTTTCGCCAGTTCCATACAGCTATTGTTATCGAGAGTACTCTAGTGCACAAAAGGGAGTTTGCAGAGGGCGAACGCCCATAAAATTATATTCAACGAACATAGCAGAAGGTAGCTAAAAATAAGCTAGCTTTTCAGAGATTCCAAAAGATGATTTCCAAACTGGCATTAACGGGGGCAGATTTGATTCGAGTGGGACATTATGTATTGATTCCACCAAGAACTGTAGAACCAAGTGTTGGTTAAACTGTGTGCATGAAGTGAACTCCTAAACAAAGTATGGTCACCTTCACAAAATCCAGACAATGCACAGGTTTTCTTGTGGAGCAAGAGGAATTCTTTGGAATTATGTACACTTGATTTTTCCTGTCTTCACTGATAAGATTATTTTACTTCACTTTTCTGCTACTTTTGGCTAATCGCGAATATGAGGTTCAACTGTGATGAGATGAGATGAATGAAGGAACAAACAAGCACCACAGAGGAGTGGCTGTGAGTATATACGCCAGAGCCTCGTCAGTCAGCTAAATGCAGACTGCCACGTCCCTCGCGTAAACACCTACCAGCTTAGCACAGGGGAGAGACAATGAGATACCTCTGGGCACAGATCAGGGTTACTAACGCTACAAATATATGGAAAGAAACAACAGATTTAACCCACTACTGAGGGTACAATTCGTACTATATTCTTGATTAATTATGTACAAATATTAAATAACTTTTGAAGTCTTTTCATACAGTAATTTATTTCTATTTTTATTTTTTATTAATTCTAACCAATCTTCTTCGGGCTGCTTCTTTTTATAATCAATATGGCATCATCTTCTTATGGCCTCTTCTTATAATCAGTATGGCATCATCATCTTATAATTAATATGGCATCATCTTCTTATAATTAATATGGCATCATCTTCTTATAATTAATATGGCATCATCTTCTTATAATTAATGAATCTTCTTCTCCTTGTATTTAATAAATAAATTGCCTTCTTCTTGCAATTAATAAGGCTTCTTATAATCGCTAATATTCCTTCTATATATTTACATCTTTCTTCCTCATCCTTTCGTTACTCTTTATTTACATCTTTTGTTTCGTTCCTTGATTTTTCTAAGGAACATTTTATATCCTTGCTATCTGGATTATTCTTTGTCCGTGGATCATTAAATGAGCTTCCCTTTATATCTTTGTATACACTCCCTGGAACGGTATGTATATCTATGTGCTGCAACTTATATCCACGTTCTTGTTTAGAAACGTCGTGCAAAAGACCCAGTGAATCATAATTAATAATTGGAGGTTGTATTATTTCTCCTCCTTCCCTTACTCGTTTTGCCAGAATAGATTCTCTTGTTTTTCTACCTCCTCTCTTTCCTAGTTTCTTTGGCATCCCTTTATACCAATTGACGTAAATATCGATTTTCCAAATAAACAAAGAGAAAGGGGTTAGTGAAAGATCGCCGCCTGGCCGGCGCTAACCTTAACTTGGAGCTACAATGTATGCGCCTCCAAATGTGCTTGGGTGCTGCCGAGAAATGGCGCTACACCTGGGGAAAACAATCCAAAAGCCGCACGAAACTCTCAGTTCGTGGGAACTGTAATAGACACAAAATCAAAATTGCAATTCGACTTCTTTACTTTTGTATATTAATCGCTTATGTCATTACTTAATGATAATTCCCCTTTTCTCCTTATTTACATCTTGTTATTATTTTAAACTTATTTATTTATTTCCTTATAATTAGTATTAATATATACAATCTTTATTTCATCACATCTGCTCTTTCCGTTGTCTCTATTTACAATCGTATAAGTTCTCCTGGGTGGTGCCATCTCTTACCCACTTTCCAAACTTATTTATGCAGCATTTTTTATAACCGTTGTTCCTCTTGCATGCTGCCATCCATGGTCCTTTATTTCAAAGAAAAGCAACGCAGTTTGGGTACGTGACAAGACCAGGGTGTAATAGGTGGAGGAGATGTCGACATTTGGGGCATTCCGAAAGAGTCACTCCTTACATCCTTTTTTCAGTCTGAAGATTCTAAGGGAAATATTCAGTTATGGGTTTACTAGCAAATTCCTCTTTACAAATATTTCTTCAATGACTTCAGTTTTATTACGCAACAAGCCAATGGCGATGCTCTGTTGAGATTGGGGGATGACACTATTAGACAATATATAATGTCATTTATTCTACAGATAATATTGTTCTACAGATAATATTGTATACGGAATAACGTTTGTATATCTGGGAAAATTTGCAAACAAAAATTATAAAGTGCATTGTATCAAAGAGAGGACTCGAATAACAGGGTTTCGATCGAATTTTAAAGATAGACTGATTCATTTGTTTTATAGTACTTTGCTTTTCTGCCAGTTGTGGCTAATCGCTATGAAGAGGATTAATGATAAATAAAATTGATGGTAGTACGACCACAAACACACATGAACAGCACAACACAAATCCCACAGGGGATCATACTGACTGAATCTAAGCGCCAGACCCTCGTTACCCCGTCAAAATCCAGTGGAAATTACTAGCAGCATATGAGTGCATTCAGAAAGGGTCACTTCCTTACACCCCTCGAATTTTAAAGAATTCGTGCTAATGAAAATTAATTTCCTTCTTAGATTTTTGCTTATTTCCACTATTAATACGTATTTTATGTGCATTTCATCGCTTCAGTTGCAATAATCTCAATAATAGCATCACTAATCTGTGCAAGAGTAAAATTTTACTATAAATTAATGTTGCTCAGAGACAGGGGAAACTTATATTTTCGAGAGGAGATTGAATTTTCACGAGACGAGACTGGACAAAACTACTATGAATTAGGAGCTATTTTTTTACGTGTCTCCATTGCACAAATTTCAAAAACTAGAAAGTATTTGTTGGCCGTAAAATCCAAAAAAAGACAACTTCAAAAACAACGACAGAGGTATCTTAAATAATAATAAAATATAGAGGCAACGTCCTTGACTCGTAGCTTTTGCTGTCTGCCCAAAGAAACTGGAGCATAGCGTTCACATATTTCCACGACACACACCTGCAAGCAGCAGGATACAGTGTGTAAAAACCAACCCACCTGTATGGGTTTTGCACGTCACGATACGTGGGAACAACAAATCAACTTTCCCCTTGGTCCATTCAATGTGTTACAGCCTGCACCAATTCCTGACGTGTGATTAATATTATCTTAATGGCGAGAGAGGTGGGCGATTGTTGTGTCAGCCATCGAACCAATGACTACGTCAGGGGCTCGCCAATCCTCATCACTCACCTATTGTTCTTTCTTGAAGGTGGACCGCCTTGCTTCGGTCTTTCATAGGAGCAGGTGGAGGGCGAGACAAATCCTCGTCGGGTAATGGTTTTTAGATAAGAATGCTGGCAATTCATGCAATGAAAGAGGAAAGATGTTGACACACACCGAAGTGATTTGGAAGATAGAACGAATTCTGGAGGTAATTATGGTAAATGAACTTGTTGTAATGAGTTTAACAAAAGCATCACACGAAGTGATTGGAGAGGTAGAACTGGTGGAAAGAATAGTGCATATTTAGATTAAAACCTTATTCATTTACTGTTTTACTTGTCATTAGGAAGGGTGTTGTAACGGACAAGAGCTTGCCAACTGGGAGGAACCACTTTAAATGAAAAAAAAACTTCAAATCACTCCAGAATACTTAGGTGACCATTACTGTTAGTTGTTATCACTCCATGTATCATATTACAGTATTCAATTGAGTGAAAAAAGAAATTCGAGCAAGACTTGTTCAACCCGTGAGCTACAAGATATTTCCCTTCAAGATATTTTGCACCATTATTGCAGAGTTTTTCTTCTGATTAGAGGTTAAATCACGGATCCTTCGAGTCTCTGGTAAATCTTCCTTTGGAAAGGAAACTAGCATCTTCAAGTATTTATTACATTTTCTTGCCGTACACAGAGCTATCTTTCTGTAAAATGTGAAATTTTCTTTCTTTTTGATCGTGTACGAGTGTCGTTTCCGACGGCAATGATGTTCAACGCCTTTCAATCGTCGATTTTGTTGCGTTGAACGCCCTGTTTCAATGTCAATTGAATCGGGTGTGGACGGCTTTAAACTGCTCCGAGATCCTCCAGGGACTGTAGGAATCTTCGCAGCAGGCCCCTTCCCTTAAATAATAACAGACAGAAACCGGGAGACATTGCAGGAACTTGCAACTACGTGACTTAGCCTGATGTAGCAACGCCAGCCGTAGAAAGTCGTCGATGATAATTCAAAAATATGAGCATCTCGTCCTCTTGTGAAACTCCCACGTCCCACCATCGCCCTTCCATAAATCATCCAAAGATCAGAGAACCAGAAAATCCTTTCTCCATACGACGGAAACGCCACGCCACGGTGCAGGACGTGCGAGACATTCTTATCACCAAGGTCTCCCCAGATGTAGGTCGCAACAAGAGGCACTTTAGCGGATTTCACTCGGCCCACATGAATAATGCAAAGTGGTAGGTACAGTGTTGTGCTAACAATGGTCCCCCGGCATACACCTCACGAGGGTCACTGACAACGAAGGGTGGAGCTGATAAACCAGGCATGCAAATTGATTCCTTGGCTTCATTGTTCGTGAAAATTCCGTCCATCGCCCCGCCTCCTTGCATGGAGCGAAACAAGAGTTCTAATCTTGCAGCTGTGTGGATGTATTGAGCAGGAGTTTCGCTTCAATTGCTGCATCGCCCCACTGCAGTTGATTGCAACTGTTGCTTCATGCGCTTACATTAAGCACAGTCTTGAAATAGCCAAACAGCAATTTCCCCCCCATGGCTCTGAATACCGCATGTTTCCACATTACTTTATTTCAACCTGGAGTGGGATGTTGAGGGTAACCTTTTCGGAAGGCAGCCAAGTGGTAACTTCTTTCACCTAGAACATTCTGATAACTGCATTTTCGCAGTCAAGAACCAGGCAACACAAAATCCCACAGGATTATCCTTTGTATGTAGGTGCTGGATAACCTCATATAGCATCTGGCTTACAAAATTCAGCTTTTACATGTATTTCACTCTGTTCTTCATAAGAGTAAATCGCAAATTCGTGACAGCGAAGACATTTAATTTCCTACTCTATTTAGATTTTGTTGTGCTCCGTACCATGTAAAGGGTGCAAATAGCCTCCGCATGCTGACCCACCCATATTAATTTTAATAATGTAGTCAATCAAAATCAACCTCAATTTCCCAAACATTGCATTCTACGTGTGGTGGTTATATAAACGCTAACTGAAGACCCACCACTAGTGGGGAGAGCTAAGTAAGCAGTTACCTTGAACTGAAGCAGATACACTCACAAAATGTTTCTCAGTAACGATCTTCTTCTAGAGATGGGAAAGATTCTAATGAATATAGACCTTGCACCTCAACTGTGATTGTTGGTGGACACGGGATCATTTTAGTGGTTCCACCAAAGAATGTGTGAGGTTAAGAGATAGCATAGAGGGGGCAATGCAATTTGTAGATGGCTGCGATTCAGTCTACATGGTGCAATGCAAAGCCACTTCTAGCATAACAGATTGCAGCCACCTACCCGATCGACTGTCTTGTGTGAAGGCAGCAATTCAATCTTGTGTATGTTAAAAATGAGCTACTGGCTATGGTGTGACCCAGTGGTACATTATTTTTCAGGTATCTTTGCGAGAACGCAAGTGATCCATTCACAGTCATCAGGAGGTTCCATGTTAGACTCCTTGCCTGGACAATGGTGTTCTTTTGCTAGTGTCCCTTCACCAATTGCATCAATCATTGAAATTCATCGCTGTGATAAGCCTAAAAGGCAGAGACGTGAGGTAAAAGAAAAATCTGAATCTTTCAAGTATCTCGAAGGACTGCCGAGTGAATGGGTGTCCGCAAGGATTTTTATCCATGTCTTGCAATTATCAGTATGGTGACATAATATTATGTGCGTGAAATAGGTTGACATTCATTTTCCAGAGGGCACAGCCCCTTTTCACTCCCTACTCCAGACGCCCATGACCTGGTCGCGTTGTTAGGTATTGCTATTCAATAAAGTTTTGGTACAAGGAAGATTCTGGCTGGAGTAAGGTTTTAAAACTCGAGAACCTGAATAATTACAAGAACATGTCATGTAAAGATTAGAATTTACTTAGTCAACGCCATGCGGTAGATCCAAAGGTGCCGAACCACAGAACACCAAAACCGAACGAAGTAGAGATTCAAGTCAATCTGCAGCCAACAACAAACCTGGCTGCATAAACAGGTTTTAAATTACGAGGCGATTGTAGTCATAATGCACCGTGAGCTCAATCTCATTGTCGTAACAACACGCTGAGGAATTTCCACGCCGAGGGATCAGCAAAGTCGTCTGACGGAGCACTTAAAAAGAGCCTTTGAGAACCTTGCCACCTTCTGGAGCGGCAGCCGTAATTACGTGGTACAGTGTGGCAGGCGGAGGGGAATACCTGCCCTGGACAGGATCTAGGCTAATTGCCATCAAATTTATTGTTCTCTTCCCCGTCACACGTGACTGTCGAGACAACATTATTAATTTAAATTGTCGCCCGGCCATAGATCTCTGTAGTCGTAAATTATTGCTAAAGTGGCGGCCTGGGTTATTTCTGTCATGCATCTGCAAATAATTCACTCGGGATAATAAAAAATGAAACTTGAAACTGCTTATCAAAGATGGGAAGGGAAGGGAGTGGTAAAGGCAAAATAAATAGGTCTCTGCACTATCGAGAGAAGTTAAGAGACCCACAAACTTTCTTTATCAATACTATTCTGGAGGTAATGTGATGAGCAAAATGCTCCAGCTGCCTTTAGGGTTAGCAACTTATTAAAGGCTCAGTGGTAACCGAGCCTGCTTTATGCAAAGATTGTGGGGATGAATGTCCATTACATCAACAAAAAATATTAGAAATAATATAGAACATTTTGAACATTGATATATGAATATGATACACAAAATATTAGAATTTTTGAAAATAGTCGAGCAACCAGTGTTGCACCCAGAGGCGTGGTGGCGTGCATGTAACCGGTGTTACCGCAGTTAACAGCAAAATGTAAAGAAATTAAAAAGTTTTTTTGTCAATAAAATAACATTGTTAAATAAGTTAACCGACAGCGTTGCAGTTGAGTGTATATTGCAAAGGAGATTTTTTCTGTAGCCGACAAAAGCGAAGAGACCCGCCAATGCAAGGGAACAGCGGGGAAAGACTTGGAGGCAAGTGTGCTAGGGGGTTATTCATATGCCTGTTTAGGGGCCTTGTTGCCGCTGCGGCCTACCGGATCAGCAGGTGTTGTCACATTGGATTTCCGGAGAAGAGCTAAATCCCGCCTAAAACGGGGATACTATTTCACTGAAGCAACAAGAGCTAGACTGCAAAGCCAAAGCTGGATTTAACTACAACTGAAACAGTTTACGTAATAGACGAAAAGATAAGTTCTTGATGTGATTCGTGATGTGGACAAACCTTGCTCCAGAAAACTAAGTTGGGAACAGTAGTACGTAGATCTGGACTTCCTCCCACCGCTGGAGGAGGAGAATTCTGTCGTCTGCTCACCGCAGAAACGTCAAACTGACCCGAATGTGTGCAAAGATGTGGAAATGGGCAAAGAAACCGAGATGGTTGACAAGGCTCGACTACTATTCACTGGATTTTCGCGGTAACTCTCTCATGAGTGGTAGTTCTTTCTAGGAGTGAATGTGGCTAAATAAATTATTAAGCGGATTGCCCAAAACAACAACAACAACAATAATAATAAAATACATGTGCAAGTTCCATGAAAATTAAGAAGCGCGCGTATTTTCCATCGTAAAAACTGTAGAACAAAGAACAAGCTCTCAAACAAGGCGTTCTTGGTTCTTGATTTTAAAAAATGGGGAAAGTCGTCGAAAATTTCCAACTAAAGCAGAGAAATTTTTAAAAATGTCTCAACTCAAATAGGATTACTGGATACCGAGAATTGGGACAGGTGCTTCTACAAAGCATCATCACGACCAATTTCCTTAACTAGGAAAAACTGGAAATTGTTGAATTTTTACGCCTGTGATAAAACAAATTGAGGATCAAATAGTGTCAATATTGATTAACAGAACAGTTTGGTAGAAAGTAACAATTCGACATATGTAGATTACGATAAAATTCCATTCACTGGACACAGGCCCGTACCAAGAATTATATTTCAGGGTTGGCTCATCCCTTATCAGTAGCAGTAATCTTAAGTCGAAAAAGTAAAGGGGGGTAGAAGTCCTGAAGATGAATTTCTCAGTATATTACAACTTATTATAAAATATATTTAATTTTGCTAACGAAGTAAAATTAATTACCAATATACTCTATTTCCAACGAAACATTTGTAGGATTTCAGTCACCGGACCCCACTCCTTAACTTCGTGCTTGATTGGACACTACAGTATATAATTCAGGTTGTCTGTTGATGGAAATTAAAAGTGAATCTTTTCTTTCTTGCGAACTACAACTTTTTATTACGGCAATATTTTAAAATTGAAAAGGAAAGTATGAAAAAGAGGTACTTACCCATTCTCGGTATTTTCGAACCAAAATCGATCGGCATCTCGTATCCTCTGGAACTGCTCCTTGATGATCGCCCTGAAAAGTTCTCCAGGCCCGTCCTTAGACTCCAGCATGCCCCCGATGTAGAGATCGATGTTGTTCAGGTTGTCATCGTAAGCGCCCTTCAGCTTCCCGAAGAGCTCCGGGTTCCGGACGTAGAGGTCCGGGTTAATGTCGCTCCAGTTGGAGACCATCTGGAGCCGGAAGCACTTGCGGACGGTGTTGTAGTCTGGCAGGCCGTTGTCCCTCCCTCGCATGATGTTGAGGGCTCCGAGATCGCGTCGAGAGAATTCCATCGGACCGAATAGTTTGTCCCGAACGTCGGAGCACAGCACGTGGTCCTCTCTTTCTGCTATCTGCGAAGCCATTCCTAGCAGCAATTCCTCCACCGTGCTATCTGCTAATACGTCCTGCAATAACAAAATTACCCACGGAATAAGCTGGAGAATTCAAGTGAATGAGAAAAGAGGGAAATACAAATCGGTAGTATAATAACGCTCACCGGCAGTGTCGCTTGTTTAGGTAAAATGCTGTAAGATGGCAGCACAACAAAGTTTCCAATATTGGAATCAAATCATAACACTATTTGCATATTCTCTAGGCCAGTGCGACTAGAATGGTCCATATTTTATTGAAGCATTATAATGTATTTTTATATTATACAGACCACAATCCAAATAATAAAAGTATGTAACATTTACATACAACGCCTATGTATAACTTAGTCATCTAGGTAGTTCTACTATTTGAAAAAAATAACCATAATAATCTTTATACACTATTTGTCAACCATTTTGAAAGCTTCATGTATTTATATTTAGCCGCAAGTTAATTAAATTTTGAGCTTATGACTATATCTCAAATTGCAACATAATACTGTCAGTGACATTACAATTTGTTTGGTTAGTCGACTTCAGCACCAGTTTTAAATGCTAATTAAGTATACCAGTATTTTTAAATATTTGAAGATTTTTATTTAAAGGTACAGTATAAGGTGAATTTATGTTAGATTTTCATAGTTTCTGAAAAAAAGCTGGTGTTTAATTCGTATCTACCTTGTTACGCTTGATTCCCCTGAAACAAGTTCAAAAGTTTTCCTCTTACGAGTACACAGTGATGCTGAACGTAGTAGGTGAAAGAATGCTGCTACGTAGGAGTTGCTGAACGTATATAGTTTGTCATGCAGTGATGTTATGTAGCAGGATAGATAAATGCTGAACACCAAAATAAACTTTCCAAAGTTCATGTTATGCTAAGATAGGCTAATCAGGAATGGGACTAGAGTTTAATGTGGGATCAGAACCACTATGCAATGTGCCTCCAAAGGGAACTGAACCCAGGACATCTTAATTACAAGTATACGTTGCCATCAGAATACTAGAGAAATGCTGAATGAATACAGCTGTTAATGCAACGACGCTATGTAGCAGGAATGATCAACGGGTATAGCAATGCAACTAGGTGAAGCAGAAATGTTTGACAGGGATGGTAATGCGACGACAATATGTATCAGGAATGTTCAACAGGTACGGTAATGCTACAATAATATGTAACAGGGATGCTCGGCGGGGATGGTAATGCAGCAATACTATGTAGCAGGTAAAACAGTAGAGTTAGCCTAACTGTTAGTATAGCAAACTACGCTTTCCCTTAAATGAAATATTGAAGGTCTCTTCATGGGAATCCGTTAATTTAAATGTTAACAGAGAAAGACATAAGCAGTCAGCTCTCAGCCATTAAATGAAGCCGTAAGCTTAACACCTACGTTGATTCCATTACTATCCGAATGGTTTTCGTCAAATCTCCATCCCACCAAACACCAACGTGAAGATTCATGAACTCTTCTCGTGTCGATCATGCAAACCATCTACTTGTTAATGACAGGTTGTCCCTCGGCTCCCATGGTTGCACGTTTGGTCACTTGCGTGACCTGGTATGAGCTCATCGCGTATTTTGGCTCTTCTCTTTCAGCATGGAACAAATTTAAGGAACCGGAGGAAAAAATGAAGCACGACCTTCGCCATCATGAGACCTTCGAGAACCGTTCCGACACTGACCTCTGCGAAGCAACAGGATTTTTCATTTTCGTGTAGAGGCTCTACTGCGCGTGTGGTGGTCGGATATAACCAATTTGCTTCGTGTGGGGCAGAGGAAGAATTTGTGCAAAGCATTGGTCCACACGTGGCACCAAGGACGTTAGCAGAAATGTTCGGAAGGTTCTAATTCCATGCACGTTTGACATTCACGTGTCCAACTACATTATGCAAGAATCATTCAACTATAAAATGGAAGTTCAACACTTGAAACGATGATGGCTGTTCGATTCATCATAGAAGTTAGAAAATGTTTTAGAGTACTAATCAGTACAAATGAGATTTTAAAGGAAATAACAGAATAAAAATAATACGCAATGAATGGACTTAAACAATAAAATAAGAAAAAAATGAGCATAGAATGGTCAAGGTGTGTACAAAATGGCAGTCAAAACAATAAAATGAAATTGCAAGAAAGGGACCAAAGGATAAAGATAAACCACTGATGAGGCGGGAGGTTAAAATACAATACGATAGCTACTGAGAAGACAGAATTGAGAGGGCTGGTGAAAAGATAATAAGTAGCGGAAATGGAACAAGGCGAAGAAAGGGCAGAGAAAAACTATAGGAAGAAAATGAAAGGGAAGTATGGAGTACAAATCTATTAATATACAATGGTTTAGTTTTTCATTTTTTCCTTGTATTCTTAAACCATATTTCATGTTTTTGATTTGCTTTATTTTACTTCGCCTTTTGTGCCACTTTCGGCTAATTTGCGAAGATGGGGATGAGTGATGAAATTGGTGAATGGACACACTCAAACATCCATGCCCAGGCCAGGATTCAAACCCGGGATCCCTGGCGTCGTAGCGCGATGTGCAAACCACTCCGGTATATTTCATGTGTTAAATAACGTTTTCGCAGTTACCTTTCTGTTCCAATATTATTTTCTTCAGTATTGTGTCCTTTTGGCTTTACAAACCAGTGGGATTCATCATTGACAAGTTGAACGTTGTTGATTGTGATGAAGTATAATTGTACGTAGTGTGTGTGTGGCAGTGGCGGCGATTGGGTTCCAAATTTAGGGGGGCAAGGTGCAAAAAAGTGGGGGGGGGGGACAAAGACAGTTTATTTTCCCTTGGTACATAAGGTTTAGCATAGTGAGCGGGCAAAAGTGGCAAAAAGTGGAGGGCAACTGCCCCTCCTAATCGCCCCCACTAGCACTGTCTGGAGTATTATGAGAATGCAACTGTAGTTTCTATATAATCATTTTCTTTAACATGATGTAGAGCTGAATGTAGAAAAGACAAAAAAAACTATCTCGTCCCGTTTTTGTAAACAGGACTTTTAATTGTATAATACGCATATTTTAAAGTTCATGGTAATTTATAACTGTACACGTAAGAAAATAAATCGTGTGGTTGAGATACTACCAATCCCAACCATGAAATCCACGACTCGCTAGGCATGATGTTTGCAGGGAATTGAGCAACAGATTACAGTGATATCGTACCGTCCAATGAGCGGTAGGCTTTGGTTCTTAATCCCCAAAGACTGGCATTCCTTCTTAACGAGCATGCCGCGTCTGTAATGAGAGCAAGAGCGGTACGAGTCGAGGCCTTACCTCACGATGGGCAATGAGTTCTTGCGGGTCAGCATTGCACAACGGCCGTGCTGCGGAGCGACAAGGTATAAGGCTAAGATGGCACTCGTGATACGGGTACACGTATTTCAACAACTGTTGGTACTCTAGTTATTTGACGTCGCTCTTCTAGCGCTGCGAGTGAAAAATAAGTGAAGAATAAATTAGAAAAAAAATATTTCGATTGCTTTTTTTAATCCTTTTTTTAAGGTCGCTTTTCTGCTACTTTTGGCCAACCGCGACGATGAGGATGAGTTATATAATGAAACTGATGGAGGCACACTCACAAAGAATACCCATGCCAGGATTCGAAGCTGGGAGAAAAAATATTTCACTAGGATATCTCTCCGAGAAGCAAAACTAACGATTTGTACAGTCATGGACACTTCTGGGTTGTAACGATTCCACTGAGAGTCATTGCTGTTTTATTTAGAGGATATTTATTTTTATTTCGGTTATTTTTAGGTCTCTTTTCTACTTCTTGGGTTCACCGCGACGATGGGGATGAGTGATCTTGTAAAATAGATGACGAGAAGCGTCACGCTGACCACTTCGCAACGGAGGATAGCGCTTCGGGAGGCCCAGCGGCACGCCCTTGTCACTACTCCGGGTTTTAGGTGCCTTACTAAGCGTTAGATGGTAAATGCAAAATTCAAGATCACCTTTTAACTTTGTATCTGAAATTCTACCATTCTCAAATAGAATAAAGTATCCATATATTTTTATTGGTCGCAACGCTCTTTTGGTCATAAACCTCAACAGATATTAGGTAAGGATATGCTAATTCCATATGTAGTGAGTGCTTCAACTGTAAGGAAAGCCAAAGTGGAATTTAAATTCAAACCTCCATAAAACGCTAACATGGAACACAGTTGAGAACAATATGAGGTTTCGAGTTACATGCAGGGCGTGACCAAATTTAGTTTAAATTCAGAACGGAACACTGTCAGAAAACTCCATGCGCTGACCTTATATTTCAAAATTTCAAAGGACTTATTATTATTACCATGTACGTAAAGAATTTGTATGAGTACCCTTGCATACCATTTCGATTCCAGCCTTCTACTATCATCCCCATCCCCAGAAAAGTTAATTATCAGACGTTCCAGCACACACTGACGTAGATGTGTCTTCTAGGTGTATTCACTTAAAAAGCATGGCAAGATAACACAAAACTACATGAATTGTGTCATTTAATTATGGCTCTTTCACTCATTCTCTGCCACTTGTTTTCAATTCAATGAGAATTATATAATTAAGACAATTTTACACATTTGAAAAATATAAAAAAAACAGAGAACAGTCATAAGTAAAACACGTTCAAAATGGTCGTCCTGACTTTAAAAGAAAATAGAATACAAAATGGCGCTTTGGGACAATGGGAATGTGTTGAAAAAATAAAAATGGCAGCTGTAGTTGGTAGAGACGTAGTCACCGTAACTTTCCTCCAATTAATGTACGTGGGTTGCTCAGAAAGTGTTGCCCCACAATTTTTTTCTCGGAAACCATTTATTCAAAATGTATGAAAATCACTGACAGTATAACGAAATGTTTCCTTTACATATGTGATTTTTCTACATAATCTCCATCAACGTCTACGGCCTTACGCCAGCGCGAAACAAGGGCATGATTCCTCCCCTGTATCATCTCGTGACCTGTTCACGTAGCCATGTTCTCTCTCACTGCATGAATCACGAATCATGTTCAAACCTTGTCCTGCGCAGGGCATTCATCAGTGGTGCACACAGATGAAAATCTGACGGCGCCAGATCAAGACAATGGGGGGGGGGGGGGGGAGGACAGTACAACCAAATTTGGTGATTGCCTCTTGGGTTCGGAGGCTTGTGCTCGGTTGTGAGACTTCGAGGAACCCATCTTGCCTATACCTTCGAAAATCCCATAGCGTCAATAATTGCCATTGCACTACCATTACTAACAAAGCTGTACGGCCAATTGCCTACTTGTGATGTGTCGATCAGCAAGAATAATGTCATCGGCAACATGTCAGGGCAACCAAACAGTACAACCAAATTTGGTGATTGCCTCCTGGGTTCGGAGGCTTGTGCTCGGTTGTGAGACTTCGAGGAACCCATCTTGCCTATACCTTCGAAAACCCCATAGCGTCAATAATTGCCATTGCACTACCATTACTGAAAGCTGTACGGCCAATTGCCTACTTGTGATGTGTCGATCAGCAAGAATAATGTCATCGGCAACATGTCAGGGCTGGTGCAGGACGCCAAGACTGCGGCCGATCATGTAGCTCCATTTCTCCACTTCGTGAAGCCTCAACTCTCTGCACCCAGCGTCCAACGGTCCTATCGACCACAGAACTCCCACACATACAGCACACAATCGTTTGTGAATGTTTTCCACACTTTCTTTCTCCCGCCACTAAGAATTCAATTACAGCTCGTAGTTTGTAACGTATGTCACTCACAGAAGCCATTTTCACAGACCACTACTGCGGCGCTATCTGTCGGACGACCATGTACTTACCCACATGTGGGCATTAAACTTCAATGTTACTACCCTTCCACTTTCACACTGCTCTCTTCATTCTGGCATGAGGAAAATATTGTGGGGCATTACTTTCTGAGCAACCCACGTAATTACATGGATACCTAGGATACCAAGATCTTCTAACAAAATCCAAAGTTGTTTTGGTAAATTCCAGATTCTTCACTAAGGACTAAGATTCATGGTCAGATTGGAAATTGTGGATAATGATTCTATTTGATTTTGTATATTTAACGTCGCATTCCTGCAACTTCTGGCTAGTCGCGACGATGGGGATGAATGGTGATAAGATGAAGTGACATTCACAAATACCTACTTATGGATGACAACACATGCCTCAAAAAGGATTATACTGGTCGTTGGTCCAGGCGAAGGAGGCCTGCTAGATTGCAGTTACTACATGGAAGTGAGGTTGACGTGTGTGCTGATGTAAGAAATTACCTCTTACACCCCGAAATTGCGGATAAATTTCTAAATTATTGCCTTATGGAGTTTCATCATATCATGTTCACCCAACTCTGCAAAGTTGAAATGGGGGAATCTTACTTTCAACATTTGATAGCAAATTAAAAAACGAAGTAGTACTCACGTTGGAATCCCACCAGGTCGAGCAGAGCCTAATCGCCACATTCCCCATCAAAGTCTTCCTGAAGCTGCAGTCTCCATCCCGGCGGTAGATGCCCGGAGGAATCATGGTGTGGCCGAAACGGAAGGCAGCGCTCTGGAACACGTGGCTCACTCCAGGATGGACGTCCGGTTTGTAGCCGTCGTATTTGTCCAGGCCTTCCCCCAGGAAAGCTGGCAAGTACTCGTAAGCGATGATGTTCTGGAAAGGAAGACGTGAACAGGTCTTGGTAAATCTAACGCTACAATGGATGTCGCATTAAGCGCGCTTCGGTGAATGAATTAGGTCGTTAACTAGTCTACGTACCTTGTCTTGTTGCTCTTTTACCATCGTTAAGAGCAACAAGTTAAAGTGAGTTGTTTTGCAGATGCATTCTAACAGCAGCACGCAATAAAAGTTGCAGAATTCAGTTAACTATGTGCTTTTCCATTCATGGAAGTATTGAGAGTCAAGATTTCTATTTGTATATGTAAAAAAAGTTGTAGTATGAAGTTCTCCTTTCGATTGTAGACAATACAAAGTTTCTACGATTAATAGTAGCGATTTTATCGCAATATGGATGATGGTAAGTGTATCTTCCTGGCAGCCATATTCAAATTCAATATGGCAGCCAACACGTGGCCATGAAAAGTAGTGTCTCAACTTCTTTAGTTCTACTAGACGTGTACTAAATGGAGATAAAATTGCATATTGATTACCAGTATTGAAATATTCTGTTTTTCTTTCTCTGCTAGCTTTCGACATTGCATCAGTAGTCTAAGAGCTTGACCTTAACCTTGTACAGTCACGGACACTATCGGCTTGTGACGATTCCATTCGAAGTCAATGTATTCATTACAAGCCGGCAGTGTCCGTGACTGTACGTACCAGCAGTGACTTTTACGAAAATGTGTTAGATTTGGAGAACCTACACTTTTATTCTAACTCAGATATTACAGTCCTGTTTAAAATTGCACCGTAGGCATTTATGGTAATCCATAAGCTTATTTTTCTTATAGCTACAGGCTAGTGAAGACAGCTCACGTTAAGGTCAATAATTTTTTATTATAGGAATTTAGATTATCGGTTTAGCCTTTCGAAACATTTTCCGTTTTATCATTTCACAAAGTTAATTGTACATATCAAGACGTAAGTTGTATCCATTTGAGACAGGCAACTGTTCGATTTTAACCTGAGAATTACGTCGGTGCTTTGAAATTAGAATAGAGATAAAAGTCGCCAACAACAATGAAATTACCTGAATTTAAAAATAAACTGTAGTATTTGCAGCCAATAAGCAGAGGACATCAGTCTCAGCAACACAACTACATTCAATTAGAATTTTGGGTCTCCAGTGAACAGTAGGATATCACAAAATACATGAAATGCTCCAAGCAATCATCTGATCTAATTTTCAAGGTCTTGGCAATCGTTCTGTAGAAAGGAAACTAAGATAGAATCGATCCACCTCAGAACGGGACATACCTGTAATAGTTGCTTGCCAGGCATCCACGTGTACCTGCATAACAGTGTTTAGAAAGGTACTTCGCACAACAACTTTGTGATATCACTAAATAGCCAGTTTCTATTCACAACCAAAGTTGCAGCAGCCCATCAATAACAGTGTGCAAGGAAAGGTTGAAGATAAACTACCACCTACAAATTACAATACTCAGCTCTCGAATGTAGCCATTAGTGATGTAAATTCGTTAGTTACAGAGTCTGCCACTACGTGCCAGGTCAGACGTATATTGAAGAGTAACTTTCATTGGGAAGGTAGAGAGGTGACCTTCTAGTGTTTCTTCAGAACGTTTGAGAACAAACTACGTCATACGTTTCAAAAGCGGCCAAGTTAATGATGTGTCGTGATGGGTTTACGATTATTAAGATGGGCTAAACACGTGAATCAAGTGTTATCGGAAATGTGTTGCAATATAACCACATCGTTGGGTGAAACAATTAGAGGCAAAACAGTTCTCGCATCAAGTTTTGTAGGATGCTTCACACACTTGCGGTTGATTACATCTCCCTACATCTGGAGTTATGCATATTGGCAAATTTGGACCACAAGCAAACGTATGGAGAGTCAGCCAGTGCTCTACCAACACAATAGCCTTCACTCAAGGGCCGCTGCAGCAAATACGTTACGTAAGGTAACTGAACCCAATATGGCCTATTTGCTGTTTCCAAGTAGTTACATGGTAATTTCAACAGATGACGCTAGTATGTCATTTAGACTGTCCAGGAAATGAAAATCCTAGCACACACGATATAATGACAGTTTCAAAAAGATACTTCTTATTTATAATTGTCGTGACAGTGTACAATTATTTTCTTCAAGGATTTCACACGAAAATAGTCCTTGCTTGTGTTTCAAATAATAATCTGGTGGGGTTGTTAATGATGTTACAGAGAAAGATTGCTAAGTGTATACGTACCATCGGGTTGGCAAATGGGACACATTATTCAAAATTAGGAATGTGTGCATTTCCGAAATTTATAGGCTAGATTTCTTTTCTGGTACAGTTCCCGCCACTGGGTGATTGTCGTTCTTAGGGAAGATAAACTATACTTGGTGCAAGCATTGTGACTGGCCGTGCTGTTGCAGAAGTGCTCCTAAAGGGCAATGATCGGCGAGTTATTGAAGTGCTTAGGTGAGGAACCCCTATCTGAAATAACTCCTCCCTTGTGTCCTGTTGCACCTCTCTCCTCTTTGATGTACGGGTGGCAAAAATGTTCAATTTCAGTTTCCAAAATTTACGGAGAGCTCTTCCTGGCAGAGAACAAAACACGTGAAGTCTTCAGTTAGGTATCGAAGAAATCACATACAAACTAATTAAGCCTGGATTTTTATGTAGCCAAAATATGTACGCGTAGATACGTAAAAAGCTACATATTTATGTACATATGCAAATTTATTTTTAATGTATTGTTCTCTTACTTCAAGAAGCTATTTTGAAATAATGACTGCGGAACTCCTATTGCTAATATCGGATTCTGCAGGTATTATTTGAGAAATGTGGCAGTAAAGAACGAAGTACACAATTAGCCTTGAGTTTTGCGGACCCATGTTTATGGCTTGAAACTAGATTAAATAGAATAAAGTGGCGGGCCTGTCACGATTGGATAAATATTAGATTTTTTTTTGGAGATATTAGTTTTAAATTAATTTTGGAACATGTTTTGAATATTTGTCCCATTTATATCATTCAATGAAAAAGAGCGCAAAAATCATTTTACGCATAAATATTTACTGCAAACAGAAAATATGCAATTATACCTCAAAATACGCAAAAATCTGTAGCAATAAATTGATCATATCGTTGACATGGATAATTCTTGCTTGCCTTATAAAAACGAACATGTGTAATTATATAAATATCCTGGTCATATTTGTAACTAGGAAGATCTTTCAGCAGATAAAAGATTACCCAGTGACGAAAACTGTACCGGAGAAAACTTTCTGAAGTACACAATTACAAAGTTTTCCCTTCTTTCATTACCCTGAAGAATATGTACAGGCCGCAACTCGAAGCTAGGTAGCCACTTCGCAGTCTTTATGAAGAATTATGGAAATTCATTTTATAAAACATCAAAATATGTTCAAATATGTAAAAATATGCATTCATAGCTACGGAACCACAAAATATGCAACCGCTTTCACCAACTTCCACAGTCTTAACAGCGACGATGGCGTCGGTCCTCCAAGAATCCGGAAACAATGGCTCGTTAAACGTCAGATGATGCGACTTCGCCATTTGTGCCTTGCATCTGACATTGAGCCGTTGACTTCCGTGTGTACGGAGCTAGGCGCTTGATAGCTGAACAGCGTCATCATTAAGCACTTAGCAGAGCGGTGCATTCTCTTCCCATTGCGGTGCAGCCTTTGTTTCTTGTTTGCAATCGTCACCGCGTGTCGGGAACAATGAGGCGGCCGAGGATTGAAGTGTCATGTCACGGTAGCAGTGGAGAAGGTCGCCAAATGCATCGAGTAGCGTGTCTTGGACTGAGGGGACGTGGCGTCCAAGCGAGTACTTCTTGAGAGCTCATGATGAGGATGTGCATGGACAATGTCTAATAAATTATTTACTTTGAGTTTCCGCCACTTTTTGTTAATTGCGAAGATGAGAATGAAGAGACAATCACACATGGAAGACAACGCAGTTCCTAGAGAGGATGACGCTGGCTGCAGGTTCAGGCGCCAGAGACTATCTAGTCTGCAACAATGCAGTCCAGGAGTACTATGTGGAAGTGAGGTTGACATGTGGGTGAATTTGGAAACTGTCACCCCTTAACCCCGTGGACAATGTCCAGTGGCTGTTGTAGAGAGAAATGAGAATTGAACTAATTGTTTATTTTACTTCGTGAATCATAGAGGGTACGCTAAGGACATTTACCTGGGAAACTCCTGGCATCATCATTGAGTTGCGAGACTCATACCTGCAGCGATAGACATTCCACGAGATGATATTGATGAAAGACAAACGCCAAAGCATCCTTTACCAGCAAAAAACTGGGATGCATTAGGAACAGAGTTTGATTTCTGGGTGTCCTCTCGCAAGTCACCTCCTGCACCCCTACAGAAACCATGTCAATTCTGCTAGGCGAGGTCTCATCGTGGTCATAATCGGTGGCTGGCTAGTAATAATGTGGGCCTTCCTTTACCTTGAAAATTACTGTTGTCTGGGAAGAATTGAAGTATTTGGGTGCGTAGAAGGGGGTGTTGAAGGGGATATCGCCAGATGCATACAAGTTTATCTTTTTGAGACTGTGCTACGCTCAATTTCTAACATGTCAGCTCCAACCTTTCGCCTCAATCCTTGCTGGCTGGCTACCTGATTCGACTCCAACCTGTGGAAAGGTTCCACAAAAGACAAAACCCTTACGAAGAGGGCAATCAGGATTGAGGAAAAGTGTGAAAATGTGGACACTCAGGATGCCTCATTGGTCTAAAAATGGCCCGTACCCAGGATTATTTTGAGGGGGGAGCCAAGCCCGAAACTGTGAATCTCTCTCTATCTTACCACCCCTCTCTCCTTCTCTCTATGAAATAGCCTATATGTCAATTATTAAATAAATAATATCATTAAATATATATCTAGACTTAAGACGTTAAAAATGTCAAGAAATTTGAAGATAGGCAATGTCTTTAATAAGTATTATATTTTGTGTCACCTTGGCATTCTCTCTTACAACTTTTTTCATTTAGATCGTTCGGTTCCAGGGATGACTCTCGACGCCTCGTAGCTATGGCTCTGAACTTTATGAGGCAGCGAGAAAATGAAGGATTGCGAGCGAAGTGAGCAAAAACAAAGTACAAAATGAATTTTTACTTGCATAAAATTTGAAATTGAATTGGCATGTAATTTTTGTAGGTTTTTATAGGTTCGCATTCACATATTCCATGGTTCGAGGGTTGGCCTCCCCCCCCCCCCCCTTTTGGTACGGGCCTGGGTCTAAATGTTAGAAGTCTTTGTTACTAGTGAGTAGTCAGATGTCCGTCTTCACTACATACCGGACGGTGCATTGCGGTACTAATTACGTATTTACACGTACACGTAATTTTGTAAGCCATATAGATAAGATATCCACCCCCTCGCCCTGATGTTTGTTGGGAGAACTTTATGAACACCTGTGAACATATTTTGTCAGTCTGATGAGAACTGAAAGCAATACCCAAAACCCTCACTGCTGCAACCAGTGGCGGCGTTTAGGATCTGCGCGCGGCGTAGTGGGGTGGGGGTGGGGGGTAGCCTGTTGCCCCCGCACTATGCTAAATCTTAAGTTTAACTGGCAATAACTGTCCAGTTTTAGCACCTTGCTCATCCTAGTTTTGGAACCTATCACCGCCACTGAAAGCAACGACCTAGTTTTCGTGTATCACCCCACAAGCAAATAAGACAGTTTATTCCATTTAATTCATTTAACTCTGGCACTGTAGGGCTTTGGCATCTGTTGTCCGTACAATCTCTTCAGCGATACCTTGACGCGATTGGGTCTATTCGCAGATCTCGACAACACACACTTCACATAATCTGGTACTATTAATTTACGTCACCACTGGGCATGCAACCTTCAATTTTTTGTTGCCGAACAAAAAAGTGCATATTTGTAACGCCCATATTTCTTAGTCACCGGAGTCGAAAGAAAGGCGGTTGCGATTTTCGCAGAAATTGGCGGCCAGCGACCTCCTTCCTTAACCTGACCTTGTGTTAATAGTCGCCAAGATGCCCTGGAGTTTCAGTAATTATCGCATTTGAGAATCTCAAGAGGACGTCAGGTTGAAGAAAGGGATCGTGTGCGTATTGGTTGTCTTGTCCATTCCAGGTGCAGGTTGCAACACCTTTGGATCTGTAAGCTAAACCAGGAGACAATGAATCTGATAGCATCTTCCGTCGCAGATAAACTAGGGCGTCAACCACCTCCAGTTATTGATTCACGAACTGTCATTGATCATTTCTCTTCTTGCACAATAAAGTCCTATGACTAATATATTGTATTTCATTAGTGGAGTAACACGTCACACACAGGTTCGAAAAGACTTGTCTTTTCCTCCTCAGATGTCTGTCGCATTGTCTTCAATTTTTTCTCTGGTTTAAGTTTTACGTCTGTTTTATTCCACTTTTGGCTAATTGCGACGATGGAGATGAACGGTGATAAAATGAGTGGACAATCAAATATATATTATATATATATGGACAGAACAGGAGCCCCATAGAGGATTATACTGGGTGCGAGTCCAGACGCCAGAGCCTCCTTAGACTGCCAGAATGCAGACCAGGGTGTACTACGTGGAAAAGAGATTGACGGTTGGGTGTCTACCAAAAGGGCCATCCCTTCAATTGTTCCAACATCGCTTGCAGAATCTATACACACAATGAAGTTGTCTGATTTCTGTTCGATTACATTATGATGCTACTTTCAATGATGTAATTTGAGACAGTCTATTTGGCAAGCTGTATAACAATTAATATTAATTTCGAAACCTATTATGAAAATCCTTTACATTAAAAATATCCTACTTTCTGCCTTTCAGCTTTGCTCCTGCGAGTTATATTGAAATTATATCATTGGGCTTGTGGGGCTTTACACAAGTAGTTCACAGTCTCGGATTAGGTGAAAGAACCATGTACTAGGCTGAACCTCGCCCTTAGAAAAGATAAACATAAATTTGAGAATAATAGGTAGGTAAAGGTGAAGGTTCTCAAAGACAGCCAAAACTAAAAATGGTCATGAAAACTGAGCGTGGTAGGGATGGAAGTGCACAGAACTTAAAAATTCCATCTTCCAATTACATCTAATTTTGAGCAGAATATGAAAGTTAGATTTTGGGCAGTTTGGACACTAAGCTTTATTATTAACATACTCCGAATAATCAGTTGCAATGTAGCCTTCTGCTTAATCACGTAAACCAATCTCTGAGAAAGGCTCTAGGAGAATCTAACATTGAGTCAATCAATTATTTTGTTTGTATTTTATTTAACGTCGCTTTTTCTGGATCCTCACGATAATTGAGATGAAGAGGGTGGTGATTAAATGGATCAAAGAACCTTGATTATTCGTGTTTTGGCTGGGACTCGAACCGAAAACCTTTGGCGGTCACCCTGAACATAACTGCCAGTAATCAACAAAGCAGCGATGGGCAGTTAAAAACTACTGCAGGTATATATAGCCTCAGTTTCACTGAAATGTCTCCTGTTTCTTCTGCCACGACTACAATAACAATTTTACGTCGCATTTTTAGCACTTTTAACTAATCGCGACGATGAAGGTGAGAGATGAAATTGAGGAAGGGACACTCACAAAGAACACCCATGCCGGGATTCGAACCCGGGAAACACGTGCACGTGAGATCGCTTTTTCACCAATAATAATGGTTGTGTCCAAGCCTGATCTAACGCTAGTGGGCCACCCTGTTGCGAACTTGCTAATGTTTTCGCCCTGCACTCCACTTTGAGAGTTAGATTTGAGACAAACTCATTTCAGTGTACGCATTCCCAGTGTACCGTATGTATGAAGTGGACTTAAGGGACCTATTGCAAGGGCTGTTCCGCAGACGCTTACTACTAGTCAAGCATCCACTATTGTTGTGGTATCCTAACAAAGGAAGCCATGTCATACAGAAGGAAGCATCGTACTCTGCAAGGCTAACCGGTTCCATGCGTAGCATACCAGTGAGGAGGTAACAACGCAAGTGCAAATGCATGGCCATATTGTTTATCTTAAACATTCGAACATTCCCATCATCCCCGGCTAGGTTTATGGAGCCATCTTTTCTCTCAAGTCTGCTCCTTGGCAGTTGACACGTGGAACAAGATTCCAGCATGATCTTGTAATACGCCAATTGCATGGTAAAGTAGTCTTGTAATATGCGCTGCCGGTCTTGTTTGATGTTATTAAGTCTTGAACGTCGATTACTAATGGATTTTGTCCATATGAGAAAGAGGTTATGGTATGAGGAATGTACAGTGCATAGCCCTATGCTTTCATTGCTGTGCTTTAAGTGGGAAGCATTGTTAAGAATCATGTCTTAATCTAGGTAGAATACCTTGAATTCACAGTAGGTTTATTTCCTAGCTTCTTAAGTTTTCTCTTTCATCTATGAAATGTTCTTCATTTCGCCAATTACGTGTAATAGCAGGGTCGAAGCATTTTTTAAAATGAAAAACCAGAGCATAAAGGTTTTCTTGCATTTTAAAATGATTTTTGGCAATGATTTCTTGGCACTACTTTATTGCTTTCTGTAACCTGTACTGTCATGAAGCGAACTAGGAAAGTACCAGCAACGTGCGTTCCTTCTTAGTTCACTACTTTTAAATCACAATATTTAAGCCACGATCTCAATTTTATTGCCTACAGATGGAGCAAAACTGTTACGCAAACCACTGACTCCACTGTGTTGTAAGGAAAACTTTATAGGCTTTAGAATCACTGGAGTAATAACAACAACTTGAAAAATGAATGACCTCTCTTCCACAGAAAGTATAAACTTTGCTTTTGCTCTGCAAGTGATGATAAATGCGTTATCACACCTTTCAAGTTTTTTGCAAATCACTATTTGAACCTTGCCACAGTAGGCATTTAATTAGCAATTCCGCTTTTAAAAATAGAGTTGATTGATTGCTTTGCTTTATTTTACTTCACTTATTGTGCCACTTTTGGCTAATTTGCTAAGATTGGGATGAGTGGTATGATTAAATTGATGAATGGACTCTCAAACATCCATGCCCAGGCCGGGATTCGAACCAGAGATCCCTGGCGTCGTAGCGCGACGTGCTAACCACTCCGCCACGGGGGCCGACCGCTTTTCAAGAAAATTGGTTGGAGACCAAGAGCACCATGACCACGACATGTACTGAAACGCAGGCTACTATAACATCCAACACATTGCAACACAACTAAGTGGTTTGTTTCAGACCCAAGGAAATTATTTCAACACTATGTGATACAGCTCCCAATGTATAAATAGAGGGTCTTCCGCTTATACTATAATAAAAGAAATAATCATAACATTGAAACAACTAATTAAAATGAGCGAAAGTTGGTATCACTATGAAGAGTAACGAGAAAGTTTTGAAGGCAATGCGCCGTGGCAGGTTGACCATGTGCAGGAGCTCTAGTGTCGTTGAAACTGCAGAGACAACGTCCGTCACCATGTGCACACCACAACAGAAGATGTTTTGTGATTTGGCACTTGCAGAATTGAAATCTGTACGTGGACATGTTACAGGAATACACTGTGCTTCAACATCCAGAGGGATCAATCTTCCAGCAAGATGGAGCCAGCCCCATGCCATTTTGCCAAAGAAGTCAGATATTTCTCCGACGACCACTTCAATGCAATGGAGTCGATCTCAATTAATGACGTGGCCACAGTCACCGTACGTTACTGTGTTCGACTTTCTCTTCTGGGTTTGTAAGGACCAGGCGTGTGTTACAATTGTTCGAGATCTTCCAGACTTGCGCATAAGAATTCGTGCTGCAATCAACGATGTGACGTCACAAATGCTAGAGAACGTATGCGCTGAGGTGGAATACCGTTTAGGCATTTGCCGTGCCACCAATAGTGCGCATTTTGAAGTGAACTAGGCATGTAACAAAACTATCCGAGTTTATGTATGTATGTAAGAAGTTTTGGAAATAAATCGTTGTAAGTTAAGAAAATATAGTAATTTATTTCATTATACGCCTCAGCGGAATACCCGGTATACATTAGGGATTTGTGTCGAACAGTGCTCAAATAATCAACAATAGCTCCATTTCTCAATACACACACCATTAATGAAAATTTTGATCCTGCCGGTCGACCAAATTTCTTTTAATGCGTATGCCCTTGACGCACAGTATGAAGATATCAAACTAGTTGGTTTTAGAGAAGACATCAAGCTTTCGAGAGCTAACGTCACTCGGGTGACGTTTGATCTTGAAACTTTGAACCGCGTACCGAAATTTAGGTGACAACTTCCGCAAACATTTTCAATGTTAAGATATTCCCATAATAAGGAACAGGACTTACCTGGAGAGTAGCTATCACTATCCGGCGAGCTCTCTGGAAGACCTCTTCATCTGACCAATCCGGATGCTTCGCCTGGACCCGTCCTGCTACAATATTGTGCCACCGGAAGAACAGGATCCCGAAGGACAGGAGAGCTGGGTTCTGATTCGTTCGAGCGTCACCAAGGACTGCAAGAGAATCCAGAGATTAGTAGATTGGAAACAGTGTAATCTTTAATAAATTGTAATAATATTTCATCTTTTATACACACAATTCAAATAAACATCTCGACACCACATCTCGCTATTGCAAATTAGGACCTGTACTATAAGTGCCAAATCTACTGGCGTCTGATTTAGGTGCAATATCTCTGTATTTTATTTCGGTTTGTATCCTACTGAGCCTCCATTCACTATGTGGTTGCTGTGTCCGAATACTGAATTCAAAAATAGTATTTTGGATCATTCTGAAAGATACCTTCATGTCGTTTGATGGTCTAGCTCTAGGAGATGACATCAGCTCAAGGTCATGCTCTTCAAGTTTCTCAGCTGCGTGAAAGATGTGCTCAAAATTCTCTCATCTTTTCTTAAAACAATAACTGTACAGCTTCAATAGCTGAAAGTGTATCTCCAATGCTTTGCTGCTTACCTTGTAGATTCCGGTTTAGATTTTCCAGAGGACTCAAAACATCAATAGCAATTTGCAGGCCAAGAACGGCGTTTCATATTGTGAAACATTTTCATAATCCAGAATACACTGTAGAACACTCAAATGCCTAATACGTGTTGTAAAATTCAATAAATGAGTGAGAAGTGAAAATTCTGTAGAGGACAGTAAATGCTAGGGAAAGATATTTGTAGTCGAGCTTTAAATATTATTTCAAAGCCTTATTCTAGTTAATAACAACTTAACATTTACTTCCTCCCTAAATGGATTTCCGTTCAGGTAATGAATGGCATGTGCCCCCCCCCCTTATGCCCCAAAATCAAGAGTTGGAATTCACACACTGGACTAAACTTCGCGAAAGAATAAATCAAGTATCGTTAAACAATGAATAAGCCCCTAATATAATGTTGAACATATACACCACAGATCTGTGCCTGTACTTTGTATTAACATTAATTAAGTTTGCTCTGTGAAGTTTTTTACTTACAATTTATTAGTAATTATACAAGATAGAGTAGCGAGAATGAAATAACTTTACCAATTTTAAACTACACAATTTCTGAGAAATTGAACTTCACGGAGTGTACAAAATTGTGCCTACTTTATCCCAAACGTAATTCAAACTTCAACAGTTTTTCTGCATCTGGTATTATTTTCAACATATAGCCTATTACACAATGAAATTTCTTTTATTAATAATTATTTTTAGTTATTAGATGTTAGCCATAAGCCACGATGGGTTGATGGGTTGTAGATGCAAATTAAATCTGTACTTTGTGACTTAAGATATTTGAATTTGTGTTGTGATATAAAGTAAATAGACTAAAGAAACTGGAATAATCTAGGGACGCTTGCTTATGAAGGGGTTTCTATGGTCAAGATAAAGAGAACTGGGACAATCATTTTTTGTGAATAGTTTAGTGCTTTTGATTGTATGGACACAAACCTTTACGATTTTTCTACTAAAATTTATAAACACAGCCACTTTATCAAAGACCGCATCAAGCTTCACAAATGATACACTTCATCTTTGCAACGAACAATATACTTTTCTACAGTTTCTCACGAATAGCATTTATTATTCATTAGTAACGGGATGGTCTCTCAATCAAACAAGAAAACCGTAACGAGGTCCCTGACGTAATAATCGCTGCTATATTGTGAGGAATCCTCTGGACGTGTTGGTGGTGTAACACCGCAAACGGTAGCATTTTCCCTTTGTGCGATTGGTCATCCGTTCAAGTTTAGACTAGATAATTGGGCCTGAAAAGGAGGGGATTTGCCTGATGCCAAGGCTGCAACCTCTGGAACACGAGTTGACCGTGACGTCACAGTGGGTTGTCTCAAGGCTGGGCGAAAATTCCGCTCCCGTGCAGGGACCTCGCCTGGCCTCCAAACAGAGCCGACGGTATTCTACAGGCTCGTGTGCATTTACAGAAACTAGTTTTCTCTTCTTATGTAACCAAACAGTGTTAGTAATTAGTCATTTTTGCGATCAATACGTTTCACCTTCACGCAAATTAATTTTAAGAGCAATTGGTCCGCCTCGTTGAAGCTTTTACATGCATGCGAACCCATATTTGTGGGCTGGTGCATACTTAATTGCAGATTGCTGGAGGTTAATCTCTAGAATTAAGTTCGCCTTTTTCTTTAGGTTTATGTATATTTTTAGCCTTAGGTAGCCCAGTCGTTAGGATGTCTGATTATCATGCCAGAGACCCGGGTTCGATCCCCTGGATTTTTTTTCAAGCTGTTCAAGCGGCTCTGGCGCCCACCCAGTGTCGTATACACCAAGTACCTGGAGGAAATTCTTGGGGGTAAGGCGGCCAGGGGCGTGGTGCTGTTTACATCAGCCCCACCTTCGGCCGTGATCAAGAAAGTGTGGGGCCCTAACTTTACACCCCCTATACGCCTTCATGGCGTGCTGCAAAGCACAGGGAAGCACTTTATTTTTACAAGGAAAATAAATGTAACACGAAAATTGAGATACAATGACACTCATGGCAGTATGCGTACTCTTCGCAACTTCTTAATTCACCGCCCCGAAAGAATTCTAAGTCCTGAATTCGTAAACTTAACAACAGTGCACTTCAGCGTCAGCTGAGAGAAGCCAACTTTGAGTTTGTTCCTCACATAGACACTAAAAATTATGCTGTGAATTATTTCCAATTTTGAATATTCCATGAATTTAGAAACTACAAACCGCTAATATAATACACACACTCAAACAGAAATAGTAAATTGGATTAAGAATCTCGAGGAATTCTTATGCGTGTTCGACTTGAAATCAGATAGGTTTGAAACACTGAATAGGGTGTTCCTCCACCTGGAGGATACTACTTGTGGATAGCTCCTAGGGGGTCGAAGGACATAAGGGATGCTGAAGAACTGGGTACCTGAGAATTTTCCCCATTGTTCTGGAGAGATATCATCGTCCATTGCATGCAAACTCTTCGCGCTTCATAACAAGGTAGCGTCTGACTTCTCTCACCTCGTTAAACGTGTCAAAAGATTTAAATTAAGATAACTGGAGCTTCATAATGCACAGTCATCGAGATCATTCGTCTGGGAAACATGCGAGTAGTCAAGAAGTGTTCTTATCAAGAACAGTCTCAGCTATATTCCAGATTTAATAACCCAGTGTAAATTTTACATTCAAATTTTATTAATTTTAGTCTGTTATTCTGAAACAACTTCATGCTTCATGGGTCTTTCACAGAATGAAATTCAGTAGGGGATGTTATGGACTGTTTCTGGATGAAATACGCAAGTCTGGAATTTCAAAATAATCATGCAAAAAAAAAATCTTTAGGGCAATTTACACTTCTCTCCGGAGTTTTCTGACTCAATAAAAGAGTAACGAAGGCAGACACAGAAGTAACACATCGTTAGATGCGAAAACTCCTCAGGTTTTGTAGAACATTACAGGTGCTCGATATGTCCTTCCTTCGAGACGCGGCACAGTTCGGTAACATTGTTGGTCAGTGACACTGCGACACGAGATCCTTATGTAACAGGAGGTATAAATCTGGAGAGCTCTGTGGCCAGGAAATAGTGCCAAAAGTGTCAAAAATTCACAACGGACGGTATAACTTATTCGTAACTAATAAAAGTAGACACACATTTTGCAGGTAAAATATTGATAACATAATTTTAATAAAACATTAGTTTCATAGATTTTGCTATTCATGAAACTATATAAAGGCTACAAAAAGATAAACTTTTGTGTAATGGAATTGAAATTCTAAATATGATTTAAATTATAGCATACCAGTAAACAGGGAATAAACGCATATACAACTTATTTCTTATTGTGAATAATACGCGGATATGAAGTCTCATCTTAAATCATGCAGGTGAACCTGGTTGCCGTTTACATTAGTTTCTTTTCAACATACTAAAATGCAATAATTATCCTAACCTGATCCTACAAGAAGAGAATTCTAAACAGATATACTAAATTTTCAAAACTTTGAAAATCAGCGTGATCTTGTCAGAAGATTGAAAGTTTCAGAAGATAGGCCAAATTTCATACGAAGCTTAAATTCTAATAATATTCTGATGAAAACTTCATGGTTCTTAACGAAATGAAAGTTTTAAAAAGGGATTACAGTTTTATGTATCCAGTAGCATTTCACAACTGATGTACGTGAATTTCTGATCGATACTGGATACATTCTAATGAAATTACGACACGTTCATCTGACAGGTTTTCCATATTCGAAAGAAAAATGCCAGTTACCCCTTGCATGTGTTGTGCAAATTATTTTGGTATTCCTGTATATGATAGCATACTACGAAGTCTTACTGATTTGATACTAAGTACAAATTAGTCACACCTGGTAGGTGTTGCCTTATACGTCCATTCCGGAACTCGATCTGTTTTTCTCCCCCTCCCTTTCCACCTTTTGTTGGTTACTACTGCGATATGTATGTAAAGCCACTTTTAGAAATTTCCAATAGGTAAATTCATTTACTCTTGAAATTATCAGATACTTACGGAACAGTCTTTCGGGGCTGAGCATCCTCATGACATGTGGCGAGGGAGAGTTGAATAAAGGCACCCTCTCCGTGTTCCTGGGGGGTACTTTACCCGAGAAGTCCGTCCGGAAGGTTCCGTTCCTGAAGGACCTCATGGCGTTCACCCACGCCTCGCTCGTGCTGTACACGAAGCTCCCGTCGATCCAGCTCGTCATGCGATTCGTCTGCGAAGAGACAATGGAATAAATACATAGTACAGGAATGTTCAGTTTTGTCTAACACATAAGAAATCTTAGTTCTCTTCAGCTAAGAAGGCTATTGCAAATTAGCATTTAAAAAAATATTAGCAACAAGAATATAACATAAATCTATATTTTGGGAAATTAGCCTAAAATCATGCACACAATGACAGTACCAAGTTAAAATATACTTGACACACTTCCTCTTCACAAAAAATACCAACAGTGATGAATTCCGCGAGTGGACAAGGGGGGGGGGGTCCCCTCTGAAAATAGAATTCGGACAAAAGCTAAGAAATTTGGCAATCTTGTCCACTTAAACTTAGGACGTACGTTTTCTGGCTTTTTCGTAATAATAAGCACCGATTCAGTCTTCTTTATAATTAAAAGTCAAAATAATGAACGGATTTATATGATTGTCAGTTTTCATAACTGCTAACTAATAATTTCTAAAATTCCATTTCATTGTAGAGCGGCAGGGTTGTTAAAACAGATAAGTATGTCTGTGGCTGTATGCTTCTGTTGTTGCAACAAATTTCAACTACTTGCAGTTCTTTCAACGGTTGATCAGTGAACAGTTTTCTGTGGAATGGTAGTGACGAGCTTGTGCAGTCTTATCGAAATTTACACTTAATTTAATTTAATTACGTATTAGGGACGAGGCGAGGAAGATATCAATCCCCCCGTCAAGATTGATATCCACCCGGAGGTAAAAGGCTGGATTCAACAATGAATACCAAACTACTGTATAACAACTGGCATACAATGTCAGACAAAGGAACAGCAGCATATTCCAAAAGTGAGTACTTGGGTTTAAGTCCACTTTATGCACAGAATGGCTAATTGGGACATGACCTACAGCATCGGGTATCGAACCCGGTGTGTGGATATATGCATGTATGTGTATTTATGTTATTTGGCGAAGTTTTTCTGTCACGTTTGGCTAATCGCTATTATGAGTATAGTAAGCGATCATCTGATGAAACGGATGAAGAGACGCTCACAAGGAACATCCATATACCCAGGCCGGAACTCTAACTGGGGAACTTCGGTGGCGCGATCGAAAGTCTGTCACTGTGTGTTACCGAAGGGACAAACGTGTGTGGTGTATATTACATATACATATATACACACACTCGCGCACGCATATATACGTGTGTGTGTATACCCTACCTATCTTTTTGTTCGATAAATTTTGAACCTTTTTGTTTCATCTGGGCATTGATTGAATAATATGGCCAACGGTCGGGCACACTTAGTACTGCCCTCTGATACAACCAATGTTGCCAGTACACGTATTTTTTTCTTTAAATAAACTTTTTTTTATTGGTTGGTTGGTTGATTTGGTGTCTTAAGTCCACTTTGTGCATAGTCAGGCTAATCGGGAACTGGACCTACAGTTTAAAGTGGGATCCGAACCACTATGTGCCTCCACCGGGTATCGAACCAGAGACTCCTTGATTACAAGGCGACGACGCTACCGCTGCGCCATCGGGGAGGCCCTAATTTTTTTTATGAATATGCCAGTTAACCAGATAAATCGTAAAATTGTATCGTTCTTTTTATCAATTAGATAAATACGCACAGAGACCATCGAAAATTATTGCATTATCTTTTATGCATGTTTCTTTTTAATTCTTACAAAAACTTTTTTTTTACACTTCAGTAACTTTTCCCCACACAGAATGTTCATGTAGAGAATCATTTTCTTGTTTAATATTTAAAACAAAAAAAAAAAACAGGAACAAAGGAAATACCCAGTGCAAGGTTCATGTATCGCTCGCTTCTTGTACAAAAGTTGCGTACGTTCAAAGTCTCGGGTTACGTAACATTTCGGACACCCTGTATATGTATGTAAATGTGTGGTTCATTATGTAGTTTTAATGTCAACCTTTCCTTCTGGTTATTGCTGTGCATTTGTCCTCTCTTCAAAAGAGCAACTTTCCTTGCAGAAAGAGGGACATGCATTCCTAATTTTCTCCTGAAGGCGGCGCCCTCCCATCCATCAAAGTAGTTTAATTTGGACACCAATCCGATTTTCATGTCACCATGGAATTTATATGGTCCAGACTACAGTTAATAAGTACAACTTTTTTTTTCAAGTTTCTGAATACATTGTCCAATGTGAGAGTAAGACCAACCCTGCTTCATAGGCACGTCGTTAGTGGTTAACGCGAAGACAAAACTATTTTCTGGTAAGATATGGATAAGTGGTCTCAGATTTCCTAGTTACCTCTCAATCCATTATCCATCCTCACTGTTGAGATTGAAAGGAAATAAAATACAACAAATAAAGATTATAACCTCGACTACTGTTGTTCGTTCTGATGAGTTGCGTCAGACTAGAGCCCCATGCGGTGTAGTACAAATTGGTGCTGTCCTGTCGAATATTTCTTTCCAACATTAACAAACAATCGGAGAAAGTTGCAAGGGTCGAACGCAGAAGTATGCCAAACAGATGAGATATGCAAAAACAGCAGGGAAGAATAAAGATCTTGAGGCTGGCCAGTGCGGCTAAACGCCTCATCAATCCTTACGACTGCTGACCTCTTCCGCGGGGGTCAAGTGGCTGGAACTCGCCACTGCGCCCTCCATTGCATTAGAAAGTGAAACCGGGCTGCAACGCTGGTAGCCTCCAGGGGTTTATTACTGTTTATTACTCCATAAGGCTTTTATCATTTATACGGCGCATATGCCTCGGCCATGCAGTACAAGCGTCTCAGTGTATTCATACACTACGGGAAAACATCAGACCCTGATGTTTACCTGAGACACAATCCTTTTTTCAAGTGCACACGTCATTTTATTGAAGATTGCTTACCCACCTCTCTTGGGATTGCTTTGGTTTATTTTACTTTAAATTTCTGCCACTTTTGACTAATCGCGGAGATGAGGATGGGTGATATGATGAAGTAGAACGCCTGGGCATGGGCGTTCGTTGTGCCCAGGACGGGATTCGAACCCGGGAATCCTGGCGTCGTAACGCGCTGCGCCACTTCTCTTTTGATCGCTACGATTGCGATACATGTTGCATCGATGACACTGAATTGATTGATTTGGTGTTTTAAGTCCACTTTATGCACAATAAGGTTAATTGGGACTGGACCTACAGTTTAAAGTGAGATCTGAACCACTAAGTGCCTCCACCGGCTATCGAACCGGGGACCCCTTGATTACAAGGCAACGACGCTACCACTGCGACATCGGGGAGGCTCTTCAATGAAACTGAAGAACAAGCTCCCGATATGTTAGTCCGATATTGGAACTCCATAGCTGTACAAGTAATGAAAATAATTCTACGTGAGTAGCATAGACGGCAAAAAAAGTGGCCATTAATATCACTAAGAATCACAGTTTATCTTATAGCAGGATCATATGGATAGTAATATTTATTTGGAGCAAGAGCAAAGAAATTTGGAAAAGTTCTTTTGGGAGCAGTAAACCACAGTAAACTGCGTTTGTGCAGGCTAACGAGAGACTGGCGTCTGAACTTAGTCAGTATAAAACCCTATGGGGCTGTGCCTTGTCTTGCATATTCTCCTTATATGTGCTGAGCGCCTCCTTACAGCCTCAGCTTGTAACCTAGACACGTTTTGATTTTTACTTATGGTAAGGAGCTTGACCCTGTAAAACGTGAAGGGTGCGAAACAGCCCAAATGTTGACGTACCCAAACTTCTATTTGAATCTATTAATTCTGGGGAGCCTTCAGTTGTCCATAAGATGTTATTCGAGAGAAACTGGTGACAACTTTAAAAAATGAAAGAATTTATTTTGCTAATCGTGACGAATTGAATTATTGCTTTCTTAAGTCCACTCTGCTCAGACTAATCAGGACTGGATCTACAGTTTTAAGTGTGATCCGAACCACGGGGATTTTCTTGATTATAAGGCGATGACGTTACCACTACGCCATCGGGGATGTCCTAATCGCGATCATTGTATTGAGCTATGTGATGACATTGATGAAGAGATACTAGCTACGAACACTCATGTCTGGGCCGGGATTAAAACTCGGGCCCCCAGAAGGAATGGATGAAGGTGATGTGAAGAAGTGAAATGGAAACAGATAATTTTCTTCTAAATAAGAAACAAGCTTTAGAATTAGTATACATGTGATCAGGCATGTATCTTTAATTCACCACTATTCACTGTGCATTCTCGTCTCCTCTTCCTATCCATTAATCATCATCTAAGAACAAAGTAGCATGCTTCATAACACTTGCATCTACATACAACGTCATTGATCCGGATTCGATACTGGAAATGACTATGTATATTTTTCCATGCTTGACGGTTCACCGACTCCTATAACATAGGCAGGCACCTGAGGGTCAAAGGAGCGATGGTGACCACACCTAATTCTACAGCCGAGAATGAGAATGAACACCTGCTTAGCTTAGCATTGTGCCACGAAGGTTAACTCAAGGCGAAATAGCTCTCGAAGATCCAAGGCTTAACAAACTGCTTTTCGTTGACTGATGCGTGGTCAGTCCCATCACAGATAGATACGTATTTTTGCAAATAACTCTCCACTCCCCCAATTGTTCGGGCCCTACTTTAAACTAAGGTTTAGTCGTCATTGGAACCGCGGTAGCTCAGTCGGCCGAGTGCCTGATTACTACGAGGGAAATTACAGGGTTGGGTAATGTAAGGTTGGGAATTCTTCCGAGCTTGTCCCTGCATAAAGCGGCTCTGGGGTTCACCTAGCCTTTAATAAATAGGTCCTTTGAGGAGAAGTGGTAAAGGCTGTCTGCGCTTAATCCTTATCACCTCCTCCATGAATGGCAGAGATCACGAGCATGTAGAGCCATGCCTCCTCATCCCATCTGGGTATTAAGCACGGTGTAGCCTTACCTTACCAGTCGCGATTACTCTGAGCATAAAGTGGATTTAAAACTAATCGATGGTGGGTTAACAAATACAGTACACCTCCGAAAATAGAAAACAAGACCGCTCATGCCGAAAGTAAGAGCATATTAAGTTGCGCTATGATACAAGTCACAGATAATATGTTTTTTGCTCTGTAGAGAAGAATGAATCAGACCTTTTGAATGTAAAAATTGTTTATCCTCCGTTCTCATTTTATACCTGCGTAATTCTCGTTGAATTTATTTATCCTGTCCTTTTGGAAGATTGAAATGTGTTTAAGGTGTGCCGCCAGCACCAAAAATCCAGACCTGGTTTCACTGCTATGATATACGAGTAGCTACACACAGCAGCAGCAATAAGATACGCGAGGTGATGAAGACCTGATTTAACGTAATTACCCGCAACAATCACTCGCAGAACAAAGTCTATCACAGCAAGCGCTCTCCATTCATCATGCGCGACGATGGCAAAAATTAATGGACTGAAAGTTGTAATGGCCTCGAGTGATTTGGGTCGTCATTCACACGCGCAGATCTCACGGTCCCGTTTGTCTCTGACGTCAGGGTTTTCTCTCGAAGCATTGCGAAAGGATCTAGAGGGCGTGGAGAACGGCAGATTCTTAATGGTAATTGGTTGGGAATCCGAGGGTGGCAACCGGAGTTGCTCGTTTGTATTCAAGGTGGGGGACATTGCAATTCGATCCCGATTAGACTATGTACATAAAGATGGACTAAACCTAACCCCTGTGCATTGAATTGCGCTATGAAGGCGTACACGTTCCAGACTCTGCCATAGTAGGGTTGTAGGGCCCGGAACTATTTTTTATTTGGCATCGGATGGAATACTGGGATGAGATCTTTACATATCTGATGAAAATCAGCCGAAGTAGACTAACTTGATAAGGCACATATTAACATATTTTACCAATTTCGTGTTTTTACAATATATTTCTTCAATTTTCTCGTAATAAGACATATTCTGCTTAATTTCGTAATTATCTTGCATAGAATCGGTTATTTTTTATTTTTTCCTCGTACCTTCATGGCAACGGATAGTTCATATTATCGATGGCAGGATAAAGAAATTAAGAAAAAATTAAAAGCAGATCCAGTCTTTGCTTACCAACTATTACAGAACAATAATAGCCCCCTTTTTGTGGCGAGCTGTCAATTATGCTTTAGTTTCCACAAAGGTGTAAATTGACGTATTAGTAAAAGAAACTTAGGATAATTGCAGTGAACCTCACGATATTTTCAGTATTTCCCCACTGCATTCTTCGGTTGAAGGGATTCTGACTTCATTTAATAACCTACCCCCCCCCCCCCACCCTAGTCGATCTTCCCTGGAAGACACTGACATCCTGTATAATGAAAAAAATCGAAAGTATTATTGTGCATATTATTGGCTTTACTGGGAATATTTCTGCATTTTAATGAAATATTTTCCCATTTTTATGACTTAATTACAAACATATTTTACAGTTTTATAGGACATAAAGTCCAGGGCCCCTTATCAGCATCGCACTCTTACCGGCTTCACCTATCAGAATTTCCACCCTCCCTCCCCAAATACAGGTACTCCATAATTAGAGGCTGAGTGAGTCCTATAGTCGTGTTATGCAAGACATTCGGGAAAAGAAAACTTCCCCTCAAGTACACCCACCCTGGGAATGAAATCTGTGTATCCTGCGTGGCAGTGACGCTCCCCAAAAAGTGCAAAAATAACAAACTTTCTTAGTGTTGATAGAATGGCAGTGGTATTTAAATACCATTTAGTTCTAACACCATAGGAGGGAATGGTTAACGGTTGGTTGGTTGGTTCGTTGATTTGATGTTTTAAGTCCACTTTATGCACAGTAAGGCTAATCGGGACTGGACCTACAGTTTAAAGTGGGATCCGAACCACTATGTGCCTCCACCGAAATGGTTAACGGATAAGGTCCGGGAAAGACTGAGCATATAGCACAAGATCGGAAAGCTTGAAGGTTGCATTGGGGGGGGGGGGAAACTGAGCAGAAAACAATGAAAGAATGAACGTAACTTGCGAGTACTGAAACCTTAACAATTACATAAATAGAATTATATGTTTTAGTGTTCTTGTACATTCGCGTAACGTTTAAACATTCAAAAAGTGCACAATTCAAAATTTATATATTTGGGAATTTTCATATGTCTGATGACGCCATGCAAGTCTAATGTGTCCTCCTGAATGTGGTTCACTGATGGAGATACAGTATGTTGGCAATTTTTCTTGTTGTACAGAGGATTGTTAATGATTAAATGAACGTTAGTGTGATTCTAATATTTTGTCATGATTTTCTGTTTGACGGATTTTATTCTTTAGTGTTTCTTTGAAAGATAAATGTTATTGTGATAAAATGAGAGAGGGTACGAGATTAAAGTAGATAGAAAAGATAGAAAGTAAGTGGTTTTCGAACTGATTTCTTCGAGGTTTGAATTTTTTTCAGCCCTAACCTGAGAAGCCCTTAGTGTAGGGCGATTGGGGATATAGTTCTCCCGACATCAGAAGTATCCGGTTAATAACTGAACTCGACAAGGATCGTAAACCCAATTAGAAAATCAACGGAACAACGATTCGATAGCTGTGAATTTTGTGATGCCAAAACAATTATATTCCTTCAAATCTCTTCTCTACAAGAATAATTAAAAATTCCAGGATATTTATAAATCAAACCATTATTAAGGCAAAACAGACAGACCAACAAATCTTCATTCTTGGAAATAAAGATTATCGCAAGATATAGTATTTGTCCCTTTGGCATGAAGTATAACGACTTCAAACACACGTACTTTTGTTTTCTTCCGTTCTATTTTTGAAAACGGTTATAAAGACTTATGAAGAATGTAGTGACGGAACTTTTATACAGAAACTAATATTATAGCCATGCAACTTTATTTATTGCTGTTCAATACTGATTCACCTATATTCGTGGCTCATCTATGTATTATTCTAGGAAGAGTTGAAAAATATGGCAAATCCCATTGCTAGCATTGAATGTTGCCATAAATTATATTTAACTGTTGAGAGCTGGCGCAACAATGGTTCGCGACACCCAGAACACACTTGGCAATCAAGAAATGCCCATCATCCCATGTGCTAGCAACGCCCCCTGCAGTACAGCGTTTGTTGCCTTTGATGTAAAGTTAATTAGACGTCACTTCCTCTCAGATTAAACAATACCAAGCGCTACTTTCCCGAGATAAAAATCGAGTACCACATGTTTCTTTGCACACCGTGATATATTGCCGCTATTTGGAAAGGCCTGGGTGACTTACGCCTAGCACACACGCGAGGTCTTGCGTGGAGAAGGGGATCAGGTCATGGGGCTTGCTTTTCTCTGTGGCCCAGGTGTCAACGGTGGGTGTTCCTGGCTGTCTCCAGCGTGCTGGAATGCAATGCCCTGTTGCAAGAAGCTGGTCAAAGTTACCAGGGCAAGACTCCGTGCCAATAACGTGAATGAAGACAACGCGAGATTTTTCTGTACCAAACTTAGATTCTCTAAAAATTAGGCTGTTATAAATTATAACTTATATAACTTATAACCAATGTTCCCCATTTTTCCCAAATGTCGCAACGCTACTGCAACTTGAATGTAAGAACAATTAATATGTATTAATATGTATGCAAAACAGAATTGTTAACATCTACGAAAAACAAGGCTTTTCTTTTTTACTTGTTCCACATGATTAGGATACCCATAAGCTAACAAAATTATTTAGAACGCCATTTTTCAATATGGCGGCGAAAGTTCGGTCACATTGTATATTACATATCGTAACGACAAACATTTGTGCAGGAAATAAGTTTTGTTTAATTTTTTTCCAGTTACAAGGGGAGAAAGTGTCAAATTTTACTTGAGTTACTTGGTCTTCTGTCACACACTTAAGTCATCCCTCCTTCCACATCTTCCTCACATATTCGCTTCATGTCTGTGTATTTCAGTACTGTTGATCATTTGGTTAACCCACATTTTCTCTACCGTTTGGTAGTTACGCAATAACAGAGGGTTCCCTCAATGCAAAAAATTAAATGCATTGGGTATTGGCGAGTGGCTTCGTACTCTATATTGACTTAATACATATATATATATATATATACATGAAAAGGTATTCTCAGGTTATCAATCAAAAGATTGAAGTCTTTCCATAGCTAACGTCACTTATCTCAAAGGACTTCAAGGATTGAAGTTGAGAGTGACGTCAGCTCTCGAAAGCTCTGAATATATTGAATATATCCACGCTTCATCAACAGGAAGTCCTCAATATATTAATTGATAATATTGAAATACCTGATCTAATTTAGGTTTGGGTGAGTGTTAGGTGCCAATTACAGAGTTCGTAATAGCTACCTAGACAAAAGAAGTGTCAAGAATCAGCGTCATTGGCAATTGTAAATTACTGGAGCAGTTTTAAGAATCAACCAAAGGCGGATACTGGTTCAAGAAATTAAGAGTGTAATAAGTTTACGAAGTATGCTCACCTGTTCTCTAGGGCTGTTAGGACTCTGGCCAGTCTTTCTATCGTATCCCGCTCTGTGGAAAGGAATGTATTTGTTTCCTTGACAGTCCTTGTCGTACATCTCATCACACTTCTCGATGTCGATCTTGTGCACCTCGATGGGACAGCCGCTCTCGCTTGCCATTAGGATCTCTGAGGACACGACTTGACCTGTGAATAAGAAACGCCACAATAAGCATCACAACATAATCACAGCATAACACAGGACGAATTTCATATTATACTAAGGTATGGTTCAGCACTGTACTCATAAGGTGTTACAATTTTGACAACGATAGGAGTTCTGCCACAAATTCGTACGTTTTCCGAATCTGAATGCAACACTACGACGAGTAGAATACAAAGGCGATCAAAAAAGGGGACACGAAATTTTCTGGTTATTAATGGTTGAGGATTAAATTTTGGAGACTCAATTTGGTTTACTAACCTAACTTTGACGACATATCAACTTCACGTTAGTTTCTACGGAAGAGAGCCATTTCTAAACTAGGTTGAATTCTGGCTGGGAAGCACATATAGCATACCTCAACCAGAAAAACTGTAGTCTGTTCTGAATTTCGAGAAAAGGGCATTCAAGAATCAGCGAGACTCAAATCTTAGGCGAGAGTTTTCTATTAAAAACATTCATTTTTTTTTCTATGCAAATATCAGTTTCGAAATATTTTCAGAGCTTTCATAAGCCATTGGTCGTTTACATTCACTCTTGCCAGAATATGTGAAGTGAAGTAATAAATGATAGGAAAGTATCTCAGGCACCGGAGTGTGCCAGTTTCCAATATGCTCTAGGATGCTTAAAAAGAAAAACTTTTATTCTGAATACGGTATATCTACATGACTCTTCAACACGTAATAGTAGCCTTAGAAGGTGTGATAAATTCCATGCATCAATTATATGACATGTGCTCTTCAGCTGTGAGAGTAAGAGACCTTGTGCTCAGTTCAAAAGATACATTACTGTTAGAATATTCGAAGCCTGGCATAAATACATAGATGAGCTGCGTCTCAAGGAGGCTTTCTTTCAAGTATCACATCTATTGTATATCTGAGTACAAGTTGAGATGGACTTCCCCATGTGGTCTTAGTACTTCCACATGCTACTTCCCCTTGTGGATAAGTACATGGGAAAGTCCTTACATACGTATATAGGGTGCAAAATGATCCTTGAGGTACCCTCAAAAATTGGACTCTTCGATAAGTTGGACCTATTCTCAAAATTCATAATGATGCCAAGATGTTGCTGATTTCGAGAAGTCTGGGAGTGGACCAACACAGGAAAGGAGGGAGGAGTGAAAATAAAGGCCCAGTCTGCACGCTGCTCCAAGAGTAGGAGTTGGAGGAGAAAGAAAAAGCAAAAACTGGGATAGCCGATCGCTCGAGCGGAAAATAAGCACGAGTGGAATCAACCAACACCCTGTGCTTTGGATGTTTATGGCGCTATCTTACGAGTACAACTTGTTTTATCACTTAACGACATCGTCTTGCACAACGTATCTAGATACTCTGTAGCAACTCTCCATCTCGTCCTTATTAATACAGTAAAACAGACTGCTCGGATTGCTTTTAGACACCGGTTGCAACTTCGTGCAGCAAAAAAAAAAAAAAAAAAAAAAAAGAATATGCTATCCTTTGTGGCTGTGCTTTATACCGTAACCATAGGTTATGGCACGCTTAAAGCCCGTTTTATATAACGATGCAAACAGGATTGCAATTATTTTGATAAGGTAACTGGGAATGACCTCAGATTATCCCTACTTTCAGGCTACAAGAAACTAAACAGCCAATGGGGAGGTCTGAACGCGATCGGATTTAGTGTTACGTTGAAGCAACGAGATAACAGAAGAATTGTTTCTCTGCATCCTATTCACAGATACAAAGGGTGGCAATTGCATCTTTTTGCACGACCATGTGCAAGTGGAATGAACTTACGACACCGGTGTCCTCTATCCTCTGTCTAAAAATATGCTTTAACTTTGGATGCAGAATGTCGAGATTCGACATGCACCACAAACAATATGATTCACACGGGGACAGACGGATGTCGAATCAAAATTTCCTACCACCATTGCTCTATCATTTCAACTCAGAAGATGACATGGGTCCAAATATTTACTTCAGCTGTAGAGAGTCATTCGATATTCAATACTGAAGAAAATCGAAATCAGACCAACCATTGTGGTTGTCGGAACGAAATCAGTGGATGTTTACTGCCTGGGTTAGTTGTGTTTCTAATAGCTCTGGGTCCCATACTTGTTCCCCCTCATACAGGTAGTTTATCACAAAGCCACTGTTGCATCGCGTACGCAGTTCTAATTGGTTCCTCGTGTTGTAGGATTCTGACAATATCAACGATTGAAAACTTATTCACCGATCATGACAAAAATGGAGCGTGCAAGTCCTTGTAAGAAATCCTAAACGCTAACATCAAATAGCGACGGCCTCCTTGGCCTGGCATGTGGTCTACTTGGTACGAAGCTAGACGTTCCAGGTCCGAACTCTGAGTAAGATATGTCCTAGCTAGACGTCCCAGGTCCAAACTCTGAGTAAGATATGTCTTATCATGCATTTCATCAGTTCACTATTAATCCTCATTGTTATATTTAGAAAAGACACACAAAATAATCGAAGACTGTATTGAGGAACACCTTTTTTTTCAGAAGCAGACTGGTGATAAGACAATGAGAAACAGTCGTACAACTGCTGATCATATTGGGACAGATTACTTTCAAAGTCTGCCGTTGAGATGCGCTGGAAAGCAAGTTGTAACCTTACTTTCTGATCACTTCTCGTAAGCATTCCGAAAAGCCAAAACACAAATTAACTACTCGTCGGTAAGCGCTTGTAAATTATGTAACGAGACAAGGATGTGCGAAAACACCTGTTGATTGTTCCTGATGGCTACCTTCCTGCTCACGTAACGACCACCAATAGGTGTGTCGTGCAATGTCCATTTGAATTTTAAAACATGCACGTGAAGAAACAATTTCACTTGCGGATTTCCAACTGCAGTTCTGCATGAATGAATGCATCCACTTTGTGAGGAGCCTTCAAGCAAAGACACCGCATGAGTCAAGAGTTGTTGGAAACTTCCGGGTCGGTCCAGTACATTGTTTGAAGCCTCTCACTCAACAGGGGAGATGTCAAAAATGTCCATGCAATAGTTGAGGATCAAACTGACCTATGACCTTTCTAAACGAGATATATTCTATAAAATTGACTAGTGAGTCAATTTAGAACCATGCACATTTAAAGTGTGAAAACTTGGATCTCTTTGGAATTTCTCACTATTCACTTCATTATGTACTGCATTTGCTGTTGTCAGTATGTTCGTGAAGAAACAGGCTTAGCACTACATGAAAGTTAAATATCTGAAGAGCAAAGCAGTACACAAGTATTCAAGTTATGAATTAAAGTATGAGCGAAATTATTAGAAACAAGACAAAAATACTTTGCTGAGTAAGTCTAAGAGCAGACCCGTGCCCAACGGGGCGGCAAGGGAGCCTACAAAAATAGCATGGATATTTTTTAAGATTTTGCAAGAATTTAGATTTTCTTCTTGTATAAATGAATGGATTGTCTCTGGAGAGAGGCATGCTCCAGAAGTATGCAGTCTACTATATTTAGTAATTTTAGTTTTATAACCATTTATGCGAAGCTACTAAATATTCCAATTTGGTCGGGACAGTTCACCATATTTACTCCCTGTCTTGACTTTTTTCGAACTGCAGTCTTGATGAGAAAATGTCCTCTTTTTGTGGTTAAATCACATTCAGACATGTTCTTCATTATAAGGATAATTCCATAGCGTTGGTGGTCACATTGAGGGTACGAATTCCCATGACGCAAGGGGGATCTCCCACCAACGATCTTGTTCTATTAAAATTCTTCCCACATGAAAATTTTCCGATGGTAAGAGTTTGTGTTTATAACAAACAAAGATAAGAAATTAGTTTTGACTTCAAACATACTTTACTAAGAATAACATCATCATAAACACATACAAAGAAGGAATAACAAAGAATGATGTCAGCCTGTGTGTGAATGTTGCATACATCTCTTGTGTTCTCTCTCTCTCTCTCTCTCTCTCTCTCTCTCTCTCTCTCTCTCTCTCTCTCTCTCTCTCTCTCTCTCTCTCTCGGGCTGGTAAGAGCATGGGGTAAAAACTTACTTCGTATCACGCCGCAGACGTGAATCGAACCTAGGACCGGGGCATCATAAATAAATAAGCTAATCACGTTATAAAAAGGGTCCCGCTGAAGCATTGAAAAAGAGCTTCTTAAAAGCTCATCGCGACAGCGTCCTTCAGCGGAGTTGGAAAAACTCCGCTGACACTGCATTAGAAAATGAAATAAGGAATCAGCGTTCTTCCTCAGGATCGCCGTTGCAAGAGGACGCGATCGAAGCAACCGTCGTAACGGCCGATAGTTCGAATTTCATTTAAATAGGTCGCGTGAGAAAATATCAGTCTTAGTTGTCTTCCGTTTTCCGTCAGATGAAGTAGTTACAAAAGAACTCCGTTTCTAGTTGTGTTCAGTTTACGTTGAATCCGGTTATCGCGAGAGAGCTCCACAGGCATCATAAGTTTAGAAAAAGGAGCGAACAAACGATCGAAAGTTAAAGTTATCATTTAGAATATCGGTCTACAAAAGTACAGAGTTTGGAGCCGGGAGTTGCTCCCTCGTCCGTTTTCTTACAGAGTAGGACTACGTAACTCCAGGTAACGAACATTCCTTGTCTTTCCTTCCCCTGCCTGTTCAGTCAAAGGTAGTGTTTAAAATTATGTCCGTGTGTTCTTCTTTACGGGGCTAGTCCCCTTGCAGTTTGAGTTACAACGTTCCTCTCGCCTAGTAAGCGAGTGGCAAAGGCTTTCATAGCCTATCTTCGATCCCCCTCTTAGACTTTATACGTGGTGGAGGTGCGGAGCACTTTTATAACGTGATTAGCTTATTTATGATGCCCGGGTCCTAGGTTCGATTCACGTCTGCGGCGTGATACCACTTCTACAGTCATAGATGAGATTTTAAAATTATATCAGATTTGACTAGTAAGAAATTGAGCCGTAGCTGCGAAGATGGTTGTCATTGTCACCCTAGGCCCTTGGAACACAGAAATTACACCGACCTGCCATTTCTCCTCCATTTCTCACCTCCTTTCGTCAGGAATAAAACATAGCACTTACATGTTAATTTAATAGGAAACTAATGTCTTCTTAGAGTTTCTCATTTTTTACCCCTCCACCTAGTTATCTTTAATTTGCAATCGATTTTGCAGATGTGAACAATAACACACACTGCTTCAATGAAGATGGTGTCGAATGCACAACCGACTGTCCTTTTATTAGCCACATTTCTTGAATGCTAAGTTTTCTTTTCATCGGATTCAACGGAAAAGAGTAAGTAAAATTTCTACAAAAAGTATGCCAGCTACATCTAGGTAGCAAATTCGTTGGAGGTGAGAAAATCATTCTCGTCCTAAGCGCTGAAATCTCTAGCTACAACTCTGATAAGGAAATATTTCCTTCTGAGAGACCATTAATAGATTTACACCATTATAAAAACATAACACAATAAAAGTATGGAAATTTAATTATCATTTTTAATAAAAAGCAATAATTAAATAATATCTAACACTTATTAAAATCATTTCAGGTATCTTCTAATTTCTTGACATTTTGAACCAGTCGTTAAAGGAATTAATTTTCTAGTTTATAAATGTAGCAAATTAATTTGTTTATATACGTATGTTTATAAATGTAAATATATATAAACACACACACACACACACACATATATATATATATATATAAAACCAAGGTTTCGGGCTTGACCCCCCCCCTCCAAAAAAATCCTGGGTACGGACCTGTCAGTCAAACTGAACCTTAAAAATTAATATTTATCGCTGACTTTTGCGTCAACAGAGATGTAACTTACAGTTACAAAAGGAGTACACTGCTAATTTTATCGTTTATAAGCATAAAATTTAGCACTTAGTCTAAAAGACTAAATGTAGGTCAAGACATATTAAAAACTAATAAGAGAAAATATACGTATATTGACACACACTGGATTTTATTTCTAATTTTACATTTTTATATGTATAGCTAATCTTATTTATTTGAAGCTTTGCTTAACTTACACACTGATGCTAATCTGTGCTGATGCTTTTAAGGCTTATGTATGATTATTAAATTATTATATTTAACCTTTCAGTTTTCTTACCGATTAGGCGAAATTAAATTACTATGACAGTTTGAGCTGTAGAAAATGAACAATATATTTCCACCTGTCACGGGTTACATACATAATTTGTATGAAATTATGAATTCAATTTACGTTAATGGCGAGATTGTTCAGATGGACTTTTCAACACGGAGGAAACTTTATATAAATGAAAACTAATTTAAGTTTGGACGGACAGAGTAACCATCCGAGTGCTAAGCAATATTATAGACGACTGCAAAGATTTTTTCATTGCTAAGACATGCATTGGAGTCAGGGTTGGGTTGAAGTATCGCCACCCCTTGGGAAAACTAAAAATGCCACCGCCCTCCTCGAAACTATTCTCTGTAAAGATGTAGTGGATTGCGGATATCTGACTTTAGTTACGCATTCTTTACCTTCAATCTTTCTGTATCTAAATGTACTTAGTTGTACACCAATTTTGCAATTTTCGTAACTGTTAGAATTTATATATATGCAAAGGCTTGCGAGCACTGAAGGGCGCCAGTCACCAATCATAACTTGCTTAAATAGTAGATACAGGAAACAGAAATGAACTCTTCTTGCAGATTTTGCACTTTTAGCGGGCGGTAGTAATGTCACGTGTTGCAGTAGTAAATGCTCCGACCATTCAACTGACTTGCGGTTCTCTCGCAGAGTGCAAATCGAAGAAATCTTTATATGTTTGAACAAACACTTGTTTTAAGATTTCAGATCTTAAATAAGACATTTTAAACCCTTGATGGTCTAAGCCGGGAATATTTATGAAAGTTCCTATATTTGGTATTTGTTTAATTAGCGCAATTAAAGTTTTATTTTTTCTAGTGGCTTCTATCGAATCGTATGTAGGTCACATTGAGATTTGGCAATTTTATCTACTGGCTCTTAGACCTACGCCTGGCCCCGACTGGGTCTGCAAATTTTCGTCAATCCGCCTTGACGTTACTTTAGTAGGCTGCTTAGTATCCTGATTGTGTTCCTGAGTGCCCTCGAAGGTTAAACATTAAATCAGGCTGAAGTATTGAATTATGGTCGTTCCAAGAAGCATCCTGTGAAGAAAAATTCCCCCCGGGGAAAAATGAAGCAACTCCTAGGCCTCCCAAATCATCACGAAAGCCTCCCCGTGTGGACACCCAAGTTCTTCGATACGCGTTGGCGTTCTTGACCTAGTCTAAAAAAAAAAATTAAGATCCATCATTTATACCCACACAACCTTCGGAATGACTAGTAACGTCGTCTCGAGAACAGGACGAACAGAAAAGTTACACGCAGGTAGCCAATGGTAAACAAACCTTCTGGGGGGGAGGGGAGTTGATGACCTACCAACAAGGTACGACACAAAAAAGAGCAACAGGTTGATGAATTTGGCGCTTCTGCGGACGGGTTCTGGCGTTTCGCAACAGGGGCCGCCTGATGTATTGGGATGTCCATTGTGCGAAGAAGCCAGTTATCTAACGACACGTTGCTCAACCCTGAGGCATGGACGTGAACGTCGAGAGATCTCGCTTTCTTCTGGAGGAGAAAATTTACGGGCGAGGACAATGAGAGATTCGCCAATTTCTGCTTATCACGGTTCTACACCGCAGGCTGCCGAATTAGCCATGTTTACTTTTGTGGGCTCTACCGTCGGCCACCTATGCGTTGCGCAAGGTAGGTTACTTTCTGCGGGATTTGAAGGCTTTTATTAATGGTTTGCTGTCTGCCTCCTTGTGGGTCACTAGTAGCTACGTGCGCCTCCAATGAATGGCATGCCAATGTGCTTTGAGTAATAGTCGGGTGTGACCTGACTGCGATACAGGCGATGCCAGTCCTCCCTCATACCTACCTGCAGGCGCCACGTCCGAACCTTATTGCAACTGCAGGTGCCACGTCCGAACCTTATTGCAAGTGAAGGGGCCACGTCCGAACCTTATTGCAAGTGAAGGTGCCACGTCCGAACCTTATTGCAAGTGAAGGTGCCACGTCCGAACCTTATTGCAAGTGAAGGGGCCACGTCCGAACCTTATTGCAAGTGAAGGGGCCACGTCCGAACCTTATTGCAAGTGAAGGGGCCACGTCCGAACCTTATTTCAACTGAAGGAGCCACGTTCGAACCTGTCCTCCCTAATTCGATCTGCAGGCGACATGTTCGAACCTACCCCTTCATCTGAAGGAAAGGGTTACAACAGTGGTTTCCAAAGTGTGCGCCGCGGCGCCTTGGATGGCTTACAGGGGCGCCGCGAAATGTTCTAATATTTTCATTGAAATGACACTTATTCCAATGTATGTGCTTATTTAGTACTTTTTACGTGTAAAATGTTTCTGAATTTGAAATGTGTGTGTATTTTTTTTAACTTAAGTTAAGCAACCTAACCACACTAACTCAGCGTTGCAAGTGTGAGATAGGCCTACTTCTGACTTGGGCGCCGCGGAAAAAAATCTTGGAAAAAGTAAGGAAAAACTACTTGAATCCACAGTACAAGTGTAATTTCGTTCCTAAATTACAGGTCTCGATGATCAAAAATGAATTCATGAAAGGAAGATTTTCAAAATTTGAAGACCTAACATGCAGTTGTGCTGCACATGAATTTCTTTTCAGATACTAACCAGCAAAGCTGTACAATCTGCAACTACGTATCGGCAGTGTCCGGATATTCATGTCAAGCAACGAACGGTTCGAGGTGTATGGGGTGTTGCCAACCTCCCTTCCACACAGTACACCCTGGACTGCATTTTGAAGACCAAGAGGCTCTGACATCTGGATCACAGCCAGCATAATCCTCTATGCTACTAGTGTTGTACTGAACAGGTTTGTCTTAGTCCTTTCATAAATTTCATCTTTAACCTTTTTTATTTTATTTTCGCGATTAGTTTAAATTAGTAGAAAAACGAAGTTAAATAATAATAAAAATAATAATCGTATGAACGGTTGGGATATACGTCTAGCCTTTCTTTTTGTGCGTTTTCCAAAATTAAGAGTTCCGATCCGAATGATAGCAGGTCTCGTGCATAGATTTTTAGTAATGAAATAAGAGTGGAATTAATAAACAGTCCAATCATAGTAGCCTGGTAATACACATAACGAACTTCACAGTAGTAGTAAATTAAAAATGAAAAAAGATTGTCAGAGACGGGAAAGTTAAGTAATATTGTTTAGGCATTCTGGGAGTTTGTGGTATCAGCATCTAAATATAAAATTTATAATCAGCGGTGAAAAAATGGTTCGAAAGAAATATGTATGTAAAGTAACGCTAAAGTGCCTTCTGCGAGAATCAAAGCTTACTTAATTGAATACTTTTTATAGTTTAAAGTATTTCGTAATAAATAATTGAATTAAAAGGAATATTGCAGGAATGTGTAATGTCCAGCATATGGCAACTATAAATTAATTTGAAGCTTATATTGGATGGGTAAATTAATAAGATCAAGCAACAGATAAATCGCTACTTAAATGTTAAAAATGATTCATCGTGCAAGGAAACCAAGTGCCAGAGAAGCATTGGAAACTATGCATGCAATCTCGCCAAAAGGCAGGAGGTCACGGAAAACAACGCACGGAAGTGATATCTTCACGATGTGAAAGGCTCTTCTTCCTCGTCACGAATTTATAGATAGAAAATTAAATGTTAAGAAAAATAAAAGGCAAAGGAGTTCCATGGTCTAATCATTTCGTTCAATGCCAACGCGATCAACGTTAATAGACACAATTTAATCTGTTTACAGAAGGAGAAGTCAACTCAAACATTTGAAACGGGACCGTATATTAGCGTAGTGGTTTAGACAGATTTGGTCAATTTATTGTCTATTTAGGAGCAGAACAAAAATGAAGTCCGATACAATATTAAGGGAAGCTTAACCCAGATAACCCTAAAAGAGGACTATAAATAAAAACAAACTTTTATTTGCATAAAATGCTTCATTGCCAACTGAAATATGTGAAAAAAAATAATTATACAGTTTCGTTCATATTTGGTCAATTATATGGCCCGTCCTATATATAGGACGCCAGGAATGAGAATGATACAAATGTCTTGCTAAATTGCATATGTTTTACACAGTATGGAAATCCACGAAACATTTTACGTGCAATCCAATGTCACACTTTACACACCTTGTTGTTGCTTTTGCATGGCACTGTCGGCATCTTGTCTGTTTCTCTTGCGGTATTACCAAGTGATCAATTCTATCGTATCGCACGTCTTCGTTGCCAGATGCATTTGGGCGTCCTTTGGAATTTGGTTTTGAGATTCTGGCATTGCTTGCAAGCAGGGATGCTGCAATTCGACGACGAAAAGAAAGCAGATCCAGTTCACCTTTGCGAGATTTGTGTATTTGCCATGCATTATTTACTGCTAAGTCAATGCAATGAGCAACAAGAGGAAAGTACCATTTTTTCCCCCTTATGTTGACTCCGTAGAGGCTTATGTTTTGATCACAACGATCTACACCACCCATATTAGAATTGTACATGTGAACCAAATGTGGTTGCTGCACCTGTATGTTCTCTTTCTCCTTCAGGGAGTACCTTTTTGCTGAATGAATAGGAAATACTCCATGTCCATTTGAAGCTAAACACACTACACTGTTATCGTGCCATTTAGCCACAACAATGGATTTGTCACCTGTCACTCTATAGTCAAAGAAAACCCTGTCTTTTTTCTTCATTTCTCGTGTTTCAATGAGAGGACACTTACAAATTCGGTTTTCTCGCACAGTTCCAGTTCCTCTCACATTTTTTTCTGTCAACTTCTGAAGTAAGTGAATGGACGTAAAAAAGTTATCAAAATACAAATGGAAAGGAGAATCAGGACTAATACTTAGCAATATATCTGTATATTGAAGTACAACTGATGCTCCCAAACCAAGTTCCTTGTACAGTGGATTGAGTATCGTCCTAGCACCTTGATAAGGCTCAACCCAAGTGACATATCCCAGCCGCGTAGCACCAGTCCAAAGTTTATATCCGAAGCGGATCGGTTTTCCACGAATGAATTGCTTACAGCCATGACGCCCATAATAAGGGACCATTGCTTCGTCTATACTATGGTTTTCTTCCAGTGGAGCCAACTCTTGGAACTTCCTGTTCAGAATATCAAACAAAGGGCGAACCTTAGCAAATTTGTCTGCAGGGTCCAGTTCATTATTATCAATTATGTGAAGATTTGACATGATAAAATCAAATCTGTCTCTAGTTAGGGCTTTGCACACTAAGTCATTATGAGCATCAGAACTCCTTTCCCAGTACATTTTTCGTCGAGGAACTTGTACGTATCCACTTAGGAGAAGAATTCCAAAAAAACATTTAATTTCATTTGAAGTGATATCTGCTGGACTGTTCTTTGCAGCTGCATACATGTTGCTGTAGGAAACGAACATGTCTATCACTTGTTGATCAAATATTGAGCAAAACAACTCCAGAGGGCTCTCTTGATTTTCAACCAAACACTGCACTGGCCAAACAGGTGTATTTGTAACTAAATCACATTTTTTCCACGAATAGATCTTTCGTGTTTTCACGGGAGGAGGGGAGGGCAATTCACTCGCATCTCTTCCCACAGTTTCTGTGGCAGCTTTCCCATCTGTTGCGAAATCTTGAAATTCCTGTAAATGTTGATCACCAGTCTCTTCAATTTGAATTTCGGCGGCTGCTCGCAGTTGGCTACCAGGAAGATGATTTATTGAAACATTATCTTCTTCTCCTGAATCTTCATCCGTGATGTTACCACAGGAGTTGACTGGTGGTTGAAGACAAATGGAAGCACCGTTGGCCGGTATGTCGTCATCATCCTCTTCAATCATACTCATAATGGTATGAAGAGTAAGCCCTCTGAAACAAAAAAAAGTGATATTCAGCCAAAAGCATAAAATGGATTATATATAAAACAAACGAATTTGTAACAATTCTCTTCCAAGAATGACTTATTGGCTTGCAAAAACATAAACACAGGTTATTACTAACCTCCCTGCTTCCCTCTCACACACACACAGACATACAGTCACTTTTATAGTACATAAGTACATAGGCTCTTAGATCTGATAGTCATGAATTCAAAAAGACTAAGTGATTCTTTGCAATTGATAAAGGATAGCCAAGTTCCTTGCGTCCTTCATGTAGGACACCTAACTTTCAGCAGTTGGCAAGCCTGTTTGACAGTTGTTCTCAAAACAACGAAAACTTTATAGACATCTTGGATATATACTAAAACAAATAATCAGCCCACCAATTCAAAAGCACTGTAAATAATGTGTGTTTGACTTACCTGTCATATTTGAAGCGGCAATTCTCCATTTTCTGTCTGATTACTCAACTTAATTCTTGCATAACACAGCACGAATGGCAGTGAAACAACGAACACTAGCTCGATTTGATACGACAAACCTTCTACAAAGTAGAGATGTAGGCACCATCTGTTGGTAGTTCCTTGAACTACGTCCATAATTTTTTAAGTAGGTGTTCTACATGTAGGACGGTAGGGGTATCTGGGTTAAGTCCGAATTGGAACGAACCCCGAGTTGAGCAACCCAATCAACAAATTGTAACTTTGGATTTCAGTTTTGACGACAAAGACTTGGATGCCATATTGCAATATGCGAGTGTAGATTTTCCTACCTAGGGGTGTGTGTGTATATATATAAAATATGTGTGTGTGATTGTTTAAGGCATGCACATGTGACAAAGATGAAGTGGTGATTTAATCATGCAAATCATTTTTACACATCACTTGTCCAGAAGTTCAGGGAACTGAAGGAAAACTCAACAAAGCAAGACAAGCTTCAGACGTTCACACTCAATTCTGTCGAAGAGTACGTTAAACAGTTTTATGCTCGCGCTAAATCATACTGAGGACATGGTTACATTGTTGGTTCGCGTGCCATATGATTAGGAGGCTGCTACTTTCAACTTCCTTAGCTACGGTTTCAAAGCAGAGAGCCTGTTAGCATTGGAAGTATGGTATTGTTGCTGATTATGGACCTTGCAAGCTAGCAAAGTGGATATTTTCAACTTTTATTGCTGCAGTATTGCAACCTTCAATGCTAGAACTTCGTTGCTAGGAGTGTTAGAGACAGATGAGTCTTCGAAGCTCCAAAGACTCTGCTGGAAATTCCTGTGTGTTTGAGACGAAGATACTTTAGGAAGCTCTTAAAGTTTTCAAAGAGGAATACTGTAATGAGTATTGTTCTAGTAACCAGGTATTTGTAATACCCGTTACACGAGTTTCTTTTTGCAGTAACTTTCAATGAAGTATATTTGCTTAACCATAGTACGGAAAGGTATGAAACGGTAAAGGTAAAGCCACCCCCTGTGCATTGCGCAGGGTCATTAAGGTAGATTGCATCCACAAATTCTCCATGCCATAGTAGACGTGATGTGATCAGCACCACGGTCCGGCCGCATTTACCCCCCTGCCCGCAGAGGGTTTTCTCCCTAAAATAGATCCGGGTGTGTCTCGTGGACCTGACCGGCCCGCCGCGGAAAAGGAAGGCTTGGAAAATTTAGGCTAACAGCCACAGTAGACATAACTGATGATCAGATGGAAGATCAAAACCAATTAAACACCAGTCTCCCGCACAGGACTGGAAATCACGAATTTTGAAGGCGTACTCGAGTGAATAACTCAAAGGCTTGCTTGATTAATTTACACAAAGCACCGGTAAAAATAATATTTTTTTTCTTTGTGCAGTAGATTTGTAAAAGGTGTAAGACAAATCATTTTCATTTATAATGGGTTTAAATTCTGTTTTCTATTGCTTCTATAATTTCTACGTGAACCTAATATTTTTTGGCACTTTTTCGCTCTTCTGCCAGTTTTGACTAATCGCGATGACGAGGATGAATGATGATTAAAATAATTTGATAAGTAGGAAGTTTAGAAGGAACATCCTGGTCGAGGCCGGGACTCTATCCCGGAATCAAAGATTTGTTAGAGATTTTTCTTATCAAGTTTTCCAAGCTCGAATAGAATTGAATCAATATAAATACAACCAGCCTACAATCTGTCTGCGTCTGTCGAGACCATGGACTCAGGTGCACATGCGTGAACTTAAGTCCAAGGACAAAATAGGGGAGACTGTTGCAACTGGATTAATTTCATGTCTGCCATTTGTCACTTCGGATTAATCGCCACGATGGTGGAGAATGTGTGCCCACCCATCTCATCTCCAAAGTATGGACGACACAAAATAAACGCCAACATAAGATTAGGCGTCGGAGCCTCGCTAACCTGCAAATATGAAACCTAAAGTATACTACGTGGAAGTATGCCTTCAGTGAAGGTTACCCCTTCGATCGCTGGGTACAACCCAGTTGATGGCATCCTACTAACATTTGCAAATCCAATCTACATTAGCCACAGAAGACAATATTAACCTAATCCAGTTTATTTCTTATCCGAACTTTGTAAACGCCACAAATCATTATTCAAGGTGTGTCTAGCGTCTGGAAACGTCAAGCTTCGAAGTTAATCCAAAAATACTGCATACTGAAGTAGATGTATGGACGATGTGGTCTCGTAAATCCGGTTACGTTCTGGAAGGAGACCGGCTATAAATTAACATTAACATTGAAGCCACATGCTGTTCGCACGTTGAGCCACCAGCAAGCTGTCACGGGCACAAAATAAATTTAGTACACACACAAGTACATATTATATAATATACATATATATGCGTGTGCGTGAGAGAGATATCATATAGATAGATATATAATATAGTGCTGATTATTTTCTTTCTCGCCTATTTGAATAAAAGTTTCGTAACCAGAAAAAAATTGTGGTTGCTCCAAAAATTCTGTGCATTGTAAAGAGTGAATTTTCGGTACTCACTTGTATTTTCCATTTCGACAAGGATTATTTGGACCGTGATCTTTAATCTTTTATTTCTCCATCCCATAGATCCAAGACATTAAAATTCACTTGTTCTGAGCACTTACCGAAAAAAGCAAGCAGGGCCGTCCTGTTCCGAGCGGAGCCGAACCCGTCGCTCCCCTTCATGAAGATCTCGCTCAGCTTCCGTGGACTTGGGCGGTTCTGGCCAGCCAGCATGTACACGCCGTCCGCGTAAGATGGAGGGGTTTTACGCGTGAGGTGACTATCTGAAAGGAGAAATAAGAAAAAAATATTAGCATATCAACTACTATACTTTTACACTTTACACTGAACCGTGAGGCTGGATGTAGATCGTAAAAATATATAACGAATACTTTGGAATTCTTGAAGTTACTTATGCATATTTACACATAATATACCAACTTAACTAACCCTTTAGCCTCCTTAAACCAGAAGGTTTATGGCTGCAGCAACAAGTTTACCATCTGTTCCAATCCTGAGCAAGATCAATCCATTCTTTTCCATCCTTATAGATTTCCATTAGATCAATCTCAACGTTATCCCTCCATCTTCGTCTTGGCCTTCCTACCAGGGTTGTTCAAGGTCCAGAAACCCATAAATTCCAATGGGTTCTATTGGGTTCCGCTGTGACCGTGACCTTTTCTCTTGCACAATATAAATTCGGTCCAAGTTGCGTATTGTTTCATTGGAAAAAGGTTCCTGCCCCGAATTGAAGTTGATCCAGGAAAAAAAGGTTCCTGGCCCGAATTTCAATTGATCCGGAAAAATGGTTCCTGGACCGTATTGAAATACTTTATGCATAAGAAGGTTCTTTACGGCCTTGAACTCATTTACAGTTGCTAATTTTATCTTTCGGAGGGGAATTTGATTAATTTACAATTCCTGGAAATTAACAACCCTGGGATTATTAAGGATCCAGAAATCCATACATTCTAATTGGTTTCTAATCTATTTGGTTCCTTAACAGGACGGGAACGTTTCTCCTCACGCAATTTGATCCAAGTTTCGTTTTGTTTCATTGATAAAAGGTTCCTGGACCGAATTCAAATGGAGCCGGAAAAAATGTTCCTGGACCGTATTAAAATTGAGCAGGAAAGAAGATTTCTGGACCGTATTTAAATTGATCTGGTAAAAAGGACCGAATTGACCACGCGTTACCCAATGCAAGTCGCTTTGGCAGGTCGAAAGCTTGGACAAATTTTTAAAGTGTGTAGTGTTGCAGTGTTTATGTTTTTTATTAACAAGTAATTTACATAATATGCTCTAGTGAAACTTGTTTGTTTTATTTCTGCTATTTTGAAACTGTCAGCTAATTATGCCCATCGCTTACATTAAATTCATATTTGCAGCCAACTTTAGCATTAATAGAACACTTCAGCTGCAAGTATAATTTAAAATGGGCGTTTCAAAGTCTCGTTTTCGTCTCTCATAAAACATAGTAGGAATGGTGTCTAAAATAATTTGATATCAAATTTAATGAAATAGCATTTCAATGGAAATTTGGCTGTTAAAAATGAAGATTAGATTTAGTACGAAAACTTTTGGATCATACTGTTGATTGAGTTCAGATGCCATTCCTGACTACACATGAACGTAATGTGCGAGTTCAACGGAAGACCAGCTGGTGGCGATCTTCCAAACTGGAGGCAATATTACACTGCAGAACTGGTTGCTTCCCAAGTGCCGATGCAGAACACTGCAATCGCCACCAGATGCTTCACGGGACATTCAGAATAACCTACTACTTGAGCTTGCGGAACGCGCATTACATGAACGAAATTGAGGAAATGAGATCAGCAAACAGTGCAAGGAGTTCTCAAAGAAAAAACATCTGTTGATTTTCCTCCGATTTCTTAAGAGGGCTAGTATTAAAGCAAATTGCTCTGTAAATTACACCTGTATCAATGCAGGAGACATTACGTACGGACAAGCTTTTTGTATGCAAATGCGTCATAAATAAATCCCGGGCTGGAAATGCCCAGGACGCTCGTGTGAACTTCCTGCTGCATACGGACAGACGAGGTCCGATTCCGTGGCTAACAACCTTCTTCCCAGAAAGACCAATATCCGGATGCTTCGAGTGCAGGATGCTATGCCTTGCGTGGCCTTCAAGGTTCCTTCAACGTTTGCGTCAAGGTTACGCTCTGCTTTGATGAGCTTTTTTTTTTTGTTTTTTTTTTTACCCGTGAAGTCTCAATGGAATTCTCCCGGCCACTCCCGAGGACGTCGTGGTGCTCTTGGGAAGAACAATGCCACAAGCGGGAAGCACGCCCCTGAAGTGAATGCAGTTTGAAAGCGGGGAAAAACTATTTAAGAAATGCTTGATTTTCTTGAATTCCCTGTTCCCGTTGCTCCTTGAGCATTCTGTGAGGAAGTTTGACCTGGATATGTTAAATTCTTTACTTGGCGATTCTGGTTTTGGATTCTTGGATAGCCTAATGTTAAATTGCTTACTTGGCAATTATGATTTTGGATTTTTGGTAATTACGATTTTCGGTTCATGCGTACCCTAATTGTCAACGACCTCACCTATCGCGATAGGGGTCTACTGTGATCTCGGTAGTGACCTATCATCGTGTGGGCTATTGAGAAAGCAGTTCAAATTGCATTTATTATTTAGCGTCGCTATCTTAACTTATATCTGGATTTCAAATTATCCGATATCCTTTTCTGATGCAACGGATAATCCAGATATCCAAATAACTCTGATATGCGAAGAATTAGGATAAAACAGATTTGATGAAGGATTTGTGGAAAATACGTACAGTGAAATACGAAAATAACGAATAAAAGAATATCTGGATAGCCCGTAAAACGAATAAACGACCAGATAATGAACACATTCGAATATCCGGAAATTGCTGATAATTCGGATAATTCCGATATCCGAATATCCATAACCGGATATTTGAAAGATAGAAAATTATCAGACATCCGGATAAAATTTTATCCGGATTTGGCCATCCCTAATCAGAACTAGGAACCCAGAATTGGGGAGATGGGATCAATTCCTTGTCACTGAAAAACCGGCTTGTCCTCAATGGGCCGTTGCGTCGCAAGGGTTTGGTTGTAATTACAGTTTTAGTAAGATAAATTTCCCATATTGTATTTTATCGTAAGCACGAAAAATCTGCCATTGGTTTCAATTAGTGGAAATTTTTTGTCCTCCCAATGGTAATAAATTATTAAGAATGATTGGGAGCAGAATTCTAGAAAACTTTAAAAAAAACACTAACGATTAATTAAATAAGAAAGAACGGAAGAATTGTTTAATAAAACATCTCTTCAGACATTTTGAAGGCCGAAATTGACCGCAACCGTAGACCCTAACCTTCATGGCTGGGAGGAAATCACCAGCGTCATTGCATTAGTCATGTTACAAGAATAACACGTTTGCAACGCTCAATTCGTTTACTAAATAACAAATTACACTGAAAAAGGTAACACTGTGCAAGAGAAATAACCTGAAATTAATACATTGTGTTTGAATCTATGGAACAATCTCTTGCTCTCAATTCGATCCCGTCCCCCTGCATGATACGCTAAACACTAGGCCACCCAACTCACTTGCCTATCATGTAAATATAATTTTCAATATTACACAGCTTTTACATTTTCGTATTAATAAAGTGCTAATTTCTGCCTTTAAAAGTCCTTGAACTTCAGGCTATAGCGTTAACCGAGCAATCACACACATTGGAAGCTTGGCGAGAATAAATCACAACACCCGCTGCTTAGCATCTTGGCATAATCACGTGGGTTTTCCCTTCTTTATTCGTACGGCCTGACTTCGGACTAAGCCACTTACATTTTTATTGGGTCTGCCCATCCTAGGCCGTAAATCACGGCGGACGACCGTGTTGGAAGATGGGAATGGTAATATTAATCGTTCAGGAAACGCATGTGGAGCGGTGAAAGTGATATTCCAATTGGTTATTATCTCTTGGATGAGTTTCCCTACACCGTGTAACATGTAATTTTCAATGGACTTATGGTTCTTTGGAGAAGAGTCCGATTCTGTTGGCGTAGTGCAGCGCAAAGATCAAAGAACTTATATCCCTCCCTCCTTCCTTCCTTCAAAAAGCAAAAGGGAGTCACGTGATGCAGTCCTGAAAATCTTTGAATCGTGAATGTTCAAGCTTTCATCTGCCAAACAGGAGGTAAACATCCTCGTATGAATTGATCGCAATAAAAAAGTAAGTAAGAACATTCATAATGTGAACATGCATCTGGTACGCACGGCACGAATGTCCGTCAAGGTCCGGTAGGCTAATCAAGACTGGGGCTGAACGTTTAAAGTGTGATCCGAACCATTGTAGGGTGTGCTTTCATTAGAATCTAACCTAGGAACCTTGATTACAAGGCGAGAGAATTAGCCACTAAGCTATCTGGGAGTCCCGACGAAGAGATTATGTAATATGAAATCAAAAGTGAGACAGTGCAACGAGTGGGGAGGTATTTGTGGGAAGTGAGGGAAAGACGAGGAAAGGCGATAGCAGACAGCGATAAGAACGAAGAAACCGCACAAAGTGACCCGAGCTTATAATACGTGTACTGTGGAACCGTATTGTGCAATATATGTGGCTTTCTTTCTTTTCCTTATTCATACATGTATCAAAAGAGATAATGGTTGTAAAATATACCAATGTGTGTCAATATGTAATGCGTACAGCTCACTGCTCTCACAAGGAAATACAAATGCATTGGTAGGAATGCATTGTTTCAGACGAGCTTGGGACTTAATTTTCTGTATTGAAAACAGACCGCCCTGTACCAACTCAGCATAAATCCGCGATGAAACTAAATTCCTAGCAAGAAATCCTTTGGCACTGGTGTCCCGGAACCACAGCAGGAGCTGTCCCAAGGTTAGATCCACGCCCTTCGCTGCGACAAAGAACACCAGCGCCGGGTCTCGTAATTGAGAAACGAATTACTAATTTGGAAAATAACAGGGGTTCCAGATGACGGTTGTCGAGGTTCCTGTACGAAGTAGATACAGCGGTAATCAAGGAAAATTTTCGAATAACTTAAAAAAATCCATGAATATTAGTAATTTAATGGGCTTTAAAAGTATATTTTCATTGTGTTTATACACTAGAACTACTAGTGTCTGGCGAAACCATCTATAAATTCATGGTCCTCACCTTAAGTTTTGTATTCAAAGAGAGATTTCAAAAAGGTTAACACACGGCAAAGAGTTTGATAAATTTTACATATGTGGTAAATTTAGGAGTAACAGTTTTTTATGATTGAAGATTTTTTCAATGCTCCAGAATTGCATTTTTCACACTAATTATTACTTGAAAGTGATACTTAAGAAGAAATCGCAGTGCTCGAATTCGTCGCACAGTTTATTTGATTTGATTTATTTTACTTCGCTTTTTGTGCCACTTTTGGCTAATTTGCGAAGATGGGGATGAGTGATATGATTAAATTGATGAATAGACATCACATACGTCCATGCCCAAGCAAGGATTCGAACTCGGGACCCCTGGCGTCGCAGCGAGATGTGCTAACCACTCCGCAAAGGGGGCCGGCGGTTGTAGTTTGTTAACTAAACTGAAGGAAATTACACAGAATCCGTATATCATATCCGAGTACGTGCTGTCGGTCTCAGTCAAGGAAACAAATACTGCGCAAAACTAAAGGCCAGCGTAGAGAAGAGGCAACAGTCGGTCAACTCGAAATTTGAGAAGAGACCAAGACTAGAATTCAAAAGGAGGAGGCCTCCCTGATGGAGGAGTGGTAGCGTTGTCGCCCTGTTCGATACCCGGTGGAGGCACATAGTTGTTCGGATCCCACTTTAAACTGTAGGTCCATTCCCGATTAGCCTTTCTGTGCATAAAGTGGACTTAAAACTAATCAAAAGAAGGAGACCGACATTACCTTTCGAGGCCAGATGAGAATTTTCCCTTCGAGACAAAGATAGACCAGACTGAGAAAGGCATCCCAATCAGGAGAGAGAGGACATTGGAAGTCTCGTTTCATCTCGGTAAACTCCTAAGATAATTGTACGTATCTTAGTATTCATGCAAAGTAGTAGTTTAACACCTACACGCATCACTTGAGAGTTGAGAACGTCGAATGCAATTTGCAACCGAAAACAAAATAACATCGAATTATCAATAAATCATCGTTCCCGTTGCCCCTACTCCAAACCCCGTAACAAGGATTAGAACGCAAAAGTTAATCACTTCTAGTATTTGCTTTTGACTCTTCAAAAGTTAGGAAGGGATTTTTTTTCTATCCTAACGACTCAATGTACGATTGCCTTTATTTGAGGAGGTGGTGGTCGAAGAGGACGGCAATCTGAAAACTTGCAAGGGTGGCTAATTTTTAAATCCAGGACTAAATTTGAAAACTCTAATAGATTTTTCTTCTGCGATTTCGAAGTTCAAAGTAAATTAGCCAGAAGATACTTGGCCGCCAGAGCATTAAAGAGGTAGTTAGTCCAATTCACTGGCGTACGGAGATGGGGATGATGAGGCTAAAGCCCTACCAGAAATTGAGAAAATCTAAATTTTGAAATGAATGCAGTGAAATACTCGAGAATGGCCAAACTGGTAACTGAACCCCCTCCATAAAATTACATTTTGTTCTATTCGCACAACTTTTAAAACTAGGGTTAAAAATTGTAATTACGCAACATCATATTGTGTATTCTATCCAGCCCCTAAAGCAGCTATGTGATATCCAACCTTTATAATTCCACCCCCCTCCGAAAAATAACCTGCTTACGCCAGTGCTAGTGTTACAGTGCAAATGTTAAAAGAGGAGCGATTCTGAGCTAGATCCTTGCTGAAGAAAGAATTTCAGTGATTTGAGTGATTTGTTCTTGGAGAAAACCGGACACTAAAGCATTTTTACTGAAATTGTTAAACGCCAATCTCATGTATAATCAGTAGGTCCTGGAATTTTATGTAATTACATATTTTTTCGTTTGTATGTAGGCAATCAAAAATTGAAAATGTCGGCAAATTACGATGTTAGGAATGATACATATGAATTTCATGTTACATATTTTTACATATTTTGGGGTTTATTACATATTTCTAGTTTAAAGTACATATTTTTACATAAAATGCGGTATTGGACCATCTTTCTGGTTTTTTATTAACAGATTGATTTGTTTCATTTTACTTCGCTATTCTGCCACTTTTGACTAATCTCGAAGATGAAGCGTGATGATACGATGGAATTGATACACGGAAACACACAAAGGAACATCCGTGTCAAAGCCGGGATTCGAGCTTGGAACCCATGACGTCGAGGTGTGCACTACTAACCACTCTGCAACGGAAGTAGCTTTTTTTTGTTTTCCATCGAGTAAGGGACTATGAATGTGAGGAAACCGTTCCAACTTTTATTTCTCCAAAAATTCGATAATTTTTATTTGATTGTGGTAGGTCCTCACCTTGTTTCCGCTTCACGTTATTTAATCTGCAAAATTCATGTTGAAGATGACTTTGATCTTCACTGATTCTGGAAATAATGACTTATTTACGTTATCAATTTATCGGATTATGGATTTTCCAATGTCATTTAGCATATCACAATTTCATTATTTCAAGCTAACTTCTTAAAATATAGTAATATTGAGAAATTTAGGATAAGTACATTTGTACTACCATTAACCTAAAAAAGCAGCTGAGAAATGAGAAATAATACGCATATTGTATACTTTAATATACGCACATTTTTACATATTTCGTATATTTATATATTTTACATATTTCAGAGATTATTTCTGCACATTTATGTACATATTTGACATGATTTGGCAACATAAAAATCCGTACCCTAATAATCTGTAATCAAAGTAATAGCCACTAGTCTTCGGTTAGGTGGTATTTGAAGCTAGGATTATCAAGATAAGGTTTGACTTGATTTGTTTATTTTACTTCGTCTTTTGTGCCCTTTTTGGCTAATTTGCGAAGATAAGGATGAGTGATGATTTTACGAAATTGATGAATGGACACTCGCAAACATCCATGCCCAGATCAGGATTCGAACCACTCCGCCAGGGGGCCGGCTACTATCAAGAGGCTTTGAAACCTTCACAAAGCTAATGCTATCAGTAAGTTAGTTGACAGTACACGAAAACTGCTCACGACCTCATTAAGAGACTAACACAGGAGAAGATCCTGTGCTCTGTAAACTGTTAATGAACACTAAAACTCAAAATGAAAACTCATTTCACCCATCAGCAAAGGTGAACGATCGACGTTGCGAAATAAGCGAGGAGACTCGACGAAATGTCTGCACATTCATTATGCACAGAATCGTGGCTTGTTGGACACTTAACGCCCTAACTCGACGGCTTCCAAACGGGCAGTTATTTATGGTGGCTCTGCGAGTGCAGAGAATTCGTCACAGCCCCGTAACATGCATCTTTTGCCTGTTGCCGCTTGTCAAAAGGCAGTAATTCAAAGGCGCTTTCCCTATCTGCTGTTACCTAAGGATGGAATCATTCGACTGTAATGTACAACATTCTATGGTTTCACAAAATTGACTAGTTTCTAAATCAATATATTTGGGGCATTCCATGTCATAAGTGTCCCTGAATCTCAATTTTAAAAATTAAAATTCAATGCTGTGACCTTATTCTATCTTGTGAGTAAGCAATCTAAAATTGTCATTTCGATAAAAATTCAAATAGTATACATGATTAATAGTCCGGCCGATATGTGCAGATATTTGGCTGAATTGTGCATTTTTGTGATAAAAGCATGAAACTTCAAATGTAGTTTAATATCAGTCTTAATATAATTTTAAAGATTGGAGGCATTTAAAATAACTTCTTAGTCAGCTATGGCGGACGTTTTCAAAATGGCGGCAGATTTATTAGTATATCTTTTGACACAAGCTGTGTAAACGAACTTTTATTGGTCTTGTTTGAAGATTTATCTCTGTTATTGGTCAAAGGAAAGGAAAACTTTCCAATAAGGCCTACGAAAGCATTCTAAATACGTATTAGTGACTAAAAATACCTTGATTGCCTAAGTTTAAGGGGCGCGTTTTTCAAGATTTTTATAATAGCATGTTGCTGCTCAAACCGCTTCAGTTTTGAAGTCCGAAGAGTAATCGTTAATTATCAGCACTTTAGTTACAAATTATCATATTTCACGGATGTGGATGTATGGGTTGTATAAATTACAGGGGCAACTATGTCAACAAAGACAACCATTTTATGCTACTTGAAAGAGTCTCTTGCACATCAACAACGGTATTAAATGTTATCCATTAAACAATTTCTTTTCATTTTCAAATTATTGCTTATAATCAGTACCTGAGAAAATATGAATACAATCAATAAATGCTCTTACGAGTAGGAACATAACGAAATCATAATTGACATCTGCCAAGGCTGTCCTTCGTCACAGCAGGGAAGGTTTGCAGGGAATCATTATGAAAATGATAGAATTGATCTCTTGTGAAACTTGTAAGACTAGGAGAACGATTTGCATCAAGGAATCGAACACGCAAACGTCCGCTTTATGCTACTCGCTCTTAAACTCCATCAAGTTCAGCCTGCGGAGCTCACAACTGAGCTCGAACGTCGTGAGGATCGGGTCCTTGCTGGGAAATCACTTGCACATTTATCCGCATAGCCGCACTTCAAAATTTCCTCACAGGCTTCACTCTCTGGTGGCTGTGTTAGGCATTTCGGCTTCCATTCACCGACTTTAACAAGCGTGAGTACTAGACTTTTCCAGGGCTCGACTCCATTCTTGGCCAGCATGGTAGGATACTAGAAGATGAAGTTAGTGCAGAGCATCTCTTGTAGAGGAGACATGTTCAATTTCTGTTCCTTTTTAACTCTTCGAGCATCGTTGACGTCCCCCTCGAGTCTCCACCGATCGTACTGAACTATGATGTAGCGCCCTTTCTTGCATGGAAAGTATTCTCAGCAGGTGGTGCCATTAGCAAAATCCCTAGTTCTTCAAAAGTGTTCCAGACGAGATGAGAAAGAAGAAAGTTCCATCTCGTGGGCAACGCTAGCTAAAAGTGGTGCACCCACTTATGGCATGGAGAGATGAGATATTACCCCACTTTGACCTCTAGGTTCATCCATTTTCGTGGCATCCAGATAGGAAATTTTTGCTACTTCCTTTGCACTATCAAACGTTCACATCCTAGCTTCTAAGCGAAACTTATGGCATGGCTGATCACTACTGTGTCCATCGTTCGGGATGCACCTTTCTAGAATATGCAGGCAACACCATCTAATGCGTGCAGGAATATCAGAGTGTCTGCTGTTCCTGAGAGCACGGTGATAGCCATTCGGTGTTTGGCCATATACCCTAATCTGCGCAGGTAGATACAAACAATGATTCGAGGAGACTGACGCTTAAGAGGAAGTTTAGAGAAAATTTCTTTCATTTCCTCATCCACACGAAGGAACTGAAGCAAATTTTGGAGAACATTCCTTTGCTCGCCTACACCTCTTCAAATTGTCATTCCTCTTCTGCTGTTGTGAGGCTCGTGGTGCAATTCATGTCAAAAACCACGTCTATTAGTCGAACTGGCTTGAACTGTGATGTATGTTGGATGCAAACAAAGTTAATTATATATCTACTCGTATTTCAGGGTAGTAAATTTCTTCTGGCAAATCCTCTAGACATGGCAACAAATCGGACTTAGCTCCCATTTACCGACAAAGGAGGCCATTCGTCACTGGGCAAGAAAAATGCATAACCGAGATCAAGTTTCTATTATATTTTACGGGGACGAGCTGTTCCTCTTCGCTCGATTTTATCCTCAAGGAGGACAACTGAAGAGAAGATTGTTTTCTTAAGTAAAATGCCGAACAGCACTGTTTGATGTATTAGATACTTTTGGAAGAAATTACTGCATTTAGGCTATTTCTTTCGAGTTCCTAGATGTCTCTTGCAGACTGAGCAACAGCTGCATCTGCCACTATTCGTATGTCGGGTTTCCAAGTCCTCTCGTAGGCGACACGTAGGATTTGACATGCTTCACAAAAGATGCTTGTTTGCAGGATTAATCTTCGTGGTGCAGATTCTTCTCGGTTTCTTCAGTTCACGTACCTTGATTGCAGCGAGGAAATCTTCGACGACCGGCGCTATTTCTGGTCCAGCAACCATCCACCTATACTACGTCTAAGGAGTCTGGGAGCAACGTCGCACATAACGGGAAGAAAGTGAGTGGGTTAAGCTAAGCAGTTCTTTTTACTGCTGCAAACTGTTGTTGCTACAGCCGTGTTGTCCTCTCCCTGTAATCTCTTCCCCTCACAAGAGTTCGTTGGTCGAACCCTCTCGAGTCACTACTTACGCAGAGGACTAGTTTTCGTTCGCTTGCTCCACAGACTCTTGAGACAGAGTAGAAGTAGTTGCGCTGGGTTCTCAGTCAATCCTCCAGTCCCCTTATCTAACATACTGTTTTGCTCGTGAGCCCCTCCAGGTTTCTTGCACTGCAAATTCTTATTCATAAAGCAACCACAAACAAAAGAACCTTCTACCAGAGGCCTTCGCGCCCTCCATCCTTTCAACTCTGTCTACGGGGAAACCTGCATACATGCGCGAGAGTTCAACAATTCAATTTGCAAGTATTTTCACTCTGCGTTTCTTTTAATGTTCTGCTCCCGAGTGTGTCGCGCCGCTTTTCTGTAAGGTGCTATATCTTACTATTCAAGTTGTTTTTTTGTGTGTTTTTTTTTTTTGTTTCAGGTTTCTGTAACGTTGCAGTAGTGTAGCAGTGCCAGTGTCCAGCAAACGGAAATGTACACAAACCAGGAAAAAACTGAGTGTGTCCTGTGGTTTCACGAGAGCAGGTCACAAAAAAACAGTGCAGAGACAGTTTCAAACATCGTACGGAAAGTTGCCGCCCGATGGTAGGCGCATTAAGTCATGGTATAACAAATTCAAGACCACAGGATCTGTTACTGACGCACCGAGAAGTGGCCGAACCTCAGACGAAACGTTGGAAGATGTCAGAGTGGCTTTTGTGCGCAGTCCGAAGAAATCTGTGCGTACGGCCTCACGTGAATTACAGATACCAAAAAAGTTCTCTTCATGATGTGTTACACAAACGTTTACTGTTTCGTGCATACAAAGTGCAAATCCTGCAAGCTTTGTTGCCCAATGACGGCAAACGTCGGTATAACTTTGCGGTGAAAATGTTATCACGCATTGACGCTGATAATGGCTATCTGGAACGTCTTGCTTTTTCAGACGAAGTGGTCTTTCATGTCAGTGGTTTAGTGAATAGACACAACGTGCGTATCTGGGGGTAAAGAGCTCCCTCGTGAGGTGAGGGAGTCGACCATGGTCAGCCCGAAGGGTGAATGTTTGGTGCGCGCTGCTGCATGACAGAATAATCGGACCAGTCTTTTTCTGTGAGGACACCGTAACATCTGGAGTGTATCTCGACGTGTTGCAATTGTTTGCTGTTCCTCAATTGCTAGAATACCACCCATATGTTATCTTTCAACAAGACTGTGCACCTCCACATTGGAGTCTGGAGGTTCGTTTCTACCTTGATCAGACATTTCCTGGAAAACGGATTGGTCGAGATGGACCGACAGCGTGGCCTTCACGATCTCCAGACATAACCTCTTTTAGAGTTGTTTCTATGGGGTTATGTGAAATACAATGTCTACAGAACTCCTGTATCCGATCTTGCAACTCTGCGACAACGGATAACCCAAGTCATCACATCAATCCCTTTTTGTGATGTTGGCTAATGCATGGCGAGAAGTTGAATTTCGACTAGATGTACTCCGTGCTACCAAGGGTGTTCACGTGGAGATTTATTGATTTCTTTCCTACTGCCAATAAAACTTGAATAGTTTCCGAACATTTTGGTACCATTTTTTCATGCATATAGTGGATAGTTAATTTTGTTTTCATACAAAGACTTCTCGGACACCCGGTATAATTAATGGTATTACTATAGAGCTCACCAGCGTTAGATTTGGTGATGCCATATATTACTCTCATTTTGATACTATAAAGGCTTTATTAGTTATCGATGGCATCAAGACAAGAATCTACAGGTTTCATATCGCTGCTTGTTTATAACGTTATTATTTTTCTATAGGGTTCTTCGCTGAAGCAACCTCAATGGAACTGGCGTAAAAGAACCTTTAATTTATTGTTAACATTTCAACTATGCAGATATAACTGTCGTATGACGTAGGCAAATCATAGTGTATCAATGTTCAAGAATCACCCCTGTAATTCAGGCAATCAGCATTTACATTTTATCAGACGTCTTTGCTATAATGTAATAATTACTCCTGCACTATTTTCCGTGACAATATAAAGTGACGATAGTATCAAAATGCAGCCCATATGATGTATTGAGTATCCATATAACGGCCATTTGGAAAATGCTCCCTCCCCCTCCTCTTATGGGGTATGATCAGTGCCTCCAACCTTCAAAACGAACGTTTGATATGATATTACAAATTTATTGACCAATTTTCACAAATTTTATCACAAAAATGCACAATTCAGCAAATATCTGCACATAGCCTGATTATAAATGGTTCAGTCCCTGTCTATGTTTTTGCCCCTGGAATTTATACAGCATTTAGAAATGCTTTTGAAATGCTTTTGTAAGCCTTATTAGAAAGTTTTCCTTTCCTTTGACAAATAACAGAGATAAATCTTCAAACAGGACCAATAAAAGTTCGTTTACACAGCTTGTGTCAAAAAGATATACTAATAAATCTGCCGCCATTTTGAAAACGTACGCCATTGCTGACTAACAAGTTATTTTAAATGCCTCCAATCTTTAAAATTATATTAAGACTGCCTAGAACCAAATCAGAGGCAAACTAATTTCAATATATGATTTTAGCTTGGTCCCTGAATATTGAGCTTTGGTTTTAATAACGACTTCAACACTATACCTTGGTAACTGAAGTTTGAGCTTAGTTAAGACCTAATTTTGCATATTGTGATCATATTTTCTGCAAGTCTGCGATTTTGCTGCAACTTTCGAGATATAAACGTTAAAATAATAACAAGCGAAACTTTATTTTTCATAATGTGCTTTGTATTACTGTTTTGCGTTTCTTTGGTAGCATTATGGTAATTGGACACAATGAAAGTTGAATTTTAATGACTCCATAGATCTTGAATCGGCCTTGGGTTTACACTATCATGACTGACAAGGATGTATGGAAACGTTTCGAGACATGCAATCATTTTAGTTACAGAGATTGTAGGAGTAACATTGTGCTTGGTTTCTGGTGCAAATGTTTATGTAATGTAATAATTGGACACCATGAGATCTTTCCAGTATCCCCACTGGCCTTGGAGAGTAGGCAACACAGACTTGCTATCATGAAATTTGTTGCTGACAAAGGCTACGCCCATCTTCTGATTCTCAATTGCAGTCCTTTCAATGACGCTGCAATTCTAGGCGAGACAAAGGGATGACCGTGTCGCTTCTGACACCGCTCATTTGGACATTTCCTAAAGCTTACGTAAGAATCCAAAATTTTTCCGAAGCGAATTGAGAATTCTGCGAAAAGTTTGCGGGCTAACAAAATCGCTCTATCCTTGGGAAGTCCAGCAAAGCTTTACGAATTGTAATTTCACTTTGCATTTTATGTTTCCATGATTCAGAATTTTCTTTGTTTTGTGTTTATTGAGGCAGTGAAAACTCAAAAGAAATGCCCTTATACAATGTATAAATCGTAAAAATAACGATCCTCCTTGAAAGGAAGGCGAGATCCTTGTTCTTGTAACCGACACCTTATCAGAACAATTCCTTGGTATTTTTCCCTCTTAAAGTCTTACTTCTTCACTACCGCAATATTTGTTTCTTAATGTTTTCTCGCGTGCATAATTACGTTAAAATTGTACTGTTACTCAGACGTTTCATTTTATATAAAAGTTACAAAGAGCTATAGGAAATTGTTTCTTTCTGGGGAAAGTGCCATTATGAAGAATGCTGTGTTAAAGGGGCGTACTCATACGGATACCTTGCAGAGAAGTCACAATCTGCACACTTAAAGTTAACAGCACGGGACTCTATCCAAGCTGTGTCCTGTTTAAATGTATTCAGCAATAGAAACATCCACATCATGTTAGATGTTCGCTTTTGTCGCTACAGTCTGGAGCAAGCAACGCTGCGCATAACGGTAGAGAAGGGGAGAAAGCGAGTGGGCTGATATTCCATGCAATATCTTTCCCTCTCACGCATTCACTGGTCGACTTGATCTCCTTCGCTTGCTCCTCAGACTCCTGGAAGTACAGATAGCTTGTCTGATATGCTCATAAAATTTCCACACCTGAAGAAAAGCTTTTAATAAGAGCAAAGCAGACTGACTACAGTAGAAATTTACATTATATGTTATACACTCAGTGGCACCTTTATGGGGTTCAACAGTTGAAGAATGTGCCACTTGATCTGAACAGAAGTATGCATGGAACCGAACTTTGACTTAATATTGAAAGAATCTCAGAAAGGATAATCCTGGTTGAAATTAGTATTATGCTTCAGGCTTGTTCGGGTTCATTTCCAGCCTCATTTGCATAAAACAACTGCAAGTCTGCCGTTCACTGCAGCTAATAAACCTGCTATCCCATAGTTTCACTCCACGTTATTGACCAGCATCATAATACACCGAGTACAAGACAATAAATTTATTTCCAAATGAGGAGCGTCAGATTTACATGTATGCTCTCTACAAATGCGCTATTTTTACAGCTCTCTAAATTACTCGCCTTGAAGGCTCTTCGCCACCTGCACCTGCCACCCCAGGCACCTCGCCCTGGTGTCACAATCGACTTGTCGAACCACCAGCATAAAAATGTTAAGATGGTTCCTCGGAGTGTTGACCAAGACGATTTCTCCCGGCCGGAAGAAATGGTTCAGGGTTGACAATGTCGTAAAGTCCTTCGCCCTACATTGCCTGATGAAAGTTTAAAAAATGTTTTCCTTCGTACCATGTACCGCGTACCCACATAGCCTCAGGAAGATACCCTCTTTGTAGCTAGTTATGTTCGGGTATTAATGTCATCTGGAGCTGAGTTATTGTTGCCCATCCCTTTGACTATGGAAGGATTCTTTTGTTGGATTGGATCTGCCGTTAGAGATGGCTGAAGGAGCACCCACGTGAGATGTATTGGCTCACGTGTGCGTAATGCCCAGAGAAAACTTATTTGTATCCGGATGAAGAATTTCAAAATGAGTTGAAAGATTGGTACCAGTTGTGCATTTCGAAAGCTCTGCCTGCGAGCTGTGTTGAGCTTTGAACGCGTTTACCATTTCATCGGAACAAGAACTTGCATAATGCAACTTTAAAAATTCAAGTGCCTTGTAAATATATTTTACTCAATGTTCTGCTATTGAGATAAATGAACCAACACCAACAAGCAACATGCAACTGAAGGCAACTTGTATTTTTCTTATTTTACGACACTTTTCTGCCACTTTTGCTTGCGTCGTCGAGGATGAGATGAAATTGATGAACACAAAACGCCCAACACACAGATGTGACGAACCCGTGGCCTTTGAGATCAAAAGTTTTCAACGCGATAGACCACCGAACCGGCAACTGAAGACTCAAAAACCAAACAATTGGTCATCCAGAAGCATATTGTTTATTGAAACATTGAATAGTAACAGTAAAAATCATTACAGTAAAGAAAAGCAAAATAAAAATTTCATCATGGAAGATCAAATGTGCCACTTTGCCGTGCAATTACTAAACGCATGCATTGTCCATCGGCGGAAGAGTATTCATACAAGTTTACGATGGCTTCTATAGTGGAACAACAGGTAAAAAAAAGCCTGCACAGACCCACGACTCCTGTGCATCGTACTCCCGCTTGAGGGGAGGGGCAGAGGGGAACAGACTTCCTTATGACCGAGTTGAACCGATGGAGGAGAATGTGCTCGGAGACTTTTAGCCGAAGGTTCTTTTCGTTGTGGTCGCTCCATAGTATTAATACTTTTGGATAACGTGGAAAGAAAAGTGAGAAAGAAGAGGCTATAGACTGCAGAAACCTGCTTACCAGCATAATACCAAATGATTGTGATAAGCTCAGAAATTCTCAGAAATAATCAATTACATTTTAGGTAGTGCCAAATGCTGTCAACTGGAGACAACTGTATTCACCAGAGTATAAGGGTAAAGGGTGGCAGGTGGTCAGTATGGAAGATCATCGCTGTTCAGTGGGCGCATTTCTGGTCCTCTGTGGTGTTAAATTTCGGTTTGTATGAAAATTGGTGGTTTCATCATGCCATTTGAATTTTCTGGCAAGTAGATTTCAAACTTGTCGTATACCCTGTCCCAGCTAACTGTGGAGCAGGGCCACGTATAGCGGCGGAGAAGAAGGAAAATCGAGTGGGCAATGCGAAGCAGAGAAAGCGGGTAACTCCAGTTGCCCATTACCGTTCATCTCACTGTTCATTGGTGGCGCAGATCTCGCGTCACTACTTGCGCAGACACTTGTTCTCGTTCGCCTACTCCACAGATCAGGACAGGGTATAGATCAATACAATCAACCAAACATCAGCCAGTAACTTGAATATCTGAAAGAATACAACAAATTTCGAGCAAGAATTATTAAACAAGCGACACACAGGGTAAACGTTATGGCAGTAAAGAATGGACAGATATCTTCAACGTCTTCTGGTGTTTTTCCTTAAAATATCTGTTTCTAGTGATAGGGAATTCGTGTTATTCATGCGATTTCAGTCACTACAGATGGAGCTCGTAATAACTATCTAATTTCTATGACCCAAAAACTTTAGAAATATGGTAGCATTTATGTCCTAAAATTGCTGAAATATGACTAAAAACTGGAAATAACGTAAAACAATTATTAAAAAGTACAAAGTTTGCCTTTTATTAAGCATTTTACATTATTGTTTTGTAGTAAATTGTACTTCACAACATATTTTCAGGCGAAACAAGATAAATGTAGATATATTTAACAGATTCATTATCTTCACAAGCATGGTTTTATTACCAATATTTGGTGAAATGATAAGAACACTATACATGACCAAAATATGCTTTTAGAATAAGTTTGGTCCGAATTACGACGTAAACACACACACAGAACCCAAACTGACACAAATAGGTTCACTCCAAGAACACCTTAAAGTGCTAAAGCTTCTAATGTCCTTTTGATGCATCCAAATGAATGCTACTAGCTGCTGTTCCACATGGTGCACTAAAATGCATCAATTGAAGTGTTCTGGCACTATTATTTATGCACTATTTAATGCATTTCGAGTTGTGTGTGTATATGACAGTGCTGTATCATGTTAAACGTACCAGGATCAAGTAAATGACGTTAAAAAAATCCGAGCCTTGTTTGAGCCATATACAGCTAAGCTTTCAATGAAGAAAATGAGACTGTTCCGTTCTCCGGGAGCCAAAACCCCGCAGACGAACCAGACTGAAGCCGATGATGAAATAACAGGTCGGGAAGACACCCAGGTCGAAGGCGGACAGCCCCAATAGAAACCACGGTGAATGGTCATGTGGTAGGAGGAAAACAATCTAGGCAAATTGTCCGAACAAAGAAGATTATTCGGAAGAACGTGCAAGACGTTTTATAGATGTACCAGAAAGATTACAACATCGCCAGAGCGGTCTTCCTCCAAAGCGGGCAAAGTGCTTGAAAATAGACTCCACCCAACCCAGGCCGAAACCTGGAACGAGCGCTGCGGCAGTGTTACGAATTATAATTTCAAATCGCCATCTCGGGGGAGAAAAAATTGACGCTATGAAAAGTTATAAGGCACGTTATCGTGGGTAATAAAAATGATGGCCTCCATCTCGGTTCGCGCAGAATCAGCTGTGGAGCAAGTTTATGGGATCGCTGTCTGCTATATTGCATTTCGTTCACAGAGCTCTCTCCTCATCAAATATGCGCCGGGCATTCTTGTAGGTGCAGGCGCCGGAGGTTCTGCGGCAACGGGCTTCTATGTTGTAACCTGAGTAACTAATATGCTTGATATTGCAGATTAGGTGCATGGTTATCGTTAGAACGAGGTATCAGGGAACACGTGTATTAAGGTGGTTTTACTTGGGGAATGCAGTCCTGAATAGATTGAATGATCCTGCGTAGGGACTAATTCAGAAACCCGGATCGGATCCTGATTTTTGATGCTGAAAAATCATTTATCTCCTCCTCTCTCTCCTTTTCCCTTTTGATCATTCCATGCGGCTACAAAATACAGATAGAGTTGATATGTACCGGAAGCGGCAATGGACAACGGATGTATAAGCGGCCACGTAACATAATGGAAAGGAAGGACAAAGTTCTGCAGAGCGAATAGTTTGACACTACTCAATATTACACATACACCTTTGTGCATTATTCCTCCTCTTATTAAAATTACAAAACAAATTGTAAACAATAACTGGCTAATGAAAACAATCTTATTATGTTTCTTTAAAGAAGAATGATTTTTCTTAGCTTTTCTGACTCTTTTGACTATCGTGAAGATGAGAATGAATGGTCTTAAGAAGAGATGGATGAAGAGATAATCGCACAAATTAATGAACTACATAACACGAGTCCCACAGAAGATTACACTGGCTGCTAATGAAGTCTCCAAAATGCAGTCCAGGGTGTACTACGTGTATTTGGGTGATATTCGGTACACCCAGACAAAAAAATATGAGCTAACGATTTTATTACGAGACGATTTCATTCTGATATTGTCTTGTATAGGCAAGGTTAATACTGCTATAGTAGTAAGTCAAGTCTTAGCGAGAAAAGACATAAAATGTATACTATTGAAGAGAGTAACAACAATAAGAGGAATGTATACCCTATCCCAGCTAACTGTAGAGCAGGGCCGCGAATATCGCCAGAGGAGGAAAATCTAGTGCTGAAAGCGCAGCGTTGCAAACCGTACGGTTCTGACCGTACATGTACGGACGTACGGTCCAGACCTTAGTCCGTACGCTAAATGCACGGCTTGTCAAAATTTGCTCTTGCAGTTTTATCCCTAATATTTCCCTAAGAAATTCTTAAACCAATCTTACGGATCTGGAGACAAAAACACAGTCCGTTTGCCATGTGCGTTCGGTATTATACTTTTCCAAAGTTTGCAACGCTTACAGATTTCCTCAAAGAAGTCGGGTAACTCCCGTCGTCCAATACACAATCCAGTTTCTTTCACTGTTCATTGGTGGAGCCGTCTCGCGTCACTACTTGCGCAGAGACTTGTTCTCGTTCGCCTGGTCTACAGTTAGCTGGTACGGAGTTTAGCGTACGCTAAGCAGAGATGGATCTAGACAGGAAATATGCATCTAATACTTAATGCAAGAAATTACGAACATCCAGGACTATGAATCTTGTAGTCCCAGATTTCGGGTCGATAGAAAGGAAGTGGGATTCCGAGAACCCTGGATTACTTCAGAACTAATATGCAAGGAAATTCTCATTGCTGTCCGAGATGAGAATTAACCTTTCTTTCTACAACCGGGTCATATTTGACATTACATTTTTAATAATTGTAATGCACAGTCCGCGAGATCAAACTAAGCCGGTTGTGCTCTTGTATTTGTTATTCAATTTCTTTCCATTGGACAACACTATATTAGTTGTTCGAAGATAATTTGAAATGTGTTTTGTAGTATTCTTAAATACAACAAAACTTTAGCATTGGTGTGGGGAAAAAACATTAGCATTAGTTGTGAATTATAGTGAACCGAGCCAAGCTTAACGAAAGGTGAAGATTTTTATGAAATGATTTTTCTTCAAGCATCATTCAAAGTTCTCACACTGTATGCCTAAATTACTAGTCAAATTCAGCTACCATCAGTTGAGATAAGCGAAACTATTGTGGACTGTCCACGCAGGCTGGTTACGAACACTAACACACATGACCCATAACTGGGTACATAGCATTATTCAACGTGTTGACAGGAGCCACTCATTCTTGAAATTTAAAACTTATAAATCAATACTCACCTTGGGTTATTTTAAATAATTAATATTAAGATGTGCTGGTTAAACATCCCGAAGCTAGCATGCCATACTCATTTAGAGAGCCCTACAGGCGCAGTGGAGTGAAGAGTGCCCTAATTTAAAAATGCACGTTAAAATTTACTTTGCTCATGTGTGCACCTAATAGGACAATTTTCTATGCCATTCTTTAAATAAATAAAATGTGATCGACGAACAGAATGTAATGCAAAATCAGGAAAAGTTATAGTCTGTATTGTGAGTCAGGAAAGAAATATTGTATTCACACACACTTGTAGAAATCTAAAACTACAATGACAACAGATCAGTTTGCAAACGCTGTAGGAATGATTTTTGTTATCTAACGTAGCTCTTCTGCCACTTTTGGCTAATCGTGACGATGAGGATGGGTCATTTTGAAATTGATGATGGGACATTCACAAAAACACCCATGCGTAGGCCGGGATTCGAACTCAGGGTCCCTGGCGTCCTACCCCGCTGTGCTAACCACCCCACCACGAGGCTCAGCGTACGAATGGAACGGAACAGAACAGTTATGATGGACAGAGCGAGTATCTTTGTATGATGATTGCGTTGCTGCTGATGAAGAATTTGAATAACCATGCGAATAAACGGTCAACATAAATTCACTGCGGAATGGCAATTCTGGCTTCGAATCCTGAATAATATATCATAGTTTTTCAATCGTCATAGTTGAGATTCATCTAGGAAGCTGTTAAGGGGGACGTAAATTAACAAAAAATCAAATACGACAGACAGCAGGTTCGAAACTGTGATCTTGCCGATATGTTAATTTTTAAACCCACTCCGCTACCTGACTTCTATCAAAAAGCTTGTTCACAATATGTGCTTCTTAAACGGTGGAATGATTGCCTGACAATGCTTCGGTCAATAAAAAATACAGAAAGACATTTTGTACGAGATTAAAGATCAACAACTATTGTTACAACAGCACCTGTTTTTTTTATTCCACAAGACGGTTGCAAGGTTCCCTGTAGCAACAAACAATCTTAATTAGTCACGCTACCAAGCCGAAAAGTCTGCTCCTGACTGGAAAGGGGAAAATGCCCACGACGTTTCGTCAATGACAGAGCTCCGCCGTTACAAAAGAACGTCTGGCATTTAGTCACGTTCTCTTTCCACCGCCAGTTTACCATCACGGATTTTTTATTTCTTTTCGACTACAGAAAAACTTTTTTCTGTATTGTCAGAAGTGGTTATGAAGTCACTCGCACTATCACATTAACTTCGGGCTTCCCCACAGAAGCCTTCCTTGCAGGATTATATAATTGTAGGCTGATGTCCCAGTGAAATGGAAAAGGGGATTCACCTAGCAAAAATTATATCTGGTGACTATCCCAAAGGATCGTCTCTAGGCACTTACTAGAGAAGCATTTCTCAACCACCGGGCCGCGTCCCGGTACTCAGTCCTGGCATAGATTATATCGGGCCGCGAGAGATTCAAGAAATTTGTCATTTTAGCAGAAAATTTTCAACAAATATTTTGTAGTGGAAATATTTGGCATTTTCCAGTACTCAAAATACAACATGGCAATGAAAAGTAGCAATTGCCACCAACTGAATTTAATTATGTTAACTTGAGGAAACTACAAGATTTTATTAGATTCAGTTGTTGACAACTAATTTAAACCTAATTTCATATTTGTCAACAAGCCTAGACATAATCAAACTCTTGTGATTATGCCTTGCTTTTTTAATACTATTTAATTTAAAAGGTATGTGCTAAGGTATAAAGCTAGAAAAAAATAGTTATGTACGAGTAAAATTACTGGGATCGGAGCATCTACTGTTGAAAGAAGAATTTACCGGGCCGCAGTGTCACAAAGATATACAACCACTGCGCTAGGGCATACCCTGGGTTTACTTATGCGATCGCAAGGGATGTAATGGGTGACATTCTCCGAAGACATTCAAATGTCCACCTCTCTACTAGGTATTACACCCTGGACTGCAATTTTGAAGGCTACCGAAGCTCTGGCGCTTTTATCCACAGCAGGTATAAATATTCTGTGAGGCTGTATCTTCTATCATTCATCTCATCACCATCGACACGAGTAGCAAAAAGTGGTAGAAAAGCGATACAAAAATCAACAAACATATGGATTAAGCTGGACCGTACATAATTCAAATTAGTAATAGAAATGAATCTCCACCGGGAAAGGAATCCGATCAGCTTAATTTGCAAAGTACTGGGTAACCAATATAGCGCTGCAAAGATTTGTCCGATTCAGTTTTTGAAGGTGGTGGTGTTACAAGTAACAATTGCCATATTCGAGAAACGATAGCTAAGTACTGCCTAAAATTTGTAACTGAAGTTACCTGAGTACCGAAAAAAAAAAGGCCCGTATTTGCGGATAGAGTGCAAATAAAATTAATCAAAATAGCAAAGGACTATTTGAAAATGACTGTTTTAATTGATCTAGTCTTCAAAAGACCAGGAACTACGCAATTCAAAATAAGTAACCCATTGTCGGAGCAGTTTAAGAATTCGAAAATTGTTTTTCCAAGTCTGAAACCTTCTGAAAATTACTTGAAATACTTGTGGTATTGTGGACTTCTATAAGCATATCTAATTACAGAAAATGGTGAAATGTTAGTTGCTGTACTTGGGCGAGATAATAAAGCATTCAGCTGGTTTCTATGAGCATTTAGTATCAATTTTTTAAATAATTTTGTGGTTACCGAAGACCAGAGAGTAGTCTGAATTATCGGCTGCAACAGTATATTAGTGTTGAAGATGAAAGGTTGCTTTTGAACTCTTGAAGAAGGTAATCCATCGGGAACGGTTGGCGCATTAGATCCTCAGCTTGAGTTAACTTTTGATTTTCATTACTACGGAAAATAATTAACAGGCATTCGTTACACCTGAAAAGTGACTGACGAGTGACTTAGGAGGCCCCCTGTGGAGCCAAACTTAACGTGGGTGAATGTTGCTCGATCTATTTAACTCATGATGAGATTCACGCTAGTCAAGATTATGAACATGCCGAGTCATGATCTGTGTTCGCCACTCCCCCCTCCCCCAACAGGATATCCTTTCCGTCGACCACTGAGATGGAGACCTGCTACTTTCTTCATCCTCCCGAGCCACGCCCATCGACCCAATTCGTTTTTCTTCGACAATGCAGCATACAATTGTTACGTCATTAATTCATTCCCTCATTGCGTAACTGGAGCAGATACAAATAACACTAAATTAGTTTGTGTTGTGCAGGGCTCGCTTCATTGCGTGAAGTTAATCGAATTTCATTTCTACGGTTAAGAGAATTACCAACCAGGAGCCTACCGAGTTTTGTACCCACCCTCCAAAATTGAAGTCCCATTCTAATTCAGGGATTAAAATTAATTCCCCATACGGCAACGGTGAATAATAAGTATGTCTACAAGAATGGTTCACTTGGAACCTGCAGGCTTACAATCCTATTTACTCGTAGAAGACTATTATTGAGGGAAATGAAAGTTGGTATCAGTGCAAATACAAAATTAAAGATTTAAAAACCATGAACTAAACAAAACATTACTCATTATAAAGTGTGTAGACAAAATTTCAGATGACAAACGTCGTGGGGAAGTTACTAGATTACACATATTCAAGATATAAAAATAAATACACATTCAAGATAACGAAGCCACTAGCAGGGATGTTTTAGAAACTGTCAATTAGGCACTAACAAAAAAAGTCAGCATGATCTTTCCTGTTGTCTGAAAATTAGTTCATGTGTACTAGCAACCACCTGTAAAAATAATTCGAGAAAACTACTTCCATTCTTACATTTCCTCCCTACAATGTGCCAAATTATCAACTTACTTAAAGAAATTTGCTAATATGATACTTTAATTTTATTTTTCTAAGCAAAGAGAGAGAAGCTTCAGATGCCTAAGCATAGAATCACTTCAAGCCTATTCATAATCTTATGCTGGATGGCAAATGATTACAAAATGTGTTAAAAAGTTTCTAAAACAACTTAATATGACATTATCAATTTTTTAATAGCTTTTAAAAGAACAGATTTTGAAAATAATATGTACATTGTTTTACATTTTACTTAGTTTTGTTTTAAGACGAAAAGTCCGAGTGGAAATTTGTGGAAATTGTAACCAACAGTTTCAGGTTCATTGCAGATAGTGATTTGGATCCTACGAAAAATTTAGATCAAGATTTCATTGGCTAAATGTGTAAAGTAAACCCTTTTGAAATTTAAAAGAAAGGTCTACGTCAAAGAATATTTTAAGTCCATTTCATGCTCAGATAGGCTAATCGGGACTAGACTGTACAGTGCGCCTCTCCGAAATCTAACCCAGAACCTCATGGTTACAAGTGGACAGTTTCTCCCCAGACCATAGGGACCATCTTTTTTGTGTTTTTCGACTCTAGTGCCTTTGTAATAAGATTAATGTTACAGTAGCGAAAAAACTTAATGAGATTCCGAGTTGTGGAAATTCAATATAAGATTAATGCGATTGTCGAAATGTCCAGCCAAAACATGCGCAAATGAAAGTACTATTTACTTCAATTACATCATTCTATGTGCGAATGCAATGTTTTTCAAATGGATTTAACGATATCCAAATGAGAATGTGGACCCAACTTAAGATGAGAGAAATGTTTTTAATATAAAAAGTTATGTAGTCTCTTGTTTGTTGTACCCATAACATTTTCCATTCCTCCACGAGGTGCAGATAGCGTCAGTTTTTGTGCAAAGATAGATATGGATAACACTGTCGCCTTATCAGTCTCTCTCGAGTTTCATTACAGTGGATATAGATTGAGCAGTGGTTCGAAACCCACTCTAATCAGTACCCCAGGATTGATTAGCCTATGTGAGCAAAAAGTAAACCTGAAAACAAGATTTACCAAATGTTAATGGCTAAAAACAAACTTTACCAAAAGCCAAACTTTAATTGCAACAAAGCGTGGATGCATGCAACGAATCCTAGCTTTATCGTCTTAGGAAATTGAACGAAGATCCTTTCACCTTATCATCCCAGAGTATACAGAGCTGGAAGAGGGTTACAATTTGAGTGTCGTAAAGTTACTGCAAAAGTAATTGTTGATAACTCTGCTTCTACTACAAAAAGTAACCATGTTACAGTTACAACCACTTACTCTTAAAAGTAGCTAGTTAGAGTTCGAATTTCTCAAAAGAAATACCCACTCCCAGCACTGCTTTCGAGTACTGATCGAAGTGGATTTGAGAGTTTAGTTAGGACTTGAAATCTACTGTAATGTACTTGTCGCAGTTGATGCGCGGAAGATGGATTATAACCAGCTTTCAGTTGTGTCTTCAAGTGCCACATTATCAACACAGAGAGCCGTCAACAATAGTCTTTATCACAGAAATCTTTCTGGCCTGAATGTGAAAATATAGACCTTGACTTAATGGTGAAAAGGAGAATAACGCCAGGCTAACAATACGCACGAGATAAATAACATAAACGCACGTGTGTGTGAACTCTGCCTTGAGCGAAGCAATGTTGTCTGTCATTGCCTCACGCTGCTCCCATAATTCTCGGAAAACAACCTACAGCGACGCTAGGCAGTATTTATGGAGCGGCTCACTTTCTTTTCAAGTCTGACCTCCTTGTTAAGCGCCTGCAATGTGTCCATTCTGCTCTGTCGTACCTAATCAAGAGCAACTCCTCGCTTGTACGGGATCCGCTTCCTTGGTAAGACCCGTGTTCGACAGATAAGGCCGTCGCAATGACGGGAATAGCAATGGGAGCTTTCTATCCAAAGGTTTGTCGTGACATGCTGGGTGTTTCTTTCTCCTTACTTGTATTGGTAACCTTGGTAGACACAAAACTAGTGTATGACCTTCCCTCTGCACAGGTCATTTACCTACGGTAGCCTTAAGTTGCGGTGGGTGTCGAAATGGGTTTTTGGAAGCTGGTGGTCGCAAGGCAAATACGCTTCAGTTGTGAGAAGTGGTTGTAGCTCTATACGTAGATTTCAGCAGAATGCACTTGTATCTTACCTCCCAGTTCAAATTGGTTCAGGAGGTGCATTCTAACTGAAGTTGTATTGATTGATTGATTTGTTGTTTTAAGTCCACTTTATGCACAGTAAGGCTAATCGGAACTGGACCTACAGTTTAAAGTGGAATCCGAACCACCGTGTGCCTCCACCGGGTTCCGAACCCGGGACCCCTTGATTACAAGGCAACAACGCTACCACTGCGTGGTGAGGCCCTAACTGAAGTTGTAATTCAATATGTCTTCCTGTAGAAAACTACAGTATGTAGATTAATTCGGAAAATTGAATAGTATTTGTAGGGTTTTATCTTAGTAGTGTAATTGGATTGTTTCAAAGTCATACTTGGTACGAGTGTTTTTGTAGCCTCTTTTTTATCAATTGAAAATCAGTTTTTGACATATTTTGACAAATTTTTGTTGATGTTTTAGCGTTTAGCGATGTTTTTGTAAAATTTCCTATTTTTCTCTTTTTTTTCCACTCATACTTGGTACGAGCACACACAAGCATAGGTTCTATTCATACTTTTTCTTACGTATAGATGTACATGATGAATCTGCAAACAGATTTTTCCTAAGTTTTACCGTTTCCAAGATAACCCCAATTCCGGTCGCTATTTTGGATTTCCGAGCATAGGTTTTATCCATACTTTTTCTCACGTATAGGCGTACATGACGAACTCGCAAACAGATTTTTCCTAAGTCTTATCGCTTCCAAGATAACCCCACTTCCTGTCGCCATTTTGGATTTCCGAGAATAGGTTCTATTCATATTTTACTTACATATAGGCGTACATGACGAATCCGCAAACAGATTTTTTCTAAGTCTTGGCGTTTCCAAGATAACCCCACTTCCGGTCGCCATTTTGGATTTCCGAGAATAGGTTCTATTCATATTTTACTTACATATAGGCGTACATGACGAATCCGCAAACAGATTTGTCCTAAGTCTCGCTGTTTCCAAGATAACTAGTAGTGCAGGTTAGCCGGTTCACGGACCGAAAATGGGGCTCGGTGGGGCTCGGTGGGGCTCGCCAAACCTCAAAAACTCACTTTCTCTCCACGTTCCGCGCCTTATTTATTGCGCTGACGATGTTTCACAGCGTAGAAAACAGCACCAAAACATCAAAAACTCATTTGATTATTTGGAGCTCACCAAAACCTCAAAAACTTATTTTTATTGATTGAGGTTTACCAAACTTCAAAAACTCTTATTTTTTCTCCATGTTTAGCGCCTTTATTTGTTGCGCTGACACAACGTGATGAGTAAATAATACAGTTTCTTATTCTTGAAGGATGAATGCACCTTATCGTAATTTTCCAAGTCTTGGTTAAATGTTTGTATATCGTGACTTTTGTAAACCTCTCTCTCGGGAACGATGTGTCAAAACTTCAAAAACTTATTTTCTCTTCATGTTTCGCGCCTTATTTATTGCGCTGACGATGTTTCACAGCGAAGAAAACAGCACCAAAACATCAAAAACTCATTTTGACTATTTGGAGCTCACCAAAACCTCATAAAAACTTATTTTTATTAATTGCGGTTCACCAAACCTCAAAAAAAAAAAACTTATTTTTCTCTCCACGTTTCGCGCTTTTATTTGTTGCGCTGACACAGCGTGATGAGTAAATAATGCACTCTCTCATCCTTGAAGGATGAATGCATCTTATTGTAATTTTCCAAGTCCTAGTCAAATGTTTGTATATCGTGACTTTTGTAAACCTCTCTCGGGGGAACGATGTGCCACACACACATTTTCTCTCCATGTTTCGCGCCTTATTTATTGCGCTGACGATGTTTCATAGTGTAGAAAACAGCACCAAAACATCAAAAACTCATTTTGATTATTTGGAGCTCACCAAAACTTCAAAAAACTTATTTTTATTAATTGAGGTTCACCAAACCTCAAAAACTCCCACTTTCTCTCTACGTTCAGCGCTTTTATTTATTGCGCTGACACAACGTGATGAGTAAATAATGCACTCTCTCATCCTTGAAGGATGAACGCACCTTATCGTAATTTTCCAAGTCTTGGTCAAATGTTTATATATCGTGATCTTTGTAAACCTCTCGGAACGATGTGATCTCTCTGCCACACACACACACACACACGCCTCTCATTATTTCTGTATTGTGACGTGTTTATTTTGGTATGGGAGGACAGAGGACACCGAGACTCGATCGACACACTAAACCCAACCTCTCTACGCGTACTCTACGTCACCAAAAAAAAGGTTAAAGGTTCCAAATAACAATAGTTAAGAGTTTCGCCAATCTAGTAAAGTGGATTGGTTGAAATCTCCAAGGCGTATTTTTGCATTTTTTTCAAATATGAACACGTTAAAACTGAACTGTCTTGGATTTTTGAGTTTTGTATTCGCCCCCTGAGAAAATTCTATATAAAATAACATACCTGAAAATTATATTCGCAGTAGATTGATTTTTTTTGAGTTTTGTAATCACCTCAAGAAATTCTATATAAAATAATATACCTGAAAATTGTATTTACAGTAGATTGAATTCTTGAGTTTTTGTATTCGCACACAAGAAATTATATATAAATAACATACCCGAAATTCTATTTACAGTAGATTGAATTTTTGAGTTTTGTAATCACTCCAAGAAATTCTATATAAAATAACATACCTGAAAATTGTATCGCTAGACACTTTTTGATTTCTGTGATTTTTTGGAGAAAGCATAATGGCATCCACCACCAGTTTCAATCGAAAAAATGATAAAACTGAATGTGTTACTTGCGAAAAATTAATATCTAAAACTAATATTAGCAAGCACAGGGCAAGATGTAGCGAAACAGGCTCGAGAATTAATTGTTTGTTACCTTCTAAGTCTTGTGCTCGATGTGGAAAGATGATCAGCATTGCAAATTTAAGTAAACACCTCAAAATTTGCAAACCATCGATCGAACAAGGAACATTGAAAAGGAAAATCGATAATCCAGAAACGGAAGCTTCCACTTCCAAACAAGTTAAATTATCGGATGAACGCAAACCGATTAGATCTGCATTCAACGACAAACTCCAGGATTTTTCAATTAAGTCAGAAGCAGGCCGTGACATCCTTAGTTTCTTGGACGAAACGAAAACATCTGTACTAAATATTTTGAAAGATAAACTTGAAAACAACTCTATAAAAGTATACGTTGTTCTGTTTTCTGAATACGAGAAAGTTGATGGCACAACGAGTATTTTTTATCATCGTACAAAAAATCAGACTCTTTATTTTGCTGACGTCGAAAATTTGGACAACTTCTATTATAAAGTTTCCAACGAGCTGGTTAAGAAACATGACGATTTCGAGGCTAAAGGGTCGGGGTGGTCTCTGTGTGGAAGTCCTCACACGTTAACCGTTTACGTGAACCAATTCTCGCCTCTTCGCGCTTCCAGCTACGTTCCTCTTCCACCGAACATTCAACACAAGAGGGCTGTGTTAAATATACAGAACAGCGATAACAAGTGTTTTCTCTGGTGTGTGTTGGCTGCACTGCATCCTGTTTATTGCAAAAATAATCCAGAACGGATTTATCATTACAAGCAATACGAGTCCGAATTTGAAAGTGTAATGTCTGACATCGAATACCCGGTGACATTGTCGGATATAACAAAGTTCGAAAATCGTACAGGAAAACGCATTGCTATTAATGTGTATTCCTTCACGTCAGATAAATATCTCGTGCACCCTGTCAGGATAAGCGATATCGACGATGACGATGCTTGTGTAATAAATCTCCTTCTTATTTCCAACGAGGATGTTCATCATTACACGCTAATTTGTTCTCTATCACGTTTGGTCAGAAGTCAAACTACCAAGTATGCAAACAACATCGAAGTTTGCCCGAGATGCCTAACCACGTTCGACGATCGTGACCGACGTGATCATCAAAATCTTCATAGTCGTCAAATTGCTCTGGAGAAACTTGCCGAACATAAAATTTATTGCGGTGACAACAGACCGGCTAGAATGTTGATGCCCGAAACGAACGAAGTCGAAGAATTTAAAATGCACAAAGCATTGTTGGAACATCCCGCAATCATCGTCGCAGATTTTGAGGCGTTCCTCAAACCACTCTCCTACTGCGAACCGGATCCTGAAATTTCCTCCACAACGCCGTACCAGCTTCATCAACCTAATAGTTTCGGCTATGTTGTTGTGCGACGTGATAAAATAAATGAAGCATATATATACCGCGGGCCAAATGTAATCGAACACTTCCTGGAAAAAATGGTGGAGGAGGTTGAGGTAATTGGTAGCGTACTGCTTACATCAAAACCGATGGCACCTTTAACTGAAAATGAACTTCAAAATTACAATTCCACTGAGGTGTGTCCGGTATGTGATCAAAGTTTTACTGATGAGAACAAAAAAATATTCCACCACGATCATTTCAGCGGAAACTACATAGGTGGAATTTGCAACACGTGCAATCTTAAAATCCAGAAACCTAAATTCATCCCCATATTTTTTCACAACGGAAGCGGATATGATTTTCACCACCTGGTGAGACATCTTGGCTACGATCCGAAACGTATAGGTGTCTTGGCCGAGAATGAAGAACGCTATATTAGTCTCAGCAAGCAAGTGTCGATTCCGGGAACGAAAACAACAATCGAGATGCGCTTCCTGGATTCGTATAGATTTCTCTCTGCAAGTCTGGATGCTTTAGCGAACAAACTCACCGACGATCAATTTAAAATAACTAGAGCTAGTTTTCCCAACGTAGACATAGAACTCGTTAGACGTAAAGGGATTTATCCTTACGAATACGTTAGTGATGGTTCTAAATTTAACGACGACGCTCTCCCACTTCCAAGAGAATTTTACAGCAGACTCAGAGAGAAAGGAATCACGGACGAAGAATACCAACACGCGCAACTCATGTGGGAGAAATTAGAATGTAGGACACTCGGAGACTACCACGATGCGTACTTAAAATTAGACGTGACGATACTCGCGGATGTTTTTCAAGCGTTCAGGAAAACGGCAACGAATATTTATAAATTAGATCCAGCGTATTTCTACAGTCTACCGGGATTAGCGTGGTCGGCAATGTTATTCCAGACAAAGGTCAAGCTGGAACTGATATCGGACGTTGACATGTTGCTATTTATCGAAAGAGGGATACGAGGTGGAATGGTGCAATGCGTACAGAGACATGCAAAAGCTAATAACGTACACATGAAAGAAGATTACGATTCAAATCGAGCATCGAATTACATCTTCTACGCTGACGTTAATAATCTCTACGGACATGCCATGGTTCAGAAACTTCCTTACGGGGGATTCGAATGGTTAGATCCCACTTCGATAGACATTATTCATTTCGACGATAGCGAGTGTGGTTTCTTCGCAGAGGTAGATCTCCAATTCTCCGACCACCTGCACGACACGTTTTCGGATTTGCCTCCGACTCCCGAAATCAAATGTCCACCCGACTCGGTTCAAGACAAGCTTTTGTTAACATTGGACCCTAAACAGAGATACGTCGTCCACTACAAGAATCTCCGGTTTTTGATTGGGAAGGGTGTTCAGATAGTAAATGTTAGAAGAATACTAAAGTTTAAACATTCCACGTGGTTAAGACCTTACATAGAAACTAACACACAACATAGAACAGCTGCCACTTCCGATTTAGACAAGGACTTTTTTAAATTAATGAACAATGCGGTGTACGGAAAGACCATGGAGAATGTTAGAAAGCACGTAGACGTGAAATTAATTTCCGATAAGAATAAATGTCGGAAGTGGATAGCCGATCCTAGATTCAAGTCGAGAAAAATTTACAACGAGAATTTGGCACTTTTCAATCTAGATATAAAATTGATGAAATTCAGAAAACCAATTTACGTTGGCGCAACGGTTCTCGACTTGTCGAAACTTTACATGTTCGAATTTCATTACGACGTGATGAAACCCTTCTACAATGATAAGATATCACTTTTGTACACGGACACCGACAGCTTCATTTACAGCATACAAACACCTAACCTATACGAAGACATAAAAAGTCCTTCCATGCTTGAGTATTTCGATACTTCTGCGTATCCTCAACCCAACAGATTTGGAATTCCATCTCGTAACAAAAAAGTACTAGGTAAACTGAAAGATGAATGTAACGGTGATGTTATTGTCGAGTTCGCGGGTTTGCGTTCGAAGATGTATGCCATGAGAACAGAAAGTAGCGTCACGAAGAAAGCAAAAGGTGTGGGCAAAAATACGGTGGAGAACAAACTCACCTTCCACGATTACATCGATTGCCTTTACTCACAATCGACGATACTAAGTATAGAACAAAGAATCCAAAGTGTAGACCACGTGATTACAACAAACGAAGTTAGGAAGGTAGCATTAGATCCGCATGACGATAAAAGATGTATTTTGTCTTGTGGAATCCACACGTTGCCTTGGGGACACTATCGTTTAGAAAATAGTAAAAATTGTAGGCAATGCAATTGAAAAAAAATAAACTTAAATAACTATAACTAAAATAAAAAAAACTTTGACTGTCTCAAATTATCACATACACAATAAAGAACTAGCAAGGACAATGAATCTCTTTGGTTTCCGAAAGCAAACAATGGAGACTGTACACCGCAAGGCAGATCATGAATTTCTACCTTCCATGTTATCTAAACTCAACGGCCTGTTGATCAATCAATTTTCAAAACGTTGCTCTTCTTGCTGGAACAGGGACGATTTCGGATTCGCGACGATCGACGTGACGAGGAAACCCAACGACGGAAAATACAGAAACAAAATCAACGACTTTCAAAACGTTGCAACGTTGTGAGAAACGTTTCTCACAACGTTGCAACGTTTTGAAAGTCGTTGATTTTGTTTCTGTATTTTCCGTCGTTGGGTTTCCTCGTCACGTCGATCGTCGCGAATCCGAAATCGTCCCTGTTCCAGCAAGAAGAGCAACGTTTTGAAAATTGATTGATCAACAGGCCGTTGAGTTTAGATAACATGGAAGGTAGAAATTCATGATCTGCCTTGCGGTGTACAGTCTCCATTGTTTGCTTTCGGAAACCAAAGAGATTCATTGTCCTTGCTAGTTCTTTATTGTGTATGTGATAATTTGAGACAGTCAAAGTTTTTTTTATTTTAGTTATAGTTATTTAAGTTTATTTTTTTTCAATTGCATTGCCTACAATTTTTACTATTTTCTAAACGATAGTGTCCCCAAGGCAACGTGTGGATTCCACAAGACAAAATACATCTTTTATCGTCATGCGGATCTAATGCTACCTTCCTAACTTCGTTTGTTGTAATCACGTGGTCTACACTTTGGATTCTTTGTTCTATACTTAGTATCGTCGATTGTGAGTAAAGGCAATCGATGTAATCGTGGAAGGTGAGTTTGTTCTCCACCGTATTTTTGCCCACACCTTTTGCTTTCTTCGTGACGCTACTTTCTGTTCTCATGGCATACATCTTCGAACGCAAACCCGCGAACTCGACAATAACATCACCGTTACATTCATCTTTCAGTTTACCTAGTACTTTTTTGTTACGAGATGGAATTCCAAATCTGTTGGGTTGAGGATACGCAGAAGTATCGAAATACTCAAGCATGGAAGGACTTTTTATGTCTTCGTATAGGTTAGGTGTTTGTATGCTGTAAATGAAGCTGTCGGTGTCCGTGTACAAAAGTGATATCTTATCATTGTAGAAGGGTTTCATCACGTCGTAATGAAATTCGAACATGTAAAGTTTCGACAAGTCGAGAACCGTTGCGCCAACGTAAATTGGTTTTCTGAATTTCATCAATTTTATATCTAGATTGAAAAGTGCCAAATTCTCGTTGTAAATTTTTCTCGACTTGAATCTAGGATCGGCTATCCACTTCCGACATTTATTCTTATCGGAAATTAATTTCACGTCTACGTGCTTTCTAACATTCTCCATGGTCTTTCCGTACACCGCATTGTTCATTAATTTAAAAAAGTCCTTGTCTAAATCGGAAGTGGCAGCTGTTCTATGTTGTGTGTTAGTTTCTATGTAAGGTCTTAACCACGTGGAATGTTTAAACTTTAGTATTCTTCTAACATTTACTATCTGAACACCCTTCCCAATCAAAAACCGGAGATTCTTGTAGTGGACGACGTATCTCTGTTTAGGGTCCAATGTTAACAAAAGCTTGTCTTGAACCGAGTCGGGTGGACATTTGATTTCGGGAGTCGGAGGCAAATCCGAAAACGTGTCGTGCAGGTGGTCGGAGAATTGGAGATCTACCTCTGCGAAGAAACCACACTCGCTATCGTCGAAATGAATAATGTCTATCGAAGTGGGATCTAACCATTCGAATCCCCCGTAAGGAAGTTTCTGAACCATGGCATGTCCGTAGAGATTATTAACGTCAGCGTAGAAGATGTAATTCGATGCTCGATTTGAATCGTAATCTTCTTTCATGTGTACGTTATTAGCTTTTGCATGTCTCTGTACGCATTGCACCATTCCACCTCGTATCCCTCTTTCGATAAATAGCAACATGTCAACGTCCGATATCAGTTCCAGCTTGACCTTTGTCTGGAATAACATTGCCGACCACGCTAATCCCGGTAGACTGTAGAAATACGCTGGATCTAATTTATAAATATTCGTTGCCGTTTTCCTGAACGCTTGAAAAACATCCGCGAGTATCGTCACGTCTAATTTTAAGTACGCATCGTGGTAGTCTCCGAGTGTCCTACATTCTAATTTCTCCCACATGAGTTGCGCGTGTTGGTATTCTTCGTCCGTGATTCCTTTCTCTCTGAGTCTGCTGTAAAATTCTCTTGGAAGTGGGAGAGCGTCGTCGTTAAATTTAGAACCATCACTAACGTATTCGTAAGGATAAATCCCTTTACGTCTAACGAGTTCTATGTCTACGTTGGGAAAACTAGCTCTAGTTATTTTAAATTGATCGTCGGTGAGTTTGTTCGCTAAAGCATCCAGACTTGCAGAGAGAAATCTATACGAATCCAGGAAGCGCATCTCGATTGTTGTTTTCGTTCCCGGAATCGACACTTGCTTGCTGAGACTAATATAGCGTTCTTCATTCTCGGCCAAGACACCTATACGTTTCGGATCGTAGCCAAGATGTCTCACCAGGTGGTGAAAATCATATCCGCTTCCGTTGTGAAAAAATATGGGGATGAATTTAGGTTTCTGGATTTTAAGATTGCACGTGTTGCAAATTCCACCTATGTAGTTTCCGCTGAAATGATCGTGGTGGAATATTTTTTTGTTCTCATCAGTAAAACTTTGATCACATACCGGACACACCTCAGTGGAATTGTAATTTTGAAGTTCATTTTCAGTTAAAGGTGCCATCGGTTTTGATGTAAGCAGTACGCTACCAATTACCTCAACCTCCTCCACCATTTTTTCCAGGAAGTGTTCGATTACATTTGGCCCGCGGTATATATATGCTTCATTTATTTTATCACGTCGCACAACAACATAGCCGAAACTATTAGGTTGATGAAGCTGGTACGGCGTTGTGGAGGAAATTTCAGGATCCGGTTCGCAGTAGGAGAGTGGTTTGAGGAACGCCTCAAAATCTGCGACGATGATTGCGGGATGTTCCAACAATGCTTTGTGCATTTTAAATTCTTCGACTTCGTTCGTTTCGGGCATCAACATTCTAGCCGGTCTGTTGTCACCGCAATAAATTTTATGTTCGGCAAGTTTCTCCAGAGCAATTTGACGACTATGAAGATTTTGATGATCACGTCGGTCACGATCGTCGAACGTGGTTAGGCATCTCGGGCAAACTTCGATGTTGTTTGCATACTTGGTAGTTTGACTTCTGACCAAACGTGATAGAGAACAAATTAGCGTGTAATGATGAACATCCTCGTTGGAAATAAGAAGGAGATTTATTACACAAGCATCGTCATCGTCGATATCGCTTATCCTGACAGGGTGCACGAGATATTTATCTGACGTGAAGGAATACACATTAATAGCAATGCGTTTTCCTGTACGATTTTCGAACTTTGTTATATCCGACAATGTCACCGGGTATTCGATGTCAGACATTACACTTTCAAATTCGGACTCGTATTGCTTGTAATGATAAATCCGTTCTGGATTATTTTTGCAATAAACAGGATGCAGTGCAGCCAACACACACCAGAGAAAACACTTGTTATCGCTGTTCTGTATATTTAACACAGCCCTCTTGTGTTGAATGTTCGGTGGAAGAGGAACGTAGCTGGAAGCGCGAAGAGGCGAGAATTGGTTCACGTAAACGGTTAACGTGTGAGGACTTCCACACAGAGACCACCCCGACCCTTTAGCCTCGAAATCGTCATGTTTCTTAACCAGCTCGTTGGAAACTTTATAATAGAAGTTGTCCAAATTTTCGACGTCAGCAAAATAAAGAGTCTGATTTTTTGTACGATGATAAAAAATACTCGTTGTGCCATCAACTTTCTCGTATTCAGAAAACAGAACAACGTATACTTTTATAGAGTTGTTTTCAAGTTTATCTTTCAAAATATTTAGTACAGATGTTTTCGTTTCGTCCAAGAAACTAAGGATGTCACGGCCTGCTTCTGACTTAATTGAAAAATCCTGGAGTTTGTCGTTGAATGCAGATCTAATCGGTTTGCGTTCATCCGATAATTTAACTTGTTTGGAAGTGGAAGCTTCCGTTTCTGGATTATCGATTTTCCTTTTCAATGTTCCTTGTTCGATCGATGGTTTGCAAATTTTGAGGTGTTTACTTAAATTTGCAATGCTGATCATCTTTCCACATCGAGCACAAGACTTAGAAGGTAACAAACAATTAATTCTCGAGCCTGTTTCGCTACATCTTGCCCTGTGCTTGCTAATATTAGTTTTAGATATTAATTTTTCGCAAGTAACACATTCAGTTTTATCATTTTTTCGATTGAAACTGGTGGTGGATGCCATTATGCTTTCTCCAAAAAATCACAGAAATCAAAAAGTGTCTAGCGATACAATTTTCAGGTATGTTATTTTATATAGAATTTCTTGGAGTGATTACAAAACTCAAAAATTCAATCTACTGTAAATAGAATTTCGGGTATGTTATTTATATATAATTTCTTGTGTGCGAATACAAAAACTCAAGAATTCAATCTACTGTAAATACAATTTTCAGGTATATTATTTTATATAGAATTTCTTGAGGTGATTACAAAACTCAAAAAAAATCAATCTACTGCGAATATAATTTTCAGGTATGTTATTTTATATAGAATTTTCTCAGGGGCGAATACAAAACTCAAAAATCCAAGACAGTTCAGTTTTAACGTGTTCATATTTGAAAAAAATGCAAAAATACGCCTTGGAGATTTCAACCAATCCACTTTACTAGATTGGCGAAACTCTTAACTATTGTTATTTGGAACCTTTAACCTTTTTTTGGTGACGTAGAGTACGCGTAGAGAGGTTGGGTTTAGTGTGTCGATCGAGTCTCGGTGTCCTCTGTCCTCCCATACCAAAATAAACACGTCACAATACAGAAATAATAAGAGGCGTGTGTGTGTGTGTGGCAGAGAGATCACATCGTTCCGAGAGGTTTACAAAGATCACGATATATAAACATTTGACCAAGACTTGGAAAATTACGATAAGGTGCGTTCATCCTTCAAGGATGAGAGAGTGCATTATTTACTCATCATGTTGTGTCAGCGCAATAAATAAAAGCGCTGAACGTAGAGAGAAAGTGGGAGTTTTTGAGGTTTGGTGAACCTCAATTAATAAAAATAAGTTTTTTGAAGTTTTAGTGAGCTCCAAATAATCAAAATGAGTTTTTGATGTTTTGGTGCTGTTTTCTACACTATGAAACATCGTCAGCGCAATAAATAAGGCGCGGAACGTGGAGAGAAAATGTGTGTGTGGCACATCGTTCCCCCGAGAGAGGTTTACAAAAGTCACGATATACAAACATTTGACTAGGACTTGGAAAATTACAATAAGATGCATTCATCCTTCAAGGATGAGAGAGTGCATTATTTACTCATCACGCTGTGTCAGCGCAACAAATAAAAGCGCGAAACGTGGAGAGAAAAATAAGTTTTTTTTTTTTGAGGTTTGGTGAACCGCAATTAATAAAAATAAGTTTTTATGAGGTTTTGGTGAGCTCCAAATAGTCAAAATGAGTTTTTGATGTTTTGGTGCTGTTTTCTTCGCTGTGAAACATCGTCAGCGCAATAAATAAGGCGCGAAACATGAAGAGAAAATAAGTTTTTGAAGTTTTGACACATCGTTCCCGAGAGAGAGGTTTACAAAAGTCACGATATACAAACATTTAACCAAGACTTGGAAAATTACGATAAGGTGCATTCATCCTTCAAGAATAAGAAACTGTATTATTTACTCATCACGTTGTGTCAGCGCAACAAATAAAGGCGCTAAACATGGAGAAAAAATAAGAGTTTTTGAAGTTTGGTAAACCTCAATCAATAAAAATAAGTTTTTGAGGTTTTGGTGAGCTCCAAATAATCAAATGAGTTTTTGATGTTTTGGTGCTGTTTTCTACGCTGTGAAACATCGTCAGCGCAATAAATAAGGCGCGGAACGTGGAGAGAAAGTGAGTTTTTGAGGTTTGGCGAGCCCCACCGAGCCCCACCGAGCCCCATTTTCGGTCCGTGAACCGGCTAACCTGCACTACTAGTTATCTTGGAAACAGCGAGACTTAGGACAAATCTGTTTGCGGATTCGTCATGTACGCCTATATGTAAGTAAAATATGAATAGAACCTATTCTCGGAAATCCAAAATGGCGACCGGAAGTGGGGTTATCTTGGAAACGCCAAGACTTAGAAAAAATCTGTTTGCGGATTCGTCATGTACGCCTATATGTAAGTAAAATATGAATAGAACCTATTCTCGGAAATCCAAAATGGCGACAGGAAGTGGGGTTATCTTGGAAGCGATAAGACTTAGGAAAAATCTGTTTGCGAGTTCGTCATGTACGCCTATATGTAAGTAAAATATGAATAGAACCTATTCTCGGAAATCCAAAATAGCGACCGGAAGTGGGGTTATCTTGGAAGCGATAAGACTTAGGAAAAATCTGTTTGCGAGTTCGTCATGTACGCCTATACGTGAGAAAAAGTATGGATAAAACCTATGCTCGGAAATCCAAAATAGCGACCGGAATTGGGGTTATCTTGGAAACGGTAAAACTTAGGAAAAATCTGTTTGCAGATTCATCATGTACATCTATACGTAAGAAAAAGTATGAATAGAACCTATGCTTGTGTGTGCTCGTACCAAGTATGAGTGGAAAAAAAAGAGAAAAATAGGAAATTTTACAAAAACATCGCTAAACGCTAAAACATCAACAAAAATTTGTCAAAATATGTCAAAAACTGATTTTCAATTGATAAAAAAGAGGCTACAAAAACACTCGTACCAAGTATGACTTTGAAACAATCCAATTACACTACTTATCTTTCTATGGAGAAGTTACGGGGTAAACTTTCATAACATTCCACAGAAATTACGGAATTTCTCCGGGGTTATCGATAGCCAATATCGGTTATCGATAGCCAATATCGATTATTTTATTAGACCAAAGTTCGCTGCTACTGCTGCTAATACTGAAGAAAGTAGCTACCCAGTTATCCTCAATGTTTGGCAATTACATAAAACTCTCAGATATACCATTAGATTAGGGTGAATATACATGGGATCACTGTTTATAAAAATTAATTTACAATATCTGCAAAAATACTCGAAACTCGCAGATATACTATCGGCAACTTCCAACGAATTGCAGTCAAGACAGCCGCAAATGAATCAACTTTGCTGCTTTGACGTTTTACAGCATATAGTGTAAGTACGCCTCTGCTAAGAAGTTCTACCCCCGCCAGCCAATAACTTACTATCTCGCCTTCCTCAAGAGGGAAATCAATCAATCATTCCCATTCCAAGGCTTCAGGCAAGGGAAATTGTCTGTTGAATTTGCAAACGCGGCCTTTGAGCCATCCGCCCGCTGAAGCAAAAGCGGTGTAATCGGATTGGTCCGCTGTAATGAAACTCGCATTTGCATCTGTTTTCTGCCAAGCAACCAGCTGTCCGGCGTTTTTGATTGCTGGAGACTCCCGTTGCACGGCTCTTTAGTGCTAAGATAATAGAGCACTAGATGTACGTCCTTTCACGCACATGTCAGTAAATTTTCCATTAATGCCCTGCGAAGCCTTGGGGGACAACTCTGCGGCTGGGAATGACAGAAGTCTCGCTCGGTTTCATCACAAGGCTCTATCAGAATTCCTGTCAAGTTTTTGTTTCAAGATACTTTCAAGGACGAATAAGTATACTTTAATTCATTACACAGGACACACAGTAATTATACTAATTATGACTAATGTTTCCGTTATGCACTCTAAATTGAACTATTTTTTTCTTGCAGTTTCCGTCTCCCTCCCAGACTAATTCCACTTTTTTTCACAACAGAAGAAATTCAATACTTTTTTGTAAATTAGATCTTAGTAAAGAGCAGTTGATACTTTACTGCATACTGCAGTACAACCAGGTCTTTACGTTAAAGAAAATATTTTTCCTTATTGTTGACTGCGTTAACAGGCGTATCAGTACATGAAGTTGACTACAAAACTACAATTGCAGACTACAATAATGTTTGGAAAATTAAATATGGGTGTGTCAAAGTACTAAACGTTGTTTGTATTAATGATCTCATCAGGTATGAAAAAAAAGTTAGGTTTTTTTTTTAATGTACCAGTAGCGTAACAAGATCGTCATTGTCCGTCCGCAAGAAGCAAATGCCCCCCTCCCCCCCATGTATGATCAGCAACGAAAGTTTGTTCCTAAAAATTAAAGTAATTACTCTGAATAGCTGGTTGGGGCTACACTTACATTAATAATACAAGTTGAACCTATACCTGTGTGTGAATTATGAAAGATTACAATTAATATTACTTTGACACTTTTTGCATACTCAAAAGACGAAAGAACAACTACACACTTATCCATATCTTTACAGAAACAGGACCCCCTATCTAGTTTTCTGGGCTGCGAATGATACCGTTTCAGATAAAACACTGAGAATATCGAGTCCGCTAAGTCTGACCTGAGTCGTCATACTCCGCAGTAACTTCTTTGTAAGTTTCCATTCTGAGGAAGATCGTTCTCACATCTACGAGTGCAAGATTTTAAAATTTGCAGGTTCCACGTAGATTTTCAGTGTTGGGACGGCGATTTCAACGATGAATAGGAACGTTAGCTTCCTTTAGAAATCCTGCTTCGTGACTTGACTCTGACAATTTCGGAAGCACATAAAGTGAAACTTTGAACAATAGCTTACTTCTCCACAATTCCTTTTGAAAGTATCTGTCGTCAGTTTGGCAGCTGCACAACCAGTCAATCGAGAAGGCATGTTACTTCACTTTTATAGCTGTGTTCATCTGTGTGCACTCCGAACTCTTATTTTCTCTTCAATGTTCAACGTCAATATGAGTCCGACGAAACCTTGGAATTATAAAAATTCTTTGATCAGAAGTTGTAAATGCATGTGTTGAGTATTAGATGGTAACACAGTTAAACCTTGTCTCCATGTTAATAAAACATTACAATACTGACCAAGGCAAAATGTACAGTATAAAAAAAATATACAGGGTGTCATTTTAATGGCGCCCACGGACCACGGAAACGTGTAGAGGACATCAAAACAAACAACTTTTCTCAGTAACATTTTTCTCGTTGGTGTGTCGTTTCGGCGCTACAGTCGTTCAAAAAAGCCCGTTTTGCCGCCTGAATGCTGGCAACCGCACACAACATTTGATTGCATTTGTGACGTCATATCCCGTCGTGAAGCGATGCGTTCCAGGGTTGGCAGGAACACACATATTCTGTGAAAAATGACAGCTACAATCAGCCACATTATGTACCGTAAAACGAAACTAGAAAACACGTTCTGTAACTTAACAGGAAGTAAAGAAACAATACGAAAAATGCTAGAAAGAAAATAGAGTTCAAGTAAACGTGGTCATATCGAATTTTGTCTCAGCTTACAGGTCAAATATTTGCAAATGTAATTACCAAGTTGGCATCTACAATTTAGTCTTATCCACTTTGTCCTTCCGATACTAGTTGTCTGTGATACACTGAACAGATTACAAAATATAAATGAAAACTCAAAATTCCTAAGGTAAGAAACACATAGGTTAATATAATGTATATTTAGGGCATTATGAGGCAAGTGGCAAAAATGGTTGAATATATAGGGATATAAGTAGTAGTAATACAAACTCTCCGATGACTGTGTTTATGCACCGGATACACATGTAATAGTTTGCAACTGTGAACAGGACAGTAGGCTATATTCGCTACTGATTCATCATTACATTGTTCCTGTGGCAACGTGAACCTCTGATACTTCCCTTATCAGCACAAAAGCACCGCAAGGCATCTGGACACAAACCTGTAAATATCAACTTTGCAACGAGATTTGCAAATATTTGACATATAGCTGGGCGTAAACCGCCACATGTAAGCTGTAAGTCCAATAAAATTTATTGTTGTTGATATTTGTCATGTAGGCTGAGACAAAATCCGATATTGACACTTCATTTTGAATACTTTTTTTTTACCATTCTCATATCGTTGGTTCACCTCCCCCTTCCCCGGAGATGACTGCTGATCTTCTGGCTGGTAGGCTATGACGTTCGGTCTACTGGACGCGTTTCTCGCTTCGTTTTACAGCTAATAATGTGGTTGGTAGTTAGTGATTTTTAACAAAATTTGCGTATTACTTGCAACCCTGCCGTGTGCTGTTTCGCCGCAGAAAATGACGTCACAGATACGATCAAATGTGTTGGGTTGCCAGCATCCAGGCGGCAAAACGGTCTTTTGTGAACGTCTGGAGCGTGGAATCTACGCACCAACGAGAAAAATGTTACGGAGAAAAGTTGTTTGTTTTGATGTCCTCTCTACGAATCTGTGGTCCGTGGGCGCCATTAAAATTACACCCTGTGTATATATACGTTAAAAACGTAACTTCCACCCTCTAACAGGGTCTTCTTCAGACGAAACAATAAATTGATGAAAGATACAAATCATCATCTTATATATATACAATCCCAGATGATGTTTTGTATCTTTCATTAATTTATTGTTTCGTCTGAAAAAGACCCTGTTAGAGGGTGGAAACGTTACGTTTTTAGCGTATATATATATTTTATACTATACATTTTGCCTTGTTCAGTATTTTAATGTTTTATTAGCATTAGATGGTGGATGCATGCTCAGATTTATGGGGGGGGGAGCTTGGAGGGTTCAAGCCCAAGGCCTAAATTTACAAACGGCCTCCTGGTGTAAGACAATTGATTTGATTGGATTGACTGGATAAAATTGATGAATGGGCACTCGAAAATAACACCCATTACCAGGCCGGGACTCGAACCTGGGAACTTCAATGACGAGATCGAAAGTCATCCACTTAACCCGCTCGGCTTTGAAAAGGTCTTAAAATGGAAAACATTCCAAAAATATTTCTTTAAAATATGACCAACCGTGACAATGTCCTAAAAGTTGTAGCAGAAATTGGTTAAAACATGATAAGACCCAGGTTTCCAGATACATAAATCCAGACCTGGTTTGATCATTCAAACAGGAAGAGAATTGCTGATAAATAGTAATGAATGGTGTACACCTAATAGTAAAAGAGATTCATTTATTTATGAATGAAATATCAAGGTTTTTGTTAGGAGAAAATTACGGATTTCATAAAAAAACATTACTAATAAAATTAGTCTGAACTGGTAAGGTGTAGTTCAAAAGAATTCTTGATCACCACACGTAACAGGACTCTTAAGGTACTGGGTGTCCCACTTAAAAGTGGTACGCCTAACATTCATTCTGGCGTTCACAAATAAATGGGTGGAATCAGATTAATGTAGTTGCCTACACTGAAATATCGCATTACTTGAAGTCACACGTAATTGTTGAATATTGTTGAGTTGCGTTCGACAGTTTAAAAGTGATTGTTTGCGGAGATTGTTGTGCAAAAGTTTGCGGAGAAATGGTGCCGTTTGTAATTGAACAACGGATAGATATTGTTGAATTTTACATAAAGACAGGGTCCATTAAAGAGACTTAAAGAAATGTTTGTGGCGAAATACGTCGGTATGAAGCCTCCCACAACCAATGCAATTCAAAAGATGTATAACAAATGGAGGACTACAGGATCTGTTAGTAATGTTTTGAAGAAGAAGCGTCCCACAGTGAAGACCCCGGTGGTAATGGACAGAATTCGCAGTAACATATTGAGAAGCCCCAAGAAATCGATGCGAAGATTATCTCAACAAGTTGGTGTATCCCGCACAACATGCCATCGTGTACTAAAAGAGCTCCATTTCCGACCATTTCGTGTGACCGTAGTGCATGAATTGAAAGAACCAGACAAAGCTAAACGAATTACTTATTGCAACTGGATGTTATCTTCGATTGCTGATGGTTACTTGGATCCTATGCTCTTCTTCATGACAAATGAAGCTTGGTTTCATCTTTCTGGTTACATCAACTCACAGAATTGTAGATTTTGGTCACAGGATAACCCACACGTCGTGCATGAGGAACCTCTTCACCCAGAGAAGATAGGCGTTTGGTGTGCAGTGTCGGGAACACGCATTATCGGACCAATTTTCTTTGAAGAGACTATCAACAGCGAAAGATATCTGCAGATATTTGAGTCGTTCTATGCACAGTTAACAGAAAATGAAAAAAGACACGGCGTCTTTCAACAAGATGGTGCCACTGCCCACACCTCCAACCAGAGTATGACCCGTATAAGTGAAGTGTTTCCCGAAAACAGGCTTGTCAGCAAAAACCTTTGGCCTCCGCGATCGCCGGACTTAACATCTTGTGATTTTTATTTATGGGGAGCTCTGAAAGGAAAAGTGTACGCTAATAACCCTCATACGATAGACCAACTGAAAGAGAACATCACAAACGAGATAAATAACATCTCCCCTGAAGAATTACGACGTGTTTCTCAGAACATTGTACTGCGAGCGCAGCGATGCCTGGATGCTGGTGGATGGCACTTTCAGCATTTGTTATAAACCAGACAGTTTTACAGTTTTACACAGTAAGTGTACCTAACCTAACATAAGATGTGAAAATGTAATTATATGATGACACATGTCTTGAAACTCTGCAGTATTTACATATGAAAAAACAATTCAACTAGTATGAAAAGCAGTCAGCGAGTCGTACAATCAACAGCAAATGAATTAGGAGAAAAAAGATTTTCTCGACGAAAAATGAGTTGGCAATGCTGCGAACACCGAGGCAATCTTGATAAGAGGCTTGAGGAGCGTCGAGCAAACTTTCCTGAAAAGCACAACTCAACTCCAGTATCGAAGGTCATGCTACATGTGGATTGGCAACTTTCGGGAGCATGCTGCCTGTCTACATAATTCTCCCCAAATGCCTGGTTGAAGATGAATCTTCTGCTCGCATTTTATTTTTCAAATGTAGTTCTGACGTTGTAGTCATTTTACAATTATTTGTATTTGTTCTTATTTTGCTTTGCTTTTATGTCACCTTTACAATTAATCGAAACTATGAAGATGGATGATAATGAGATTAAATTGATGAAGAGACACTTAAAAAAGAGATTGCCAGACCAGGACTCGAACCCGGAACCTAAAGCGGATAAGGTGGGGTGACCGTCAATAACTCCCGGCCATGAACTGTAGTATAAAATTTGTAATTGCTCAGGAGTATTTTTTGTTCTGTTCATGACTAATACCTGCTTTCGGACACTTAATTTATAAGTGACACACTTCGTTCGGTGGGGACAAGCCACGTATTGTTTGAGAGGAGGGACACATCTCGTTCATATACTAGATACAATCATGGACTATACTTGAAATGTGACGTGCTAAACAATACTTTCGGAGATCAGTTGGACATAGCAATTTTGATATACAATTTGCATTTTCTCTACTTATTCATTATGCCTCATAGATAATCTCGCAACAACGCAAAATGTTTTAATTGACTCGAATTCACAATGACTAATATATACTGGACCTACATATTTTAAATGCAAAATCTAGGTGACGAAAATATGCCTCAACACGAAATGAGAATGCAATATTCATTCAATACACTAAAAAAGCTAACCAAATCAGACATTTAACAACATTACACACGTAACGTTTCCATCCTCTAACAGGGTTTTTGTTGGAGTAAGATTCACATGGCGTAATAGGATTATCATTCACTACAAAGCAATAGCTATAAACATGAGATAAACCTGAAATGATGGTTTAGAATTCACCATAAGAGAAGTGCAGCAGGTAAAACAAAACACATATGTAAGGAAGAGGTGTGTAAGTGTAAGTTTCTATGTGAAAATTGACTGAGTGGTAGCACTAGACGGTTTTACGTCAAGGATCCTAGGTTCGAATACCGGTATGGGCATTGGTGTTGTTTCTGAATGTTCTATTTATTTTATCTTCACTGATCTTCGTCGTCGCGATTGCCCGAAAGTGGAAGAAAAGCGACGCTAAATAAAAATAAAAAAATATGTGAAAATTAGAAGGTTAATTAAGAGCTGATAGGTAAAATATACTCTATGAGCGATGTTCGATAGAAGTTCTGTTAAGATGTCAAACCTGTAAGAAGCAAATAGCGAAGTTGTGTGAAGGATTGAAGATAAGCTTCGATAACATGATCACCTGGATTGTCTCGAGCTGAACCAGTAAATGGGCGATGTTTAATTCCCAAGGCCATTCTGCAAAACGAATGCCAAAAGAGGTTCGTGTGTGGATTTGGTCAGCATGAAATTGTTGGGTGATGATAAGTGAATGGTATTTTTTCTGTTTTCGTTATTTTACGTTGCTTTTCTACCTCTGGATCTTGAATGACGAATAAATTAATTTGGTGAACTGATAAACACAAAAAAGTCAACCCCGTGGCTAATTGGTTAGCGCACGCGCTTCGAAGTAAGGTGAAGATGTGTCATTGTGTGCATCCAACTTCCATCTATCACATCTTCAACCTTCATCATTGCGATTATCCGAGACTGGTAGAACAGTGACGTGAAATAACAAAAAGATCACCCTCGGTGTCGATTTCAAAGTTTGAAGTATTGCTGTTTTTGCATTCAATAGCGGCTCTAGATTGTGATAGTGATGTGAAATACTTCTGATTTTATAAGAAATAGTAAAACGGGAAGAGCGATAGATATTCCTCTATTTTCAATTTTCTCTAAAACTGTTTTCCCCGACTGTGGTGATAATGAATTCTATGTAGTATGAGAAATATACTTTAATTTATACTAATTTATGCATATGCGACTGATTAAGAGAGCCTCCACGATGGCACAAGGAAATCGTCGCCGCATTGTAATCAAGAAGTTCTCGGTTCGATGCCCGGTGGAGGCACATAGTGATTCGGATTCTAGTTTAAACTGTAGATCTCGTCCCGGTTTGCCTATTTGTGCATAAAACTCAGACTCAGAATGATTAAAGACTTTTCGAAATATTCTGTCTGTATCGGAATGGCAACTTTCTTCAGAACGAAAATGAATTCGTAAAGCAATAATACGCACAGCACCTCTAATTACCCACTTCCATTCAACACGCTACTATTCATAAATTCAGAATTATTATTTTAGGGTTCAAATCCTGGCATCTGAAAGAGGGACACTTGACCCCAAAAGTTTCAGGTTTGTTAACATTTACTAGTTAAGGATACTTTTGTTAAGCTCCTGGGACCTGAGGAACAAAAATATAGATCTTTTAAAATTATTTCTCAAATTAAATGTAGAAATCATGCAGCACACTAGCCCAGGGACGCTATAGCTTATTCATGGGATGGAAAAATTGTCATTTCCTGGTCTCAGCATGGAGTTCTATCTCTGCAGTGTTTCCTTATCAATTTAATGTAATTATCATCCATCCTCATAGTTGCGACAAATTATAAATGTGTCATGATAAAAACAAAGCAAAATAAGAAAAAAATATTGTAACATTAGTGCAATGTCAGAACTACGTTGGCAAAAAAAAGTGAACACCAGATCATTTTCAAACAGGCATTTGGGGAGAACTGTGTAGAGGTAGACAGACAACATGCTCCCGAAAGTTGCCAATCGACATGACCTTCGGTACTGAAGTTGTGCGTTGAGAAAACTTTGCTTGAGGCTCCTCAAGCGTCTTATCGCAAATGCCTCGGTGTTCGCAGCATTGCCAACTCATTTTTCGTCGAGAAAATATTTTTTCTCCTAATTCATTTGCTGTTGATTGTACCACTTTTAAGTGGGACACCCGATACTTCTCAGCGTTACTACATGGACAGTATAATACCTAATTTGTAGCCTGTTGTCCATAACAAAATTTTAGAAGGCAGAGAAGAAAGTAAGAGTGTTTCAGGCTCTATATATACATGTCAAATTTCCTGAAGGCATACTAGATAAGCTAAAGAGGGATACTTCTGCTTCTAGCCTAGAGTCTACGGAGAAAAACAGATTGGCAAAAGCTAACGTTGAGTGTAGTTTCTACTGACCCCTTTACAAAAATTGGGAGAGGTGCGGGCCAACCATTATTGAACTTTAAGGGCAAAGATTTAATTTTGTGGGATTTTGTTCCCCCGAATTCAGCCTACAGGTGGCGACACCAATACATCATTTGTGGTTCCTGTGGTGCATCACCATGACCGAATAGGATAGTGTGTACGGCCAACTGTTAGTCCTGTACTCCTCCAGTAGAGAGAAAAACTGCCCAAGTTGTTCTTGTTACATGTGAGAAACTCTTAGTATTTGTTCACCCGCCGAACGCCACGGACATTAACTGTTCTGACCCACTTTTGAAATAAACAACGAGACGTGTGTTCTTGCATGCAAAAGATGGCGAGGAGTTTCCGTAGATGGAAGACGCGGGAGGGTCTGCTATGAAGCAACACTGGGGACTGGCGCTTTCTTTACGAGCAGGGATTCTCCTCTGCCATACTTGATTTGCATAGTTATGAGCGTACGTTTGCTGATCCTTGAACGATATGTCGTTGCGTTAGGTAAGGGAGTGGAGGACAAACAAACGCCACTGAAAGTTAACAATGTTTTCCACGAACGTAACTGAACCGGTTGATGGTTATCTTTTGGCCACGTTCTTGAGAGCTCTCCTTGCTTCTCATTGGTTGCTGCTGTGGACTTGACTATGTATTGCGGCTTTCCTGGAAACTTGCAAGAAAGTATTTTTCTGGTATTATGCGTGTGTATGAAATCGTCTAAATACAATTTGTGTAAGTTCTCTTTTGTTTAAGGCGCATGCCCAGCACAAAAATCATACGATTAGTTTAAAGGAGGAATTATACAATATATTTGACTTTTATTATTATTATTATTATAGAATTCCTTAATGAAACCAAGTAAAACATCTGAAGATAATCATATCTGGTAAATTTACAACTCAGTAGGTTAACAGGAGAGGATTTCTCCCTTTCGGTCTAATTACGTCTTGCAGTATGCTATTAGAAAGTTGGAAGAAACTAATGAAGGAGTAATTTATTTGATTACTAAACTATGTCGCGCGAATCTGTAGAGCAGCGGCTCGCATAACGGTAGAGAAGGGGAGAAAGCGAGAGGGCGGAGCAAAGCAGTGGGTGCTGCTGCAAAGTTCAAGTACAGCCGCGTTTTCCCCTCCATGCACTCACTTCCCTTCTCACGTTCATTGGTAGCCCTCTCGAGTCGCTGCTTGCGCGGAGGACTTGTTTTCGTTCGCTTGTTCCGTACAGATTGCAGACACAGAGTGCAGGGGAAAATAGAATTCAGTTTTATGCTCTTAAACGCAGCAGAAAAAGATAGGCCTTGGAAGATAAAAAGAAGTAAATGTGTAAATTTATGGGCAAAAATTAACTGCTCTGTAATGTTGTTGGTAACTCATTTCAACCAGTTTCTAAATTCAAGTACTTACGAATGCACTAAGTGAAAATAAAAAAAAAATATATAAACTTTCTTCAGGTAATGCATGTCAGTTTTCTATATCCATTAACCATTACTCTTATATATAACAATAAACAGTAATTTTGTCTGTAGTTAAGTGAAAGAGTAACAAATTATGATTGGGGGGCGGGGGCTGTGACTGCATTCAGGGAAATCAAGAAACAGGTGAGTATACCGTATCAGTGCATAGTCTGAAATGCAGCGTCTGTATTCATATTCTAATATTATTGGAATAATTAACTCCAGATGACTTCGATTGTTGGGCCATGTGGGACGCATGGAAGACGAAAGGAACTTGACGCAGCTATAAAGCTTCGGGTTTAAGAATGTCAAAGGTAATTTTAATTAATGATTAAAAATAAAGTTGTCCTGCAATATGGACAAGAGATATGGTGCAGTCTTATTCGAAATCAAACTGCTACCAATCCTGGTAGTTTCTATTCAATAGAACTTCTGAGGTCATGCCTTTACTTAGTTTAGCAGAAGATGCGAATTGCGTACCCAAAACGAATCTGGCCTAACAAATTTACGCATATGTATGTACGTACTTGGAAGACACCTGCTGACAGTGTGAATGTTGCCAGGAATTAGGTCAATTGCGTGGGAGCATCTACGCAATAGCGCGTAAGGGTACGTGTCCTGTGTGGTCTTCATGTAAGCCGTGCCTATGGCATGTTTGCGCCCTGTGACTAGACTTCTTAAAACGTTCCACCCGAGGCAAGGAAAACAGACTCCTTGGAATGGACAAGTTTTGCAGCGGCTTCGTAAGCCTTGGATGAGTAACAAGGTTTGCTGAATAGCAGCCTAATAGCTCACTCGACTTCATTAGTTAACAATTTTTGCACTCTTAGGAGTTAAGTAGTAACAAAAAGTGTAATTGATAAAGCATCTCAAAGTAGGTTTTTTAAAGAGTCAGGAAAATTTCCAGTTTTTGTAACCCTTTGAGGCACACTAAGTATCAATTTCATGAACTCTGATAGCTGGATATTTGCGATTTGATACCCAAAGAAACTTTGGAGCTCGATTCCTTTCTTTGGGGAATGACTGGAGTGGAACGATTGAGGATTTCTGATATTTTACAGGAAGAAAAATTCTTTGTCAATGTACACAAGAGTATAAGAGTATCGCAAGAATTCTCGGTATATCTGAAATCATGTGTAAAGGGAATATCAGTAAGAAAGTTAATCCAATGTAATATATTAATTAGCCTGGCTGTCCATATGAATCAAATATTGATTGAATCAATTTATTTTAGTTTTACAGCAGTTTGAAAATTAGCAAATATGTTATTTGTGAGTTAAGACCAGGCTCGTAGCCAGGCAGGGGCCAGGGGGTTCAGCCCCCATCCTGGCAGGGTCACCAGCCCCCCTGGCACTGCCGACAGTCCCTTTGACATTAGGTAAAACTATTTTGTATTCTAATTTGTTTGAGGTGAAGAGTGAAAATGTAGACAATATATTATTTTGTTCACAACTTCGTTCATCTAGTTTATGAGCAGAAGTCTAAGCAGCGGCAAGTGTTTAGAAGATTCTCTAGACTTTAGGAAATTCTTTAATAGGGAACTTTTTTTATCTGTGCCTTCCCTGCCCCTGTTGCAGCCTCTCGTTTGATAGAAACCTGTGACTGATATCATCCACATTCCTTCCGCATCTGCGTCAAATGTCAACAGATCAAGTATTGGGAACGAAATGAAGTTTTATTGCTTCAGCCGGGGGTGGAATGTACGGTAGGCATAGTGTTGCCCACGGGACGAGACGGGACAGGCTTTTAAAAATTCGAGACGAGACGATATTGACCATATGTCATGAGACAAACGAATATTTTCGAGACGAGACAGCATTTCCACGAGACGAGACAGGCCAAAGTCTCGTCTCGTCGGCAACACTAGGTAGGCACTATGATTGAAGTGAATATTGTACATTTTAACATGTATGATATAAATATCTGTATCATCAAATATAGTATGGAGTGTGTATTAAGGGATGGTGTCAGTTGCAGCCATTAGCACTTCAAGAGGTGTTTTAGAAGATATAGAAATAAAACTGTAGTATTTGTATGATACTCTCATTTCTAAATTTTATATTTTACATTAACTTAATGACCCCCGACACACACAATTTACCTTCATTTAATACTGTTTAACTTTTGAAAAATGGACTTTGTTTACAAGCCCCCCTGATAACACGTGAGCCCCCCCGGAGATCAGTTCTAGCTAAGGGACTGGTTAAGACATTAAGAATTAAATGGCCCGACAGAACAAGTGAAGCAGAACTGTTAAATATACTAATGAAAAGTCAATGAATGAGTTAAAAGAAGGAAATTAAGCTTTGTAGGTAATACATTGAGAAGATGGACAACATTTTCAGGGAAGAATTTCAAGAGTAAATATAGCAGGAAAGCAAGGAGAGTCAAACTCAAAAATATATGGACTATCCAGAAGAAGGTCTGTGAAATAAATAAGACCTGACAGAAAGATCGAAGTTCCTAGTGCTAGATGGCGACATGAGGCTCCATTAAGTTCCAATAAGAATCCCGAGGACTAAGTAACATTTAGTGTGTAATATTTAGTATAGTAAAAATTAGTTTTTAGTCGGTAACTTCTGTGCATTAATGGAAATATTATTCAAAGAAGATATTTAATCCTACAGTAAAAAGAGGTTTGCAAATGTTTTAAAGTATGTAGGCATTCCCTTAAATCATTACCTTTTGTTTATACCATAAGGAAGTGTAAACTAACATAACTATAGTGAGATGATGCAACTTTGGAACACAAGGCCGCTGGAAACAGTGACTGATCGCAAAGACATGCATGAGGCTCTCAGTTGGGCAACACGATGAACAAAACCAAAAGCTATCGAACTTTCCATCGGCGTCCTTGCTGAAGTCCACGACTTTGAGGGTCGCTGATTCAAACAAGCCACTGCCAACTTCTTTCTGGTCGAACCAAACCCTCAACCGTTGACAGGCGTGGGTTTAACCCACATCCGGTTTCTCTGACTTCCTGAACGGACACAGAAGGGCTACCTACACCTTGCCGCACCAAAAGAGTTCCCTTCGGAACGTCGCAGTGACGCAAGGACTGTCATCGCATTGCGCTATCTCGAAGAGTAACCGGCGTCGAAAGGAAATCAATACCTGAATAGAATTTGGGTCAATAAGAGGACAAAGCCAAGGGCACCTGGTCTGGTTCGGCGGTGCCATTGCAATGGTGCTCTTCCAGTGATACGTATTTAGCGACTTTTTTTTTTCTTGTTTCGCGAGCAAGGATAGGCAGACACTCACTCTCGACGCAAGGTAACAGGATCAAGACACGAACTTTAATTTGTTCAGCTGCGATTAATAAGGTGGTTAAGACGAAAGGAATTCGAGTGGATGGCCTGCGTTGGCTTGTTTTGCAATTGGTAGGCAGTTGCCGGCAAAGAAATTTAGTTGTAATTGCTTCACATGCGCAAGAAGTTTACGATACATTTATCAGTAGCCCTTGGTCTTTCTAAAGACATAAAAGAATTTGGTTTAACAGTACTGACCTTGCAAATTAATAGACACGATAATTGTCGAGGAACATGGTTTGGTAACCATTGAGTGAACATAAGTGAGTAGGCAACGTATGGAAGGTGATAAGGCATAAGAAAATCCAACTCACCAACCGATCCCCAATCGGGATGTGCAAGATTGTTGAACCATCCATCGTAACGCTGCTTCTCCGTATAGCTGATATGCCGATCTGCGAAAGAAAATAAATCAAGATTACTATAAGACATCAAGGACTGATTGCTACAATAAAGGCATTTTCAAGCAACAACATACAATAATAAACACGATTAGCAGAATATTCTGTTGATCAATCTCTATCCCAAAATGGCAGGGGCGTATCTAATTAGTGTAAAGAAATGTAAATTTTATTAATATTTAGCTCGTGTCGATTCTTCGACATATTGTGCTTCTTTGTAAACAAAGTGCGCATTACTCGTAAAATCTACCTCCTCCTTCCTCTTTCCGTGCTTCTCCATATGAATTTCCCCATGAGAAAGCTTATGAGACTGCTACTATTATACATTATTAACTTTTCATCATTTTCTTCCAAACGGCAGATTATGTTTCCAGTATTGTGTCCACGGTGCATTATCAGTTCGCGCATGCGTAATCCGGGAAGGTTGCAGCTATAGTAAGACGTACTTCCCCAGAGCTCCCCGAAAGTATGAAACTGATTGGATAGAAAACAGAAATGTTCATGGACGACTTTCCTACGTGGGTTCAGCACTATCGCAGGTGCTGCTTCCCTATAGGTAACTCCAGATCATAAAAAGTCGTTACGTGTAATGCTCCCACTGGAAGCAACTAGAGCATCGTTTCTCAACCTATAGAGAGCGACCCACTGCTGGGTCCCGAGAAGCGTTTGGTGAGTCGCGAAGTTTGTTTAATTTGTTTAAGAAAGCGTAAAAGAGAGCTTCTTAAAGTACTTAATCTTAGCAAAAGTATGATTATGAACTGGGTGCACACCCCTATAATTAATTCTGCCGACGCCCATGCTTATAAGACTCATGAAGTGTAATATTCTTCAAGGTGGGTCTCGGACTGAAAGAGGTTGAGAACCACTGAACTACAGTGAAGTACAGAAGGTAAATCAAGGGAACCAAGTGACTCGAATCCAGAACCTTAGGAGGCGGCAGTAGTTTCATCGTGTATTGGTATTGGAGTAGAACCAAGGAGTGACGTCAACTTTTATTGGAGTTCGACAAATTATTTTTTCTGGCCAAAGATGCGAGGTAATATGCACACACAGTTAATATTGCAGAAAGATCTGCAATTTATATATACACACTTCACATTTGTATCATGTTCTCTTTGTCTTTTTCACTATTTTTCACGAAGCAGATAATGTAGTCACCGGCAATAAAAATGGGACTCCTAGATTCTAAAATACTCGCTTCCCTGCAAGGCGTTGTGTGTTGCCTAATTCTACGGAGATGGATAGATTTTACGAGTGTGAGCAAATTTCCAATGACAATTTCCACCACCTCCAGTGTGTTAGGCAACACGCATAATGTATTTCAGTACGTAGGTGTTCCTTTTTGCCGGTGACTGTACATTTGACTAGAATTCCTACTACTAAGGTCGTGTTGGGTCTGCGCCAGAAAACCAGCTACCGAAAATGCCCCCACTTCCGAAAATAAACAAAGAAAACCAGCGATAGGAGCAAATTGTGCAAAATTATATCTGTTTATAATTCTGTATCGGATACATGAAGCAAATCACAAAGTTGCACGTGCATGAAGAAGTGGGGATAAATCACCCCGAGGTGGCCCGAATCGCCAGCCGGAGAAAGCAGATGACTACCAAGGACTTCGGAGAACGCCGCATGCGGAGGAATTCCAGGGTCAGAGGTCTCGCTGCAGCCACAGGTGCCTAACCTCTCCGTCATTGGCAGAGGACAGGATTTACGACTCCTCTCCGCCCGCTTGGCTAACGCAGATGAAATTAAGGAAGGCGCCGTCCAGTAATGGACAACTGCGTTTACGAAGAATACCGATTAGCTGAATGGTAGTCTAAGCGAAATTGAAAATGAAGATCTTAAAATTAGAAGACGAATGTCGATTCGAATATACTCGAATGTACTCGAAGCAATATTTTTTGTACTCTTGCAACTTTCGATTTCAAACTACCACACACATTTTAGTGGACTGATTTACCAAACAGGCGAGATTGAAGATCAAGATTTCACCCGGGCGAGGTGGATGTTTGGTGCCTCCTATACTTTCCAACCGTCCCCCATTTTTCTACTTTGGTCCTCCTCCTTCCCACCTTCCTCCAATAAGAAACATGGCCATGTTATATATTTACGGTTTTCATGACCAAAAATATTAGCTTTATTTTTTAAAAATACTCCAAGTGTTAATGTTAAATAACATCTACATAATTACATCAGAATAACAGCAATGTCAACTTAAACTGCTACATAATTTTGCAATATACTTATGAAGGAATAACCAATTAATTCTTTTCAACAATAAATTCAACTCGTTTTAAAACAAATAGCCACTTCATTCGCTGAAGATGAGAGTGACGTTAGCTCTCGAAAGCTCTGAAGCATTTCCGGAAATCACCTGATTGATTGCCCGAGAAAACCTCTTCAATAGCCATGCGTCTGGTGGAGGCACATGGTGGTTTGGATTGCACTTTAAAACTGTAGGTCCAGTCTCGATTAACCTTTCAGGGCATGAAGTGGACTTCACAGCCACGCTTATGTAATCGGTAATTAGGAATAATCGAGGAAGCCGCCCAGATTTTGCACCCTCTGCGTAGCCGCCCTTGCACCATCGACCTGTTGTCTCTCACGAATCAATTTAAAGTGGCCTATCAACATCCCGGAAACTATCCAATGTGTAGTATTATGAAGTTAAAAATAAGTTACGTATTCCTAAGTACCCCGTGATGCCATATGAATAACTTCACTCTCTTGCTTCATGCCAAAATCTTCAACAAGGTTAAATATTACGTCTCTACTTTCTCTGATAAATTTCTACCTTCAAGATGATGCCAAAATATGACACTGAATCAAAGAAGATATGATGTTGCACATTTTGAGAACGCAAGGGCAGGATTATGTGGTCAACAGCTCATTGTATTGTCCACGTCCTCTCCGCTGTTGAGCAAGCAGTATTCAGGTCACATCTCAAGCCCAAAGCGCAAAATAGGGTGCAAGGGCTGATACTCTGGGAAGTCAGCCTTTCATAAACTTAATAGAGTGCGATTAATCTCGTAACATCTCTGGATGTTATGCACTTGCAGCTTAACCCCCCGAAGCTTCCAATCAACAAGCTAACTGCAGACGTCATCTCAACCCAGCACCTATCGCTAATCATCTTGTTCACGCTCTACACTGTTGGTAGGCTCGCTAGAATAGACTCGCGCAATAGTTGATGTCCCGAAAACAATCCGACTATACCACTCAAACTACTATAGGCTAACGAGGCTCTTGCACCTTGACCCTTTATCCAGTATAATTCAATGTCGAAGTTTATGTCCTTCGTCCTATTCATGTGGATTAGATATTGTCCCTTCATTCATATTATCTAATCACCACCATATAATCATTTGGCTTTAAGACACAATTAACACATGTTTTACTGGGCACAAATAATTAGCACATTAGTGCAAGCTTATACGAGAGGAACAAATTGAATACAGTTATGTATAGAAAAACACAAACCCCGCGTTTGTGTGTGTGTTTTGTTGTATACGCGTGAGTATAGGTTCAGACTTATTCCCGTCTGTATTTTTTGTAATTTTCTTTCTAAATTTATATTTTCAGTATTTCCCTTTTTCTTTTAATTACATTTTTTTGGGTGCGTCATGAGGCTATTTTACACCCGTCACACTATACGGGGTCCAGCCCCTTATCATAACAAAAATAAAAGCTTGTCTGAAAACTAAAATTTCCTTGCCTTGGTTGAAAGCTGAGGCTAAAAATGGCACTCAGCACAAATAAGGACAAAACACAGGACGACACAGAATTATACTGGCCATGGGGCCAGTCGCCAGAGCCTCGTTAGTCTGCAGTCCAGGGAGTACTACGTGGAAGTGAGGTTGACTATTGGGTGCACTACGTGGAAGAAGCACTCCTTACACGCCATTTCCCTTTTTATGTAATGATTTAAATGTTGTTTCTAATTTCCATATACTAAAATTTGGATGTAAGCATGGTTAAGTGGTAGAAAAGGTTACAAGGCCTTAACTTCGCCATGATAAACAAGACTTAATAAATAATAAATAAATAATCATCCAAATACAATCATGTACATGAGGAAGCAAAACTAGTTTTATTTTTTAATTATTATACTAGATCTAACAAAGAGTAATGACAAATGATATGTCACCACGTGCAAAGGTAAACAGGAAAAATATTCCACATTCTATGAACGTTTGACAAATTAATATGCAAATCGCTAAGGCTGCAAAATTCCCAAGCGGCTCTTCATACGTCATTGACTTGTGCGCTTTCCACATGTGCTCGTTCCCCTCCAGAATAACTTAGAAGAGGAAATCTGGAACATTCCTTTTTGTCAGGTCCCTCTCCCATCAGGAGGGGAGGGTTCTTAATGTCGCATTGTTTGCGAAGACAATCGCACATCCGCGACAAGATCCTTTATGGCAACGAAGAAGATCCATGGTCACGCGGTAACAATGCGCAACAATGAATGAACGCGAGCGAAAGTGAAAAAGGTCAGTTGTATCATAAATAAAGACGCTATGGAGACGTAATGGCCGAGATCTCTTGTGTGGTAGCCAAAGGGCTTTAACTTAATTAGGATTGAGGAGCGTCTTCGAGGTCAAAGGTTGGCCAACACTTACCGGTCTTTTATTTGGCAAAGAGGTCCGACTACTTGTATCTTGACACGAATAATCACTGCAGCTTGATGGTTTTTTGGTCGTTCGCGCAATCGGATGTCATTAAGAGCGAGGCAAAATTCGTTGTGTAATGGCAGCCCTTGTGGATTATGATGTGGGTGGAAGAACTAAGCTTTTACCTCACTTCCAAGACTTCTTCGTTGTAGTTCAAGGCAACTTTTGGTTGATGGACGCTTAGGACCTCTAAAGTTACGCGCTCAGGCTGCCATAATGTATCCGATTCTAGGTCAGAACATTGTTTAGTCATGTTTGAACCCAGAATTTTTGCAGTCATTACAGCAACTTCGGGACAAGTGGCATGAAGAAATCATGAAAAATGACCGTTCCCGCGAGTCTTGAAGCCTGGGGCTATTGTGGAACAAAAATTCATTCAAACACTAGTGAAGCAATAGGTATTCAGCAGGGTCTCTATTACCTCATTAAAATGGCATTAAGGCATGCCGCAGAAGAATTTTGATAACGTACCCACTACTGAAGATAAACTTTTTGAAAGTTTTGGATTTGAATTTTTAAAATTTCCTTATTTGGACATCTTAATTAACAGTTAACCAAGTGTAAATTCTTTTGGCCCTCATAGTTTGATTTTATTATTGCTATTTATTTGAAACTAAGGGTCTACACACAGAATGCATCAAAGCTGTAGATTTCTGTTTTGGGGGCTTCGTTTTAATTGCCGACTTTAAAAATTAACAAGAATTGTCCACTTTAATGCTAATGAACAGGCAGAGCTGAAGCTAATATTTTAAAGTTATTTGTGTAAGAGCACACATTTGACGAAGTGTTTGTTATTTGATACTTTTTCTTATTTTTCAAGAATGTAAAATATTTCGTCTTTGAAAACTAAGAAAATCTACCTTCGTAAAAAATTAGACCTTTAACATAAATAAGATATAATGTTTGAAAATAGTGATGTTGAATTATGCATTTGATATAAAATATAACCTGACAGGAATTTCAAGCAAGTTTGAAGCAGCAGCAGTTTCATATCAGCAAAATTTTCGCCCAGAAAATCCTAAGGGTCACGGTTGAATAAATATTGTTTGTTTGCTTATTACGTAGTAATTCTACTTAAGAAAAACGCTTTTGTTAGGTCAGCTTAAGTTCGTTGCATGGTAATTTACAGACCCGTAGGAAGAGATTTCAGCAAATTAATTTTGTTTAACTGTGGCCAACTCGCTAAGACAAAATTGTCCTTCGACACAAAGTTCGGAATGAGTATTTTGGCATTGTGTATTTCTATATTCAATTTGGTTACTAAAAAATGCGTTACTATTAGTGTTGCCCACGAGACGAGACTTTGGCCTGTCTCGTCTCGTGGAAATGCTGTCTCGTCTCGAAAATATTCGTTTGTCTCATGACACATGGTCAATCTCGTCTCGTCTCGAATTTTTAAAAGCCTGTCCCGTCTCGTCCCGTGGGCAACACTAGTTACTATATTGAATAAAATTATTACGGCATGTAAAGAATCGTAAATACAATAGTATTTCTAATAAAATATTGTTAAAATGATACACACTGCTTTAAATGTAATAATGAAATATAAAATAATACTTCTTCATGGTGTTTTATCAGTCAATATTGATAACGTTTTCATGTGTCTTAATGCAGTTGTGAATATATCTTCACAAACACTTCATCAGAACTTACCTGAATACACTTTTAGTCAACAATTGTCACAATTAATGCCATATCAACAATCGCTTGTAATATCTGTTTTTAAGCAATACGTATAAACTTGATAAGATTCCTAGTGAAATTGTTGTATTCCGAACGAAGCGAGCAAGACAATTTTACCTCTATTAATTTGCAAATTGACAACATTAATTGGGTTCCAACACTTTGGCGGTTAACGCATATCTAAACTTTTTCTCCTTTTTTGCTCTTTCAGCGATTGCCCCTTGCCCACCCCTCCATCCGTATCTAGGAATCTGTTAGATTAAAAAGTAGATTACGTTCAGAAACTTTCGGCTTTTTAAACTTTTGCTAAGAAATTTCATCAAAAAACTGCAATAGATTCGAGGTAATCATTTTCCCTAGGAAATTTGTTCAATAATTTCATGAATATTTCTTCTTGCTTGTTTCCAGTATCACATTTGCTTGTTTTTAGTGGTATTGCCAACTAGCATGAATTTCTATAACTTTCCTGTGTGGATTTAACCAGATACCCTCTACTGGTTGTGTACGATAGCAAAATTTCTGTAGGCGTTGCAGTAAATGTAGGGATGAGGGCATTGAAAGGGTACGGATAAATCAGCTTTCTTTCTGTAGCGATTGCAATTGATGTATCGACATGCAAGCGACGGCCTTGAGGCTGGCTGAAGCCCCTTCTCCGCTCACCAGGCAGCGCCGTAGGTGTGGTCAGTTCCCCAGGTGGCTGGTGACACGAACTTGTGAAATTACGGCGAGCAATCCAGCTGGAGCAGAACAAAACAGTTTTCGCGATGATAGCCTTCACAGAAGCTCAATCGAGAAGTAAAGTCTTCGGACAAACAGCTCGAGGCAATAATCGCCACGTAATGGTGGTTCAAGAAGGTCATCGCTGCGGGTCTGAATCAAGTATCTTTCGAACCGAGCATTCGACTCACTAAATCGCACTCTCCCATAACCACCTATGAAAACAGTTCTCTCCCATGTGTTCATTTGTGGTACATTCCTCGTGTAGTTATTTGCCCATGTCCCAAGGATTGTTATTTAATTCCTTCTTTACAATAGAATTAAGTAACAAGCCTTTTTCACTTTTTATAGTGGAACTCAACTCAATTTTAAAATTAGAATCTCAAATATGAATAATGAAAGCTTACGTATAAGCATGATACTATGTCAGATGCACTGAATGGGGCGAGTTAAATGGATCAAAACCACCACTTTTTTCTTTTACTTGACTTCCCGGAAAAATTAGGGCAACACCTACCTTACCTCATGTTGCCATTCAAATTTCCTTTAATAGTTCTACCCCTTGCATTCCTGAGTGGACTTTTAGATTTATTAGCACAAGCTAACTAAGACACACAGCAGACTCATGTTGTGAACAAATATTACCTCCAAGGTGATTTATAGGTTCACAAAATTACCTTACCTCTTCATTCATTTACTTCTTATTTTATGTCGCTTTTCTGCCACTTTTAGATAATCACGACGTTGATGATGATTGACCGAATAAACTGATAAAGGGACACTCAAAGGAATACGCACATCCAGGTCGGGACTCGAACCTTTTGTTATGACCAATGATTTCATATCACATCTACAGTTTCTCTGGCAAAATTATAAAATTAAACTCGGGTAATCAATTCTAAGTTATTAAAATTTCTTCTTCCCTTGAAGATTTCTGCGACAAATTTTATCTACTATATCACTTATGATAGTGTAGTAATGTGTACATTGCGCGTAATAACTGAAGAGCTCAATATTCTGGCAGAGAAAGAAAAAGAGCATGGTGTTCATTTGACTGTTATGCACTCTGTATCCATAATCTAATATAATGAATTAAATCACGACGGCAGGCCGGTGAATATTCAGAGAAAAGTCAAGGAAAAAGCGTCTTGATCCGTGGGAAGGCCAAGGCAAAGATGTGAGGATAACGTCAAAACAAACATGAACACTGACATGGAGTAATGAGAAATATTTTACTTGAAGGCCGTGTTGTTGCTACCAAGTTTTTGGATTTGAGAAGAGCGTTTGCTCAAGAAAACAGTAACGTTCTAGCAAAGGTGTGCTTTTAACCCTATTTATTCAATAATAAACCCAACTCAAACTCTGTTGTATATACAGGGCTATTACCTGGCTATTCTAGCTTGAGAAATAACCCAGGTCTGTTTAAATAAGAATCCTTGTCCTAGAAAAATATCACGTACCGAAGGCTTCAATTTTTGCTCGTGTATGTTACAGATTTTTTGCAATTTAAAGTTAATTACACATTTTACTGTCATTTTACCTGGGCTGGGTTATCTTCCCAGAGGCATGTCACCAGGCGCGTCCCCAGGTTGCGGATAGGGGAACGGCCAGCATATATGTTGGCTAGCTGGAAACAGTCGCGGACAAGCAGCAGCAGGATTGGAGGAGGCGGCGAGATGCGGAGTGGCAACTGCATCTCAGTAAATACTTCAAGACTCCGATGAAAATCCTGTGATGTGGCGAGGAGAACCGCCACTAAATAAGCTCAGCTACTGCTGCCTTGCAGTAAGGGGAAGGATCCCCAAAGGCTAAGGGAAGGAAAACCCTAACAGAAAACCAAGGGCGGGAGGAGCTCAATAGGCATAGAGAAGCCAATATTCCTAAGGGAAACAACCCTAAAAAAAAAATCCTGGTCCTCCAAGGTATGGGGGTTGGGCACGAGGCCAGTACCCTAGCATCATAAAAATACCACCCGCTAAAAATTCTCAACAAGGAAAAGCCGGACAGATTCATGGATGCCGAAAAAAGCATGTGAAAAGGACTAGGAATACGTTAAACACAGGACTGTCATACAGCCCCAGACCATCACACTAACTGGATTCTGCATGGTAGCAGCAGACTTGGTGAGCGCGTTGGTCGAATATCGATCTTGCCACAAAGTTCCCGAGTTCGAGTCCCAACCTGGGCATGGGTGTTCTTTGTTAGTGTTCCTTCGTCATATCACTTGTCACGATTAGCAAAAAGTGGCCGAAAAGCCATGGTCAGTCACAAAAATACAAAATTCTTTATGGTGGCTGAAGCACACAGTTTATTGGAGAGAAACTTTCAACTTTTCACTTTCACTTTTACAAGCAAGATTTCAGTGTGACACTCCAGAATCCTCAATCGCCTCTTAACAATATGGATCCTGAGGTCTTATATTTTCGCTAAGCCTTCAATGTTGCTTTCCCTCGGTATATATATATATATATATATATATATATATACACATACAGTAGAGCGTCGATTATCCGAACGTCGGTCAACCGAACGACCGCTTAACCGAACTGTGTACTCGCTCACTTTCAGATATCTGTAATGAAAAAAGTACGTGACTTAGCTGCTCGTAAGCGTGTAGGCTTGCTTAGACAGACCAAAATAAAGGATTTTTTTAAACGTTAATTTTGTGTACTGTGTGTATTGTTCATGCAAAATGCGTATGTAATATGTACATATTTTTGTTTAATAAACTGTACCACATACTATATATTCCTACTAAAGTTGCCTTTGTACGTTACTTTGTAATACATACTTAAAGAGATGCCTGTTTTTATGAATAAATTTACTGTACAGTACTTCTTTTTGGCAAATAAACATGTACAGTTCGATTATCCGAACAAACCAGTTTTCCGAACACCCATGTCCCCCAATTACTTCGGATAATCGACGCTCTACTGTGTATATATATATATATATATATATATATATATATATATATATATAATATGTGTGTGTGGGGGGGGGGTGCAAAACGTTGAAGATATTCATTATCTTAGACTGTAATCTCACTTTAAATTTTGCATATCAATGACATTGTTTCAACATAAACTCAGGATGAGAATTCTGATAAGCAAATTTCCTTTTCGGTACCACAAGACAGAATTGTTTATAATTTATGTAGGCTACCATCGTTTTAAACTTTCTTGTACTTTGTAATTACAACTTACGTAATTTATGCAACCTTTGAAACTAGGAATAACATATGTCATAACGTGAGTGACCAGGTGACGTGTGGTCAGCACGAGGAATCCCCAGTCGTCGTTGTAGGTTTTCTATGACTGGGTTACGCTACTCATTACTATCTCCTCAATTTCCTCACGACGGTGGGTGGCCACCGGTTCCATAGACTGTCCGAAATCTCAGCAAAAGTTATTACGCTTCTCCCAGGATAGTCGAAGCTGTGCGTGTCACGTAGGCAGTGCCTAAAGCTTGCGCCTTAGACTGCAAGGCCACAGTGTGGAACATCTTAATTGGTAATTATGATAAAATTGATTGTCTAGTGCAGCATTTCAAATTCTTAATTGTTTGAAACCGCTACTCCTTTACTTCAACTAGAAAGGACTTCAACGACATTATTAAGCTAATCAATTGGTTATTACTATATTACGAGTACAGTTAATTGCAAAATTTTATAATTTACCATAACATATACCTGTAAATTTTGTTCTATATTTGTACATGTTCATTAGTTATTACAATAACGACTATTTTAATTATGATTAATATGCATATTTTATATTATTCTCTAATAGTGTACGACATGTACATTGATAATGTTTGTATTACTCAAGACCTTAACAAATTCTCTAACTATGTGACCCTCTTTCCTAGTTGTAATTACGTATTTTTTATACTAGAACTTTTGAAGGTTGTAAAATTACAAGTATTGCACCGTTGTTTTGCTGTTCACAACACCACTGCACTCATAATTCAAGTAGAGGTATGAGAAATTCCTCAGTGCTTAGATTACACTGGATCAATCTGTCTTTAAAAATGTCGTTTCGACTAATTATGCTAGTCTAAATTTTAAGACATTTAGATCAGCCTACCTCTGTGGACTGCATTAGTATAGACCAACGATCCCGCGGGGATATTACAACTAATGCACACAATTACAGAAGTTGAAGCTAACTCCTGCATACAATGCAACATGCCGTAAAGGTATAGAGGAGATGTGCCCCACACATTCACAATATTGGTCATTTGTGGAAAAGATTTGATCAGTACCACACACTGTCTGCTATCCCCTCCGCCCCACCGGTTCTCATTTATTATACTCTTTCCCGGGAATCGGTGGAGCAAGGCAGCAAATAATGACAGAGAAGGGAAGAAAGCGGGTGGGCAGAATGAAGCTGTACACTCGCCTGCAAACTGCTAACAACTGCAGTCGCTTTCCCCTCCACGCAATCCCGTTCCCTCTCACGCTATAGTGACTGGGTGAACTCCCAGACACACTACATTGGTGGAAAAATCCTCACCTGAAATCGCCTACTACGGGAATCGAAACTGTTTATTACCTATTTAAACTAGCATTTCGTCACCAGACTGCACTTTTTAGTGATTCGTATAGCAGCATCTGCCTATCTGCCTGCCTGTGGTGCATGCGTAGTGCAATACCTTTGGGTCTTCATGGTATTTGCAGTTTCAACTCCGCTTCTAACTTGATTTCTACCAGTTTCCTAATTCTTCATATAACTGCGAAGGCGAGATTAAATGATTAAATATTCCAGTCATGCACGAGTCGAACACAGAACCAGGTCGTCCGCCGAGATGGATCTGTGCTTTTATCAAACGAACAAAGCTTTACAACGGCATTGTGAGATACAATATGCCTTGATATTAATCAACCGAGCTCATCAACTTATTTTGGAAAAGGTGGCAACCTCTCTCGCCGTCACACCCCAGAACACCCAGGACTGTTGGTACGGACTCGGGCGACTACCACCAGGAACCTTCCCATAACATTAAAGCACTTTCAATCTCAGACTTTCTCCCAGTTTCTGAGAAACCTCAACATTGTCGACACTCCCAGTCTATTCTTCCACCATCCCGAGGCAATGGTTGAGGATTAATTATCTCCCGACCGCATTCTCTTTGTTAGTCCACAAGTGCCTTTCGGCTGTCGTTGCTAATGATGATGGGTGCAGGATGTCACTACTGCTGCCTCTGAAGGTTACATTGACAAAGAGCCACAGAATCATTCCAGTTCACTTATACCCGAATGCCTGGCTCCTGTTCCTTAATTAAGATTGAGACATTTGATCCCAAGGTCCTGGCGGTAATGCGAGGCTCCTCAATTGCTTGTGAAAGAAGCGTTGAAGAATAAGTTCTGTCTCGGCAAGTGAGGAACACGGGTTTCTTCCTTGTTCAACCACAAATCACCTCTTGTCATAGAAGAGAGAGAGAGAGAGAGAGAGAGAGAGTGAGTGAGAGAGAGAGTGAGTGAGAGAGTGAGAGAGTGAGAGAGTGAGAGAGTGAGAGAGTGAGAGAGTGAGAGAGTGAGAGAGTGAGAGAGTGAGAGAGAGAGAGAGAGAGAGAGAGAGAGAGAGAGAGAGAGAGAGAGAGTGAGAGTGAGAGTGAGAGTGAGAGAGAGAGTGAGAGAGAGAGAGAGAGAGAGAGAGTGATCAACTTAAAAGCACATTGTGAAGACTTGTATACAGACACGTCAATTTACCGCAAGACATTTTCAACCGTTAAATACTGGTGCTCAGAAATTCAACCAACAAGCAATTAGCGCATACGACAGTGGCTCAACAAGTAGCGAATTCCTTCCGTGTTGATCTACCAGCATTATCAGTTCGGTTTCTGTAGTCACTTCTTTTAAGTTCGAGTCTGACATAACGCAAAGGTACACACAAACAAGCAGAACTGAGACTTTAGTGCAGTACCTCTTTAAAATCTAGGGCCACTATTAGAATAAACAGACTCCTCCCCACAGTTCCTGGAGTCATGTCTACCCCGGTTGCTTCATTGCCGTATGATTGGTTGATTTAGTCATGAGTTCCACATCCTGAGATAAGGAAGGGACTGGACCATCTTTCCATGGCTGGGAGAGACATTACGTGACATGCGAGATTTTAAATTTATACGGAGTTGTGTGGCATTCTCTCTCTCTCTCTCTACAAACGGTTTGTATCTAATGTTTCTGGAGGGCTAGTGACAGCCTTATAATCCTCGATTTCGCCACTCCAATCCGGTACATCCGGAAATATTTTTGTTCTCTTTCTATAAACGTGCAAGGTTCTATTTTGATATAAAATACAACACTTTAAACCCTTTCAACCAAATAACTCTTAAGGGTTCCAGAAATCACGTATCTAATTGCAATTTTGGCCAAACACATTCAAGTATTTAGCGCGATTTACTCTTGCTCATTTCATCTTTAAATCCCTCATTGTGTGCGTGTAATTTGTTTTTTATTTAAACTAGTTTTAGACCAGCATTTCCCTTGACAGTTTGCATAGCAGTTATCCTACACTCAACAGTTCAGTGTGTGAAGTGAAAATTAATTTCAGACACCACCACAGTATATTCATTGGTATTTTATTTCCCATTTCCCATAGCTTAACCAGTCAAAAGAACTCTCGTGTCCTTTCTACAAATCAAGATAGTTGTGTGAAATATAAACAATGTATCACTTTTCATTTTTACAAGCCACTAATCATTGAACCGAAAGAAAATTTCTACGTATGAATTAAGAAAATGTATTAACCTTAAATATGCATATCTTTCGAAAAAAGTACATTTTAATGCAGATATTGTAGTCGCAATACGAATTGGTTCATCGACAGACTATTGAAGTGGACATTATCGTATAGCACAAAATCACAATTTTTGAAAAAAGGATTTTATTCTTTACTTTCTAGCCGCATTTCAAGAATACTAAGTAACAAGAAATTGCCTATTTCGTATTATGCTAAGAATAACACGCACTTGCGTTAGTACATTCTTAAAGGCTTCCGTAATTCCTCCTTATATCAAAATTATGCATTACATTTTAAACACGAATACGTATGGTCTTATATACGTATGATATTGCATAAACATTAATATATTTGCCCCCAAAGTTCTAATTTGAATGTTGTGAAAGAAAATGATAAAGAAAAGGCTTCGGTCTAAAGTTGGGCTTACTCTGACGACGTATTGAAATTCTATCCGGTTTTTCGTTCTTTACCACGTTGTTGTAACGCGTAGTGACATTGCTGTTACGGGTTTGGCTTCCTCACGGTTTTTTTTTATTTTGTTAAATATAGACTTGGGCTTAGGTAGAGTTTTGTGCTTGTAATCTTTATGTGCGAGTTACTGAACTGAATAGTAAGCTACCTTGGTGGGAAAATAGAGCCATTAGAGGATCAAATCACGCCCAGCTTTTTGTGACGTCCACTTCTTATTCACTGGGCCCTGATTTTCATTACCAGTCGGCCTTGCGGTCTCTACACACACGTACGCGGCTACGTTACGTCGCTGAACGCAACATATTGGATCTCAAAGCATCAACTTCCGTTGCGTCATCATTATAGGAATATGCTCTTCAATCATTAGCTGAAGTTTTGAGCCTGCACGGTAACTGATTTGCAAGTAAATTCTATTCTCATTCAAAAGAGAGGCTTCTTTGATCATGTTTCTCTAGTTGAAAATGCAATGTCAACATTACAACATAACTCGTTACCCCAATAACAGATGTACCAAAACCAACGTGGATTTATTTAAATCAGGTGATTTTTTTTAAAAAAATCTTAATTTATAGAATAATGTACACAAGGATTATGCAGATATCAGAATCACTTTTGATGGAAGTACATTAATGTCGTAATCATTCAATGGTGTTCATTAGGCTCTAATAAAGGAAAAGAAAGAAAACAAAATACATGTACTGATGGGGATGAAGCTTATACGAAATAAAATGTAATATGCAAACTGTAAACACACTTAAATTTATCTTTATTTAAAATTAAATAATTTTTATTGACAAAAATAACCAATATTTTGTGTAGAAAATTGTACAAAATACTAATCATGTTAAACTGTATATAGCGTCATTATCACTGAACTGTAAACAGCTAATATTTTGCAAGCTTGTCATTAAAAACACACCAAAATTAAGCTATAAAGACTATAAAATATTATTTTAAGCTATAATTATAGATTACATCTAGAATGTTTTATTTTCACTGGAAGAAAAGTTACAGAGTTTCATTAACACACTGAAGAAACATTTCCATAGTAGGTTCATGAATACAGTATCAGAAACAGAAATGTATATTTACACATTTTTTCTTTCTTTTGCTTCAATCAAACTGTTCAAATATTTTACAGGGTCGTTTATTTAAAAACCTATATCTATATATATGGTGCAAAAAACATACAATTTTAAGTTGTTTTTTTAAAAAATAGATTTAAATAAAAAAAAATTAAAATGATTCCGTAATAAGAATCATGATTATTATCCACCCTGACCCAAACCATTTTCATGTATGTAGAGCGGTAACGTATTAAAAACTAGTATTAAATTTGTCAGCCTTTATGGTACAACTTCTTTTCATTGAAGTACAAGAAAAATAAGTGATACTTTGTAAGACTATAATCGCTTGAACTTTAAGCAATAAAATGGCTGTTTCTATTGCTATTTATAAGAGCATTCCGTGATATTCGATACGAGACTCGGCGGCAAGCGGTCCGGCGTCAGGGCTTGTCTTTTCCGGCGAACGGGTCCGCGACAGTCTCATGCTACAGTCTGTTTTTTTTCGCTCTCCCTGCCTTCGCTCTCTTTCACTTTCTGTTGACGTTGCAGACTGACGCCAGTATAATCCTCCCTCGGAAGTTGTGTTGTGTCGTGTCCGTGTGTTGAAGATTGTGGCTTAATATGGCACCACAAAAGTTTACAAAGGATTTATCTTGTCGAGTGTTACTTCGGAAAGAGCAATTGTGGAGAAGTGCGACGACGTTTTGCAACGAAATTTCCTGGTGTTCCCGTTCCACATAGGACCACTATATTAAACCTCGTAAAAAAGTTTAGAGTAACGGTCAACCTGCGATATTTATTTATGGCGAAATCTAAAAAATAAAGTATACAAAGACAATCAGCACACCATCCGTGAGTTAAAAGACAGTATTGTACGAGCAATCGGGAGAATTACAGTATACGAGCTTGCACGTGTAAATGCAAATTTCCTTCGGAGATGCCAGGAATGTGTTGCAGCAGAGGGACATCATTTTCAACACCTTCTGTAGTCAAGGTTAGTACACAATATGAAAAGTGTAATTTTAATAGCTGACTCTAGCCGACTGTCGCGGACCCCGTTTACCGGGAAAGACAAGCTCTGATGGCGGGCGGCTTGCCGCCGAGTCTCGTAGCGAATGTCACGGAATGCTCTGTACATATAATATACAATGGATTGATATCAGTGAAGATTCAGTTCCTGAAACTTCACAATACGTCAGTAATAAGATGTGAAAAAAGTATTTGAATACTTTGAACATCTCTTCTGGAGGTAAGGCCTCCCCGATGGCGCAATGGTAGCGTCGTTGCCTTGTAATCAAGGGGTCCCGGGTTCGATACCCGGCGGAAGCACATGACACAGTGGTTCGGATCCCACTTTAAACTGTAGGTTCAGTTTCGATTAGCCTTACTGTGCATAAAGTGGACTTAAAACACCAACTCAAACCAATATCTTCTGGAGGTAAAAATAAATTGAAATTGCGGGCCGCGAGTTTAAGACCAGTGCTGTGAGTAGTTTTACCCATTCCGATGTATGCTACGTAGCCACCTCACAAAGTCTTATTGATTTAGTTATTCTAATAGTATTCATATACATATAGGGAATAATATACTTCTCTTATTCCAAATATCCATCTCTTTTCGGTGCAAATATTTTGTTCTTTCAAAAACATAACTTTTCTCCTTTAGTGAAGGCTATGGGCCATGTTTCACACCCATACAGAATTACTGTTTTGTATGTTTTAATCTTTAGTTGGAGCGACATCAAAGCAGCTAAAATCCAATAAAGACAAGGATTCGATGGTCACGATTGCAGTTAAAAAGGCCCAACTACACGCGTGTTAAGGGGAAGAGTGACAATTACGCAATAGTTGTGCATTTATTTCAATATCGTCGGAATGGGCACTACACTGAAGAAAAAAAAACACTGAAAAAGAGGGCATGAATTTCTCTCCATGTTGCATGTGTAAGGGGTTTCTTAAGGTAATTATGAAGCTAGACACGATATTTGAAAAATATGATCAATAAGTATTTACAGAATCTTAAGTATTCTTTAAGGAAAATCAACTTCAAGTTACGGCTAATCAAATGGGAGTTTCGACTTTTCCTACGACTAAGACATAGTTCAATGTGTCCTTTTTCCGTCCATGTACTTTTCTACGTCATTGGATGTTTGATATTGCCGAGAGAACGAATAAAAACATGGTCCCATAAGCGTAATGCATTTCTCCTTGCCTCTTACGGTCATCCTGGCAGTGTTGCCAAACCTGATGTGCATAAAATAGCTAAATAACACCTTAAATAGAGCTAAAGTTGACGTTCAAGGAGATAGATTAACGAAGGCTGCATAAAGTGCCTCATAGGGTAATTTTAGGTGTCATAGCGGCGGGGCCACTGCTATTACCTTTAACCTTAAAGTTATGAGTCATAACTTTTGACAATTTATTCTTAGTTTGACAGTCTAGATCTGGCGGCATCACCCATCTCAATAATCCACCAATGGTTGCATGAAATTGGAAATAAATTTATCCCAGATAACAATATTATGTCATCTTCACGTCAGCCACGGCGCTATAAAAAAAGCAGCTGATGAGGTAAGAGGGGTGGGACGACGCAGCCAATACAACAATATCACATCACGTGCAAAAATATATACTCATGGCAAAAGTTGGTCTATGTGGGCCTGAGCCAGTGATGGCATCATAGTGGAACAGGGGGCGGGTGTCACGGTTCACAGCCAAATGAGTGTACGAAAGAGCCAGATCTGGCTCCAAAAGAGCGAAGCTGGCAACAATGCTCGCCAGCTGGAGAAGAGAGAAGGGTCTATAGGGGGAAAATGTCTCTCCCCCCCAATGTTCCGGAAGTAATGCATAAACAGTCGGTTGGGTTACGGCACGACGATTAGTACTTTCTATGTATATATTGTTGATAGTATTATGCGATCACTCCTGACATTATCCATGCACGATATCAAATTGACAATTTATTATTTAGAAGCAGACACAAAGACTAAACATTGTTTGTTTGATTTGTTTTCTCTTCGCTTTTCTGACACTTTTGGCTAATTGCGAAGATGAGGATAAGATGAAATTGATGGAAGAATAATCACAAACACACACACAGAGAGGGGACAAGTTACACAGGATTATACCGGATGTGCGTCCAAACAGAGCCTCAATCTGCAAAATGCAGTCCAGGGTTGACTATGGGGAAGTAAAATTGACACTCAGGTGGGCGGCTTAAGGGGCGCCGCCAAACCGGCTTTTCCTCCCTCAGTAGCGCCAAAACCTTAATTTTGATTATAAAACTGAATTTTTGTTTAAAAAAAGTTTTTCCAAAGCAGATATTGGAAACGGTAACAAGAGATGAAAACAAAAATAGATGGCAGAAGAAGCTGATAGAATTATAAGAAACTGTTGGAGGATAAGTATCAACTAAGTGAAAGTAAAAATATGATAAGAAGGTGTAGAGAATATAAAGGCGGTGTGTAAAAATATATATAATAGTTCGAAAGGAAAATAGAAGTGCTTTTGACCGTTCAACAAGTGCAAACCTGTAATTAATTGTTAGGCACGCATAAAGAAGTATTCATCTTATTACCAAAAAACGGCAAAATTTCTTAGAATGAATTCAAGCCAAGAGATTACTGATATTTTGATACTATGTAGTTATTAAATAAATATATACCTACAACAAGCTCATTCTTTAATATTTGAAGTATTTGAAAATAAAGCTATTATCTTTCTTATTTAAAACTAAATATGTAACATGGTTTTTATTGGAAGGAGGGGGGCAAAACCTTCCCCTGCGTGTCTCCAGAAACTATCACCCCACACTTGTGGATGAAGTAGGAAGCAGATGAGAATAATAAACAAGCATATTAGAAACTCGCGTTGTTAAATTTTAAATTCAGACATTATAACCTATGTATGTGTTATGCCTTGACCCATGAAACGTGAGCTATTCCAGAGGTTTTAATGCGGCGTTTACGGTGGTCTGGGAACAATGAGCTGAAGCAGATGAAGCGTGGTTGGGACATTTGAATCAACGACCTTCCTGAAGGCGCCAACCTTCGCACGATTAATGCACGTTTGTGGAGTGCTCGGGGAGAGTTAAACAAGCGACTATTGTTCCTTGCACTTCCCGGTGAAAATTATTCCGTGCCACAAGGCCAAGTAATCAATGAGGAATAAGTGGTTTCGTTCTTCGGCCACCTTCTGCAGCATGAATCCACAAGGGTCATGGATACCGCAATGATACAAGCAACAGACGAAGTCCGAAGCAGACCTTTATGGAATTTACACCGGTACACCAATTATCAAACAAAATTGGCAACCCCTATTTAGTTCCTTGGCGTAAAAAGGCAACTACGCACGCATAGCTATTGTGGTCGTGCATATCGAAAAACAATGTAACGGTTTCTTTGGAATTTCCAAGTACTGCCCAGGTATATATCGTTAGTTTAATTATTGGGGATAGCCCCCGGAAGCACGTGGTTATGGTTATGTCTTAGGCTGCCAGGAATAGTAGCATCAACCATTGCAGTGGCGTACGCAAGGGGGAGAGTTCCGGGTTTAAACCTCCCCCCCTTGAGCTTTTGAAATATTATGGAAAATATTGTAGAAAAAATTTAAAATGGCTAATTTAGCACAGTCAAAGATCTGCGACAGTAATAATAATAATAATAATTTGAATTATTATTCCAATGCACCATGGAGAAAAACAACATTCCAAAAACAAACTATCTAAGCGGCCACAAAGTTCAATTTTGCAATTCTTTTGCAAAAAGTCGCGCAGTCTCTCGCCAGAATTGTGAAAATTCCTTGCTTCGTCGCAGTGTGCCGACGTTATTCCAAACGTTCTTCCCGGTACTGATTTTGCATCGCCTTGTGAACTCTCAAGTGATGCTGAGTCTACATCCACATCACTAAATAATGTTGAAGTGCTTTGTGAATCACTTAGAAGTGATGAACGTGTTGGAATGTCTATAAACTTACTTTTGAACGAAAACATAGGCTCAGTGGAATTTGGCAACATGTATTCTCGCGCCTCATCATCATCCTGGGTGAGTTCCATAGGTAAAGGTATTGTAAATTTCCCCGTGCATATAGCACTGTGCTATAAAGGCACATGTAGTGGTGTGATGGGGCCCACACATTCTCGATCTCTGCCATTTTGCAGGTCATGTGATCAGCACCATGCTCCGGCAGCCTCTATCCCCCAGGATTGCTCGCTCTCAGGTACCCATTGATATGAGGCTGGGTGCGGAGACAAGGCTGGAAAAAATCCAACCAATTCCGGGACTCGAACCCGGATCTCCCACGAGGTTGTCAGAATAGACCACCGCGGACCCTTGAATGAGTTTCATATTTTGATTATTTCAATAAATTTAATATATTTGCTTGTTTTTATGGATTTTCATCACACTTAGAATGGCTCACCTACCATATACAAATAATAGTTAATATATTTATGAAGATCTCTACTACTTAAGAATAGTAGTGATATAAGTAGTAACAGCAGCTGCATTAGTAGTGATATTAGTAGTAATTAAACTAATTAATGAATTGTAAGTATTATTAATTAATTATTATTAATTAATTAGAGTATAATAAAACAATGGTAATGATTTGTAGAACCCCCTTGATGAAATCCTGCGTACCATAAATGGTGTAGCACCACATCTGATTACCACAATACTTGGCTTTCTTAGACGCCAACGGTGTTGCAAAATACAAAAGCTCGTGTTCCAGAAGCTCTTTGCCGCTTTAACATCCGAAAGAGTTTTCAGGTTATGATGTTTCTGAACTTTCTAAACTCTATTCTACTGCACTAAATTCCAACCCTTTGGAGCTACCGAAAACACCAGGAATCGAACACGGGGCCATTTGGGTACAAGCATAGGCGTAGCTAGAACTTTATTTTTGGGTGTGCACAAAGAAAAAAAATGAGGTCTTGTACCTTTTTAATAGCATATTTTGCAACACAATCACTTGGCTCTTTAACTGCACTGATGTTTGTAAAGGAATAAATTCACTAAATGACAGTGTTGAAAATTTCTGAATATATGTAGTAGAAAAATAAAATTGCATAGAAATTACACACACAAAATGTTCATAAATGTTACAAACAAATACATCAAAATACACGTCATCTATAACAAGAGACGTCTGTCAAAAGGTACAATGTTCTTAAACTCATCAATAACTTCATTTACATCAATAGACTAAGCTTTTTCCTGTTCCACAAATAGCAAGAGCAGGGCTTCCAATCTATTCTGCTTCTGAGTTGCTCTTAATTTAGTTTTAACTTGGGTAAGCTTGGAGAAAGCTCTCTCACACGTGCAGCTTGTGACAGGTATAGAAGAAAAGCGCTGCAGTACAGAGTAGAATGCAGTAAATATCTTCCTTCTCCAATGACATCAAAAAATCGAAAAACTACAGACACTCGTTTCCTCAGCGATAATGCACACGTTTGTACCAAGTAATGACATTTTCAACTTCTTACAAAACTGCCACTTATTTTCTCTCTTATTGAAATATCTGTCTTTAATTCTCTTTGATAAAGCAGCCCATTAGGGTGTGCCTACCCCGTAGCTACGTCCATGGGTACAAGGCGACAACGTTAGCCAATACACTATCGGGGAATTTCTATAGTAAGTGGTAATTGTGCAGAAAATTTTCATAGGAAAGGTGATCAGACGAAGACTTCATATATAGACTAATTTTATAGTACCGAGGCCTTTTAACTACACTGCGCCCACCGCAAGAATAAAGACACTGTAAACAAAAGGGACGTGGTGTAATAAATCCCATTGTTTAGTTCCGATGGCAGCTTTCCTCAATAAATTAAACTATCATTACACTACGATTATATGAATTTAGTTTTTAAATCAAATTTATGCACAGATGGGCTAATCGGGACTGACACAGTTCAAAATGAGATCCAGGAAATTTATGGGATTTTTATTTGAATTAACTTACGCTGTAGCCCACCCATACGGGCAATACATATATCTATGGACAAGCTGACTTAAGAACTGCTAGTTGGCAAGCTCTCAAGCTACTTGCCTTCTTTTACGTTTGTTCTTTATACGTCATTCTTACCGTGGGCGGTCGTCGTCGCCTTGATACCCGGTGGAGGCACATGGTGGTTTGGGTCCCACTTTAAACTGTAGGTCCAGTCCCGATTAGCCTTGCTGTGCATAAAGTGGACTTAAAACACCAAATCAATCAATTACCGTGGGCGGAAAACAGAACCAGTTGTGAAAAGCTGTAGTTTCATTGTTGATAGATAAAATAATTGAACAGGTAACAGGCTTTGTATTTGGGAAGCCATATTTCATAGTTCGAACACCAAAAAAATAGAGAAAAATGTAATAAAACACAAAACAACGGAATTTTGAAAAAAAAATGGAAAACAAATTAGAAAAATTCAAATTAGATACCATAACATAATTTCAAAAAAGCCTCTTCTACATAGTAGCGAATGTTGGACTTAACATAAAACTAGAATAAATTGTTTACAAATGAGATTTTTACTGTCTTTAAGTAGAGTAACCTTAAGGGACAAAATTAGAAGTGAAGAAATCCGAAATAAATGGAAGGTCGAAGGAATGGTGGAAGGAATTTAAAGCGGAATCAACATGTTCTGAGGAAGCCGGATAACAGTTTGTCTCAAAAATATTAAATTACAGGCCATAAGAATCCAAGAATACCATATCGCCGATGGAATAGAACGGACTTCGGTTACAAAGACCTGAAGAAGAAAAATATTTTTCTCTAAACCGCATTGCACCATTTGGAGAAATAGCCCAGGTTCATGAGCACTACTTAAATTTTGTTAAGTACCAATATCAAAATAAGTTCAGAAGACTTGAAGAGAAAGACCCCGAAATCTCACGATCTCTGCGCTTGATAGCCTGCTGAGCTTTTAGAGTCTACGCACGCCATCTATGGGTCATTAGAAATGAAGCTACTTGCCTCCTGAATGCACAGAGGATGGACTGGGAAGCAGGAACTCCGCTACATGTCTACCTTCGGGTGGCAATTTATTTCATCCACGGATTCCAGGTCCTTGGAGATCTCGGTGTCGTTTCCGTGGACGACCTTGTAGCCACACTGATGGAGCCGGGCGTCCGATGTCCTTGCCCGCTGCAAGCAGAGACAGACCTCAGGGAAACCTTTGCATCCGCGTGTGTGGTGCCCGATTGCTAATTGCGTCAATGTGATTGACATTTCTTGCAATTCAGTGTTTCGCTACAGGGATTCAAGAGGTTTGTTTTACGGACACTGTATGCACTGCACCACCACTAAAAATTCCAGCGTTAGTCAATGTGGTGACCTTTCCAAGTAAAACTGTGGTAATGTAGGCTGGGTGCAGATACATAAAAGATATCCTCTTTTAAATCGCTTTTGTATGTCTATCTTAACCACTACTGCGATGGGTAGTAAATTGATGAGGAAAATACCAACAGCCATTCCGAATTCAGGATTCGAACCTGAGATCCCTGACTTCACAGTGCGCTATGCTACTTTTCTCTCTGTCAAGTCCACTTTCGAATCAAGAATTGACCTCGAGTTCAAGATCCTAACCACGTGCTCTGTGCGGGAATCGAGCAGGGACAGCCAACCGCTTGTCGCACGTTGCTGGGCCACTGAATCTTGGTGTTGTACCTTAAACAATTACGTGAACAATTACGTGAACAAGAGCGTTGAATTATTTACTACTCATACCAACTCTACCTTATAAATTACCTATGGTGCAACAGTGTCCTCTCTTCCTAAGAACCAAATGAGACTTCGTCAGGTTTGTTGCAGGGATGCAAGGGTGGCCTTCTGGGAAGGCGCTCTCTTTCATGTGGTGCACATGGAACTGCACTTGCAGGCTAACAAGGCTCTGGTGCTTGGACCCACAGCCAATATAATCCTCTGGGGTTGTGTGTTGTTCTGTGTGTTGAGTAACCTTTACAGTCTCCGTTCTTAGCACAGGTATGAATATATTGTCATTAGAAGGGCTCTGAAGTTTAAGACCTATAAATTGCCTAAAAAAGGCCTATAAAAATACCTAAAAATATTTAAAAAAAGGACCTTAAAAACAAAAAAAAGGACATAAATGTGATCCAAATTAATTAATAACCAGTTTTAATTACATATTTAATGCATAAAAAATACAAAATTCTGGTGGTATGGAACACGCAGTGCGAAGAAACAATATGAAATGCATCATCTTCTTTCAGACATTATAATTTTTTTAGATTAACAATTTGAAAAATCATATTTGAAGAATCACATTTAGCCTAACCACACTAGGGTTACAGAAATAGGACTTCGGAAACCTTACCTCAGTTGGGTAAATATATATATATTTCTTTACTACAGAAGGATGTTTAAGAGGTGATGAACTGATGATTCGAATTGAGAATGGGCAGTAAAAACGCAGTCGAAAGAAGGTGAAGTTGCAAAAATAAAAAAGCCGTTACGACCTTAAAAAGGCTAAAAAAAGGACCAATAAGCTAAAAAATGCCGAAAAAGTCAAAAAAGGACAAATAAAACCCACCTTTTTTGGCCTACAATGACTCAAAATGAACATATATTATGTTGGGCCTCGTCTTCGGACACTAGGGCAAAAAAAGGACATTTCCTCAACTTCCAAGCTCTAGTCATTAGATACATGTTTTTTTTCTGGTTGTTGAGGATTTGGACCTATTAGCGAACGAATAAATTTTGAAAAGATGCACTGCCATTTGGTTAAGAGCCTTGTCCTTGCGTTGTGTGACGGAGCAAATAAATAGCCACTCTGCTACCTCTCCCATGATTTTAAACCTAACACGTTGGACCCTGAGTTTTGAAACTTAAAAATCAATTTTCTCGGCCTGTTCGAGCATATTCTTCCTCTTTATGCACACTTTACGAGCCTCACTTTCACCTTGAAAACATTTTACAAAATGGTTTCATCTGTTAGGCGTGTGCGCTAACCCAGTGCTAACAATCCACCGACAATCGTTCACATTCGCAACAAAGATGGTGATTGTAGGCAAGAATGAGGAAATATGTAATAAACCAAAGAGTTAGCATTTTTGGAGTCCCATAAACAAGTCATTGTTGGCTTACACCAGACGCGGCGCAATACCACGCCGCTTGTAAACGCTTGATAACTCATTTTGAAAAACTTCCGAGGAAAAGTGTTCACGGTTGAACACTCTAATGGAGTCCTAGGAAAACGCATTTCCTGAACGTTGAACACGCCTTAACAGGAAACCTGCTCCAAAGGCCAAGTTCACTCCAATAGCTTTCACATTAGTAAGCAGACGGCGGCGTTGAGGGATTTGCCTCCTTAGCACTTTCGTGTGCACTTTGTATGCTGGCCGTGTGCAACTAGCATAGATAGCGAAATGAGTCATAAGAGCTTCAACACCTGATAACGGCGAAGGATAAGTTCGTAATGTAGAGCTGTTCGAGTCATTTGAAACAACCCTCCTTGTTTAGCAGTTTTACGCCATTGCAGGTAGTAGTACTAATAGAAGAATAGATCTCACTATGATGGATCACAGAGTACCAGAACGGAGTTATGAATTTTAAAGTTCGTAAATTTCTGGTAATCAATTTTACTGAAACTGCGTGAAAGTTAAATACAACTTGTAAATTAGAATCTTTGATTCGGGAGGGATGCCATCCATTGATGGATGTAGATGTTCACACAAAATAAATCAATATTGCCATGATTAATAACTAAAAGAAAACAAAGTAACAAACTATATATTTCCTTCACATGCTGCTAGCAGTACTAAATTTTCATTTTGCAACAGCAAAATTCTCGTTCTACAGTAAATTTAACCGGCATCCCGATGGCGTAGTGGTAACGTCATCCCGTTGCAATCAAGGGGTTCCTGGTTCTAGGCACACAGTGGTTCGGATCCCATATTCAACTGTAGGTTCAGTCTCGATTAGCCTCTCTGTGCTTGAAGTAGGCTTTAAAGTAAATTTGACTTTTGTATTATAGAACGCAATGTTAAATATTTTTAACGTTAATTAATAAAAATGTATGAAATTCCCACCGACTCTGTGACTTAGCGCGTTAAGTGGTTGACTTCTGACCTCGTCACCGGAGTTCCCAGGTTCGAGTCCTGTCGTGGACATGGGTGTTCTTTGCGAATGTTAATCAATTTCATCCAATCATCGCTCATCGTCACGATTAGCCAAAAGTGGGAGTAAAGCGACGTTAAAGAACAATGAAATTCAAGAGAGAGTTCGTCAGCTTTCACCTTCATGTGCAAAGAACTAATGTGAAAATTATGAAATTAATATCCTTGTGTACATTTTAACGTCCTACGAACATTTTTTCTTAAGACAATAGCAATAAATACTTTAAAATATTGTTAAGTACCCCTTCATAATAAGCTATAAATTGCAATATGTAGATGTGTTGTCATTGTGATTGTATTTATGATGTTCGAAAGCATGAGAGAATACTTACATCATGAACAGGTTTACATTTAAAATCTAATTGAAATATTGTTCACAATATTGAAAATGGAATATTGTTTTGCGGAGGGGATAAAACCATCCCTGATATAAGATTAAAATTTATCAAATTTTTACCAAATTTGAGGGAATCCTTTGGTCTAAGACGAGAGATCCTGGTACCTCCATCACCATTAATTCACATCTTTGTTGAAAACACTAGTTTGCAGTATTAATACAGTTCTTTCAGTAATGGAGGGGTGGAGTAGTATGCCCTGGATAGTTTGTTTTCTCTCCAAGTGGCATTTAAGCGAAATGCTGTTTAAAGAAAAGTGCATATGATGTTACAGCTATTTCATAACTTAAAATCGTGAACTTTCAGGGCCGAATAAGAGCAACTGCACGTTGTGTTTTTCCTATTTACGTTACTTTCCTGCCACGGCAAGGATGAACGATTTGATGAAAATGAAAATCCTCATCATAAGGGAGCACCCATGCAGACACTGGTGGTTGGTTCGTGTTCGAGATGGCTGGTTCGTGTTTGTGCTGCCGTAAAAATGGTTCACGCATTGCATTTGTTTTCTGTTTTGGAAAGACTTCATTTTATTTGATTTTTGTTATTTAGCGTAGTTTCTCGGTCACTTTGGCTAATCACGATTATGAGGATGAAGGGACACTCGCAAAGAACACCCATGCCTGGATTCGAACCCGGATCCTCTGGCATTGTAGCATGCTGTTGATATGATCCATATTTTTATGTGACGTCACCAGTAGAAAATATGTCACTAATATATTTATTTTGTGAAAGAAAGCGTAATTTCCTTGTTATTTTATGTAATATTGCACCTTGTTTGTAATGTATATCTTTTGTTTAATGTTTATTGTATTTTATGCTACATTATGGGTAATTTAATGTATCTTCATGTTTGCGAGAGTGCACTATACGAATTTGTATTTTTATACATGTGTAGATGTCAGTTTTGTTGATAGTATCCTTTTGTAGATAGTGAGTGATTCATCTGTACTTGAATCTGTGTTCTCGAAAATAGTATAAAAGCGAGGATATCGCGTAAGAAATAACACACTTTTTCGCCACGGATCGACGAAGCTTTTAAACTTAAAAAGAACTCCTCGGTGTTGTGCATACATCTTGGTATGGTAGTTCGGGGCGCAAGCTAGGCCTATGTGATCATAGGTACGCCGATAGCCATGCATTGATGATATGCACAATACTGAAACCAATCTACGTTAAATAATAAAGCTAGCCTAAGGATTAATTTGGAAATAAAATGGCTAAAGAGCAAATATTGGCTCAGTTTTCATTGCATATCTCTTGGTGTGGTAGTTCGGGGCGCAAGCTAGGTCTATGTGATCATAGGCTTGCCGATAGCCACGCATTGAGTTTATGCGTTTTAGTTGAGTCAATTCATCGGCAAAGCGAAATCCTCGCCTTTTTCTCAAGTATATTTGCATTATAATTGCAATAAATAAAGAATAAAACCTTTCAGTTTATACATACTGCAATAATGTGGTTTTATTTCTCTGTGCTCTGAATATTGTATTTGCCTAACACTATCCCTGTACCTGAGAGGAGTCTGTGTACTTCACCGAGTCTCATCGTTCACCGCTGAGTATTATTAAGTTAATATTAATAGTATATTAATACAACGCGTCTAATTGCAAGAACGTATCACTGTAACCACTATGCCACGGAAGTCTGCTACAGGAAAGACTGACATTCCAATTAGATTGATACGCATTCATTTTTAACCCCTTAAATGCTGGCAACCCTATTCATACAGTAACGTTTAATGGGTTGCCTAATGGTCAGGCGCAGGGGTGGATTGTAAACTCAGAATACCCACTTTTTTGCCTCCACCAAAGATTTACCAATCTGAAGAAAGGAAATACTTGCAACAGCCGTGATGAAATCCACATGTCTTTCCTAACGATCGTCGTCCTTTGCCATCAGTCACCGCCTCCTCAAGCATGAAGGCCCAGATCTCTCTTCACATCAGACGATGCCCTATACCGGAGGAAGCAGGAATTGAAGAAATGGGCAAGATCTTGAAGTGACAGCTACCTGGCCACGCTGTCTCTCGGGTATGCATGAGTGCGGACACGCCTTTCGGAGTCCTCCAAGCAGCCACGGGCACTCAAAGGAATTCAGGGACGAGATTAAATAAGTGAAAATTCTGTGGATATTGTTAGACAAGCTACATGCAATCCAGTCTCTTTGTCGTTTGTTCCAGGTAATTGTCACACGCTCACTTCAATCATTGATTTAATGTGGGCATCGGGCTTAACCACCCTCCACCCCCACGAAATATATTCGACCTAGGAAAGTCTGCAGTTATCCACTTAAAATTTCTACACGTTACACTATGCCGTGAGGGTACGTGCGGTTGTACAGTCTTAGAAAAAAATACATGGGCCACGGGACGTAGAATTTCGTAACGTCTTAAAGCCTGTTGTTTATGCAACCCAAATAACAAAATATTCGCTTAAGTTTGCCTGGTGATTCTGAGTTCTCGGGAAGGATTGAGCTTTGATAGCATGAGTCACATGACTCGTGCCCCAGCCACAACAAACAGCTGGGTGCTACGATGCCTCCAGAAGAAAATTTCAGGAACTGGTTTCTTGACAAGACCTACTCGTAAAGAAATACTATTCTTTCAAGTGATATTAGAGTCATTGTCAAGAGGTTCGCTGAAATGATGGTTCTCATCACAGACCACATGCCACACGTTAATTGTTTAAGTCCAGTTCATGCACTGGACCTACAGATTAAAATGGGATCCGAACCAAATGCCTCTCTATTTGGTATTGAATTCGGAAGCCTTTCATTACATGGCGAAGACGTTACCACTACGACATCAGAGAGGCAATGGAACCCCTTGAGAAAGAGATAAGCGAAAATTGCTACGTGACAAACCATATTTGCCCGTAAATTTTAAAAATAAGACAATATTTTGTACTGACAGTTTCGAACCGTGGGAGAGGCATATATTTTTTTGTACCATCGTCCATTTCACGAGTTTATAATTCTTCCTCACCGACACGAGTAACGCGAGTGGTAGAAGAAAAGCGAAGTAAAATAACAAACAGAAATAAAAGGAAAAAGCGAAATAAATTTTATTCATAATATTCTGCAGTCACTTGAGTTGTATTCACGGGATGCTATCTTTAAAGAAAGCCGTGGTCTCTTCCTTGTCTTTTTTGCTTTCTTTGTGCTCTTGCTTCCCCCGTCACGATTGGTCTAAAACGAATTAATGCGACGTTAATTAAACAATCCAAACAACAAAACAATGCACAATCAACTGCACAAAACAACATTCCAAATGTTTTCGAATCGGAAAACAATTGAGATGCTGTAAAATGACTTAAGATGCAGTAATAAAGTGGGAATTCGGTACCGTATAGCATTAAATCGGTAGAGATGTTCGATTTGATTGGATGTTTGTTATTTAGATTTGCTATTCTTTCACTTTTGGCAAATAGCGACGATGAAGATGAGTGATGCTATGATGAAATTGATGAAGGGACACTCACCAAGGACACCCACGCCCAAGTCGAGATTCTAACCAGGGACCCATGGCATCGTAGCGCGCTGTGCTAACCACTCCTCCATGGAGTGGACATTATAGCATATTTTGTGTGCTCAATTGGGATCAATCAATGGAATGAATAGGCATATTATATGATTAATAAATTCATATCATAATACCACGTCATATTATTCGGCACGAAGTAACATCAGAGACATTCAATCTTGCATTTTTGCCTTTCAACTAATTCTTTAAATTCAGGTTAATCACAACAATAAGATAAATTATGAAGCAAATGATAGTGAATGTGGGATATTATTACGAATTACCTGACAGAAACAACATTAAGCAGGCTCGGTGGTCAAGCTCATTAAGTGATTGACATTCAATATCGTCGCCAAAGTTCCCGGGTTTGAGTACCGTCCTTGTCGGGGGTGTTTGACTATTTCGTCATCAATTTCATGTAATGGTCACTCGTCCTTATCGTCGCGATCATCGAACAGGGAATAAAAATTATAAAAATAAATACGATGGAAGAGTACTTATTTCATCTCTCACGAAATCTCCTACAAAACCGGAATATATAAAATACATGTATATTCATTCACATACATTTTCGATTTCTATATTTAACTAATCGAGACCGAGAACGGGAGAGCAATTTTCAATTCGACAAACCGAGAGACGGAGAAACTGTCAAGTCTCGTTTCTTCTTGGCACCTCCGTAATCGAGTTGTTCTGTTTGTCATTGGCTTTGTATTGGCAATTATTGCCAGTATTCTTCCCCTGCAGGTAAACCATAACGATGAATTATGATGAAATGAAGCAGATAAAAGGGCAAGAACAAGAAAGTCATGCCTGTTCGGGACTCCAACCCAGAACCTTATGTAACGAGATTTGAAATTCTGGAGAAGGCGTCCGTGTTTCGCTTGGTTCTCTTTCCTCTACTTCTCTTATATTATCATACATGTATAATAAAAATGGATCTGATACGATATGTTGCGATTCATAATTGTGCTGGTTAGATGCTACAGATGTGAACTCCAAATTGCAATATATTATTCCCTTGTGTTTCGTATGTGGTTGAACATGAAATTTTCTTACACTGTGACAATTTCTTTCTTAGTTTTGGTTTGGTGCACAGATATTCTAATCTGGACTCGACCTTCAGTTTAAAGTGGGATACTAACCACTATGTGCATCCACCGTGTATCAAACCCGGGATCCACTGATTACAAGGGGACGACGTTATCACTACGCCATCGAGGAGGCCCCATGACAAAATGTTATTCACTCGATCTCTACCATAATTTATTTCAGCATTTACATTTTCGATTTCTTCTTCTTTTTTCCTTTTGTTAACTACTCTTATACAACTCTTTTTGAGTCTTCGAATTTCTTCTTGTTTCAGGAAAAAATAATACATGCAGGCTGTATAAAAATCCCCCGTTCAAATAGATAAAACGTTCACTATCGAGAACTAATTTACATGTTTATCACTAAAGTAACCATTAGGAAGGAAACTATTGAAATGGTAACTGATATAACTGCAGATGAAACAATACTTACAGCCACTAACGAAATATCTATTCTTGTGTAGCCTCACAGACAAGTATATGGTGAGTCATTCACTCTTGCTAACTACGGGCGAAGGTCACTGAACTAAAGGGTGGTGGCAAGCAAGCAGGCTTCTGCTCTACAAAAGACGTGTTCCAGTTATCAATGGCGTACGAAATAAGGAGGAACACAGCTATCTGACGTATGTTTTGGTCCCGTCATTGCACTTTATCGTCGTGGCCTTGAAGTTCCCTCAGGGCACTCCTACGTAAAGGCTTCTCAGCTAGAAGGATATCTTCCCCATTGAGTGGAGGAAAAGTGGGTGCGTATAGAGGTCCTTCAACTTTCGTATTCTTTTTCATTTCAGAACCCGTGCTGTATCGTCGACTTAATCCGATCTATCCGATGTAGGTTTTAGGTTCTGTTTCTGTTCGGTCATTTCACGTTGTCTTCCTGCTTATGTTATTCGCGACGAAGGTTCTGGATTCGATAATCTGGACAATAACGGGATTGTGTTGGTTGCTTGATTTGGTGTCTTAAGTCCACTTTATGTCCTGTTAGGCTAATCGTGAATGGACCTACAGTTTAAAGGGGGATCCGAACCACTATGTTCCTCCACCGAGTATCGAACCCGGGATTCCTTAATTACAAGGCGCCCACGATCCCACTGCGCCATCGGGGATTGTGTTCGAAACGAATGAATCAAATTTGAGTGATATGATATGCAACCATTGGAAGACTATTGAAAGAAAACCTATGGGAACCTGCCAGTTTTTCTACTGCAGACAGGAAACCATAAACATGAAAGAGAAGCTTATATTCTATGAAACCTGACGCTATGTGCCCGAATACTGGCTAAATATAATCCATAGAAGCATAGCAACGTTAAACAACCTCTTATATGATACATATAGGTTTAAAAAGGTCAAAATACAAAGATTGTGTGCGCCTCACTGATGGCGTAGTGGTAAGGCCTTGTAATCAAGGGGTCTGGGGTACGATACCAGGTGATCGCACATAGTGGTTCGGATCCCACTTTAAACTGTATGCACTTCAGATTAGTCTATCTGTGCCGGTGACTCAGTCTGTAACGCGTCTGACTACCATGCTATAGGTCCCGGGTTCGATTCCCGGCCGGTTCAAGCCCGGGAACTTTTCTAACGTTGGAAGCGGCCCCAGCGCCCACCCAGCGTCGAATGACGTGGGTACCTGGGGGAAACCCTGGTGGTAAAGGCGGTCAGGGGCGTGATGCTGATCACATCACCCCCACTCACGAACGAATCAAGAAAGTGTGGGGCGTTACCCCCACACCCCCTATACGCCTTCATGGCGTAGCGCCAAGCACAGGTGAGAACTTTACCTTTTTTTTTTTTGCATACAGTGGACTTACAACAAAATTTCAACTTGCGATAAAGATTATGATAAGGTATTAAAGAATTGGGTCTAACACATTTTTTTATTGTTTACCAATGACATTATTAACTAATATTCTTAATTTCAGTTTCAAGATGAAATCGGCTACGAAATAAAAGTAGTGGGTTCATATTTCTGTTACGAAATTCCACTTTTGTAGTAGACCTGTGCCACACTAAGTTGTGACAATAAACAAATCTGAGACACTTTCAAAGTATTAAATTGCTATCTACGTATTTGGGAAAAATCTTTCAATATAATACTTTTTTTGGACGCGTCAAATCATAGTATTTAATTCCTGTTTTAGCAGCTTTAAGAAACCTGATTTTTTGGGGGGGTTACAAATGCCCTTTCTGCTCCCGTCAAGTTACGCCTATGACAAACAGGAATTCAAAGTAAAAGACTGTCCCGACTAAATCGGGAGACACGTCTGATAGATTTACAATTGGGAAAATCATAATTAAGCGTGTAGTTGAAAACAACCTATTTTCATATATTGTATGCAGCTCTACTTTTTCTGCAATGTGGATCAAGAACTGGGGACGTGGAGAAGCACAACACTCCACGTAACCAATAGTCACGTGACCCTCTTTGCTTTCCTGTCATGTTGACCTTCGCGTGCAACACATTTCTCGGTGTTAAGACAGGCAAAATCACCCGATCATCGAAGGGTGCAATATGTGTTGCCTACCCTCCTGCATTACTTGCTCCTATTAAAGCCTTATGGGGAAGAACTTTTTTCCATGACTGTACTGCCTTCAAACATTCTATATCTGTTCTGATCATAGGTAATGGGAAGAGCAAAGAGCTCCGCTCAGCTCAGCTTTAACCCCGAGGTTTATTCATAGCTACTGTTGACGAGCTCCATATCAGCTTCATGCAATGACAGTCAGGAAAATGACCACCTGTGATCAGCCATTCCTGGAATTGAATGTTAATTTCACATTATCCAATGTCTAATGCCTTTACTTTAGTTCCGCACCTTGGCCGTGCGGTCTAAGGCGCAAGATTTTGGCTCTGGCTACGGGACGCACGTAGGTTCGAATCTCCTGGGGAAGCGTAACAACTTTTCTCCTGAGATTTTGGTCTGTGTGGAACCGGTGGCCACCCCTGACCACATTAGGGATGGCCAAACAGATCCGGGTCCGAAAGTTCCTGATCCGGATCCGAAAGTTCCTGATCTGGATCCGGATCCGAGAGTTCCGTATCTCAATCCCATTATAATATTACCACACCTTAAAAGGTATTATGATCATCGATTACAAAGAAATTTTTCGTTAGTCCTACAAGAATTTTTTTTCAAGTGTTGTTCCTAAAATACTTTGCTACGCATCGGCTAACACACTCGTGCACACATGTCAGAGGTGATTTTGTAAATGCCATTGAAACGAATATGTATTCATTCGAATGTATTGGAAATGAAAACAAATAAATGTGAGACATTCCATTCCAGGATGAAACCTTTATCACATATAACAAGATAGAAATGTTATACAAAAATTATACAAAATTGTTCTACAGTTACAGTTCTACAAATAAAATAAAACATTATAATATATGCAGTGTTAAATAATTACAAAGTGTTAGACTAACAAGGGAGGTTATATAAGTATCAACCTCCAATTTCCATGAAACTTGGCAGTATAGTGGGGCCCAAAGGAAGAATTACGTGTTTTTTTGGTTCAGCTAAAAAACTGTTTTAGGGGCAAAACCCCCTCAAATGTCAAGATGAAGACAAATTGAAGTGAGGATCTGACCCCTGTGTCCCCCTCCGATTTCCATGATACTTGGCAGGTGTATAGTGCGGCCCAATGGAAGAAATACGTGTTTTTTTGTTTCAGCTAAAAAACAGTTTTACAGGGCAAAACCCCCTCAAATGTCAAGATGAGCACAAATTGAAGTGAGGATCTGACCCCTATGTCCCCCTCCGATTTCCATGATACTTGGCAGGTGTGTATAAACGGGCCCAAATGAAGAAATACGTGTTTTTTTTGTTTCAGCTAAATAACGGTTTTAGGGGGCAAAACCCCCTCAAATGTCAAGATGAGGACAAATTGAAGTGAGGATCTGACCCCTGTGTCCCTCCGATTTCCATAAAACTTCGCAGGTGTATAGTAGGGCCCAATGGAAGAAATACGTGTTTTTTTTGTTTCAGCTAAAACACGGGTTTAGGGGGCAAAACCCCCTCAAATGTCAAGATGAGGACAAATTGAAGTAAGGTTCTGACTCCTGTGTCAGAGAGGTGTATAGAGAGGCCGTATGCCCCCTGTTTCTTCCTATGCCATATTTACGTGGTTTCGGGGTCAGATCCCCACTTCAATTTCTCCTCATCTTAACATTTGAGGGGGGGGGATGAAAACACACATAAATGTGAGACATTCCATTCCAGGATGAAACCTTTAACACATATAACAAGATAGAAATGTTATACAAAAATTATACAATTGTTCTACAGTTACAGTTCTACAAATTAAAATAAAAAAGTTCTGGATCTTGATTTCGGATCCGCGTCTTGCCATCCCTATTATACACCTGCCACGTTTCATGGAAATCGGAGGGGAACACAGGGGTCAGATCCCCACTTCAATTTGTCCTCATCTTGACATTTGAGAGGTGGTTGCCCCCTAGAACAATTTTTTGCCGAAACAAAAAAACACGTGTTTCTTCATTTGGGCCCTGCAAGTTTCATGGAAATCGGAGGGGAACACAGGGGTCAGATCCCCACTTCAATTTGTCCTCATCTTGACATTTGAGAGGTGGTTGCCCCCTAGAACAATTTTTTGCCGAAACAAAAAAACACGTGTTTCTTCATTTGGGCCCTGCAAGTTTCATGGAAATCGGAGGGGAACACAGGGGTCAGATCCCCACTTCAATTTGTCCTCATCTTGACATTTGAGAGGTGGTTGCCCCCTAGAACAATTTTTTGCCGAAACAAAAAAACACGTGTTTCTTCATTTGGGCCCTGCAAGTTTCATGGAAATCGGAGGGGAACACAGGGGTCAGATCCCCACTTCAATTTGTCCTCATCTTGACATTTGAGAGGTGGTTGCCCCCTAGAACAATTTTTTGCCGAAACAAAAAAACACGTGTTTCTTCATTTGGGTCCTGCAAGTTTCATGGAAATCGGAGGGGGAGACTTAGACCTCCCTTGTAAGTGTATTAATTAATTACAAATCGCGCACGCTCGCACACACACTATATATATGTGTGTGTATGTATATTATATACGTATATATGTATATTAGCAGGTAACAATATGTTATATGCACATTCTTACTTTCCAAAGATGCGCATGTGGGATGGCAAAACTGATCCGGATCCAGAAGTACCGGATCCGGATCCTGATCTGAAAATTCCGGATCCGGAACCAACCGGATCCGGATTTCGGATCCGCCAACAACCCCGTAACTGGTTGGATCTTGAATGATCGTCTACTTCTGCTGAGGCATGGGGAATTGAGGCCGGCAGTTGGTTGGCAGGGCCTGACGCCCAAGGGCTGTTTCGCAACGAGTTTGTTTTGCCTTACTTTTCCCTGTACACTACGTTTCGAGAAAGAGCACATCTCCAATCGCGAACCAACGAAGTTAATGTTGGCATAGCTGATAAGGAAGGGACAGATTCAAATTCACATAGTTCACACAGTGAAAGAATACAGTAATTCTTCTTGGATGCAAATAAATGGAGGAGTCTTACATCCCATCTGGTGTTGTCCCATGTCATGATTTACACTCAGTCCTGAACCACCCTTCGGTCAGTCATCTGCTGCAGGTTCCCAGTTGAACCATGAAAGTCGGGAATAGCAGAAGTTTGTCAATGCAATACAAAACAAAACAAAATGTCTCCATTGTAACGCACTTTGATCAGCACAAGGGCGAAAACATCCTCCTTCTATCAGCCTATAAAAGTGCATATTGCTTACTGACAACTCTAAACACCTGACCCCCCTAACAGAAGGTGGCTATTCTCTTCACGGAAGCTTGTGATGGGCACATATAGTTGTCTGAAAGGCTGTGAAGAGAATCCGCGCATACGTGTGAATTTGATATCCGGAGGAGCAGAACAAGCGAGAATTTACTACATACTCTGCAAAGTAATGTTTCACGCTAAGCTGCATTTTCCCATGTCAAACCAGCACATCTTCACAAACAAAGCCAGTTATCAGATCTAGATCTTGAAATGTAGAATTTTTAGTTAATTTGCAAGTAAAATTAGGTTGATAAAATATCAAACTGAGAAAAGTGGCTAGGTAGGACTTGTTAACAGTGCTGGATGCAGCCAGCTTTCATATATTTTCAACCCATCATTCATCCTCACCGTTCAAATTGATCTAATGATGAGCACACTTCACTAAATAGGTGAAAAAGTGAAGTGAATAACACTAAACATGTTTCTTTTAATGCTGAAAAGCTCTTCCAATTCTATCCTTCTTTCTGGGCACGTAACACTACTAACAGGATATTAAAGCAAGGGTTCGCACAATGAGATGCATAAATATTAAAAGGCATTGTCCATGGCTATTTCCATTCCCAGTTTTGCGCAATGCAAGGATTAAGAATTGAAACCAAAAGTCGAAGATGCAGTTAGCAATCTCGGCACCAGAAACAGCACAATTCCATTCCTAATAAGAGTAAATACAAAGTCTTGCAATATTTATGATTCCCAATGTACCACTACCTCCTTGCAAAGTGGGACACACAAGTATTACCATGTTCCATCACTATGTTTATTCTGTTTTGTCCACTGACAACTTCAAGAATTTACATAAAATGTCGTACAGGCTGCTGGCGATGCAGGAAAAAAATGGAAATAGTTATGCACAATTTTCCCGAGCAATATTTGTGTATACCACTGTACAGGGCAAACTAGGTGACCAGACTCGCTTGTATTTTTGTTAACGTCGCTTTTCTGCTAATGTTGGTTATGAATGGTCGATGAATAGTTGAAAAAGCCAAGCAAAGGTTGGGACCCGAATATGGAACTTTCGTGGCAACATCACCAGTCGACAGTAAAAACCGCTCCTCAAGCAAAAATGCACACACATTTCTACAGAAAGCAGTCATGGCTACACAAACACTCATACAACAGATGGACAATTCATGGCAAGCAACCGAATGTTTGCTATGTATGGTTTGGGAAGAATGTTTGCCACTAGTCTAGGGACACCTCTAAACCGGCGAATGTGCCTTTTGGAAGTCAGTTGAAAACCATTTGCACAACAATTTTTTGGAGACAACTGCTATCATGTCTTCACCGAGAAGTCGTAGACAAGAAACTGGACTGGTAACAAGAGGAAAGAACTGTATGTTACACTGTTCCAAGGCGTGACAACGATTGAGGAAATTTCTGATTGCATTCCCCGAGTATTACTCAAAGCAAACACGCATACTCACTTGTGGTGATAAAAAGAAGTATTTGTTTGCACGACGCAGAACTTTCTAGTGATCAGTATACACAGGAACACAAGTCACCAACAAGCAGTGCCAACATCCATGACCCACTGCCACACATTTGTCTTCCACAATGTGTAACATGGATTACTCGCCAGCCTTGAGTATTGTCAACAAACATTGGGCATCGTACGTAAGTACATGCTCCAACCGTCTTATCGGGTAGTTTGGGTAATTTCCGTCGCAATTCTTCCTCCAAATAACCTTGGGACGGTGGATTGGAGAAGCAAGAAATGGTAGAACAAGTCTAACGTACTGAGAATGTTCAGAGAACGTGGAATGACATTCCTTGCAGTGATAATTTATGTAAATTCATTGTTGCCTTTGTGCACCAGTCCGACGAGATGCAATTCCATTTCTTTTTAGCTTCTCTTAGTATCTGGCTTAATATAACATTCTATAAGTACATTCTATGCTGAGTCTAACATGTGACACAGAACATATTACTTGTTCTTTTATGCGATATGTACTTTCTCGATTGATCCATTTATCGCTTCTATTCAACAATCATGTCCAATTGATACCTATCAATTACTCAGAAACTTCAAGATATAAAGATAAACTTTATGAGCTAAATATATCTTTGACACTATCTTCCTGCGATATATATAATCACTACCTGTACATCTGTCTGCCTATTGGAACCAAACAATCGATCAGAACTTTCAACATCTCAGAACCAACGAGAGATAGAAACATGTTATTTTGGTGTACCAAGAGAAATTATAAAATAACCTTTATTACCTGCTAGAATTAATAATCACTCAATACCTCCTGGTATGAATGGAAGATAAAGAAGAGAAGGAAGCAACAAAGACAGAATGAAAGAAAGATAAGAAAAAGAAAGTAAAGATCAAATAAAAGAGAAGGAAGTAAAAAAGAAAATTAAAGAGAAAGAGAAGGAAGTAAAGATAAAAATGAAGGAAAGAAGGGAAGGAAGCAACAAAGATAAAATAAAAGAAAGAAGAGAAGGAAGCAACAAAGAAAATTAGAGAAAGAAGAGAAGGAAGTAACAAAGATAAAAATGAAAGAAAGAAGGGAATTAAGTAAAGATAAAATAAAAGAGAAGCAACAAAGAAAAATGAAAGAGAAAGAAGGGAAAGAAGCAACAAAGATAAAATGAAAGAAAGAAGGGAAGGAAGTAAAGATAAAATAAAAGGGAAGCAACAAAGATAAAAATGAAAGAAAGAAGGGAAGGAAGTAAAGATAAAATAAAAGAGATACAACAAAGAAAAATGAAAGAGAAAGAAGGGAAGGAAGCAACAAAGATAAAATGAAAGAGAAAGAAGGGAAGGAAGCAAAGATAAAATGAAAGAGAAAGAAGCAGAGTTCACTAGAAAAATTTTCATGCACCCAAAAGGAGTCTCCAGTCAAAATGTAATTGCCAAATTCCACGATAAAAAAAAGAAAGCATGATTATACATTTTACTTTGAATATGTGGCACTTCTAAATCTCTGACAACAACACATTGGCATGTGTGACGCTATCATTGAGACCATCGGAAGGAAATTCCCTAGCAGCCGTAGAGGATGCAGACAGAAATGGCTGTATAGGAGTCACCTGTACCCACGTTCGCCATACCGAGCAAGCACCCACAGAAGCCAAAAGCGTCAGCAGAGAATGTAAACGTCCTCCAACAGGAAACAGGATATTGGAAATGACAAGGTGCCCGCCTGACGCGTAGGTTAACAAGAGAACAATGGAAGCAAGCAACAATAAAAGACAACACAGAGTGGAGTGGACTCATTAGGTACACGTGTCACATTCCCGGTTATTAAATCAGCCGTGATTTCTTTACGGCCTTTCTCCCTCGGGTAACTAAAACACTCCATTGGAGGCCGTGGAGCCCCCCCGCTCACCTTGCCCCCTCCTTGTTGGAGCTGTAATGAACGGCCGCGGTATGTAAATTACTTTCTTTGCGCAAAACTTGTCCGCGTAATTCTAATTAAGTGACACGGATTGTTAACACGGCCTTGCTGCGGGCTGAAGAAGTGTTTTGTCAGGTGATTCATACGGTATGGACACGAACCGATCGAGCAGCTACTGGCGGTCAGTTTTCATTGTCTGGTGGACATAAGTGCGTTAAGAAATTATGATTCGGAAAGGCTTAAGTGTTATGTATACCATGAAGGTCGGGAGGGAAAACTCACACAATTCGAACTGAAGACATTGCGGAGAGGAATTCAAGAAACTTTTCTTGACACGTTTCAGCATATTTTTAAAGCGTTTTGAGCAAATACGAGTCAATTCAGATAGCGATATTATAATAAAAATACCAATAGTGTACTATTTATGGTATACATTCGAGTCCTGCATGGGATCACTTTCGCTCGCTCATGCGTGTTCGAGTTTTCCACCCTCAAGTGTATACAATGTAGTAGCATATTAATGTGACAAACGTACACACAATGTAAAATATTCTCCTTGGTAGTTTCTGGGGAAGGACGATATCGAGAATTTGATATCGCGATATATCAAGAAAATATACGATTATACGATATCTTTTCCGCCGACACGATATATATATATCACCAAAATATCGTGACGATATATATCGCCAAAATATCGTGACGATATATCGTCTAGTTGATATCGCCTTGACGATATATTTTCAATATCGTGATATATCGTCTGGACGATATATCGCCCAACACTAGTAGTTTCAGCCCACAATAATCTATTTCGTTTTAATGTATCACTGTATATTGGTAAGATAGACTAAACTACATTTTAATATGGAAATATTGACTACTTAAGTTTCAATTTAACTACCCACACTACCACAGACAAATTACGGTTATACGTATACTACTGGGCTTAGAGTACATATAGCTAGTTTTGACTCTTCGAGCGTTATTAGCTCAATCAAAGAAGCTCTCGATTCCGTGCGCTATCTAGGTTCGTCCTTGCGAACTATTTTGCTTTCGAGCGAAATCCTCTTCTTGCAACACTAGTATGCATATTAAAGTACGCAGAATTTTCTTTACAAAAGAGAAAAGCAACCGTTATTCTGAATTATTAGCGACAGTTTGTTGTAAAGAGGAATAAAGACAAATATAGGAACAACTGGAGAACGAAATACAAGTATCAATATATGAACTACGAAATTATGAAACTAAGTTATGTGTAACTTAGTTTCAGAATTTCCTGCTTTTTCACAAGGACATGGCATGCAACTTATGCAATTATCACTGTTCCATCTTAAAATTGAATAACAATACGATGACCGGTACTGATTATAATGATTAATAATAAAACTAAAACGACACTACAAAAATCCTCCGAGGGAAGGAAATTGTATTTTCCTTGCCGAGAATAAATTTAAAAACTTCAAGGTTAGTTTAAGTCCACTTTATGCTCAGATAGGCGCAATGTGCCTCCATTGTGGATCGAACCCGGGACGTTTAATGGGAAGATATGTCTTCAAAGCACTTTGTAATCTAGACATCTGGTAGCAGTGGCACAACAACGGTGTACCCATCTAGTTCCTTTAAATAATTTAAAGGACGCAATATTGTGCCGTTCAAAGAATCCTGTGAAAACTAAAAATCTAAACTAAAAAAAAAAGTTTCGTCTACATTATCTCCTTATCTCAGTGGCGGTGGTGCTTTCTGGCGTGGATGCGTCACTGGGTGGATTTCCAAGATCTGGGTGGGCCACATCTTCAAGGGAAAATTTGTTGATATTCACGTTGTTGGGGGAAAGCTGGGAATGGGGATGAGGGAGTCGACATTATATATTTTATATGTATACATAGGGTGCGAAATCCTGGCGGAACGGGGGGATTTCCCCCACCAACAATCTTGGCCTCAAAAATCCCCCACCAAAAATTTTCGGGGGGGGAGAGTTGTTGTTATAACAAACAAAAGATAAGCAATTACTTTTAATTTCAAATATACTTTACTAAGAATAATATCGAAAAAACACAAATTAGTGTAGGTGAGTATTGAATGCATTCTCTCTCAAGAGATCATTAACAAATCTACATCAATACGCACAATAAAAGAAAAACAAGAATGCAAGAAAATAACTATGAAATCTAATTGATTTTCCATGAAATATAAACTAAACAAAAACTTACACATAATAAAACCACTTGAACTATTTCATAATTTATTAACATCTTTAACCAGTTAGTAAAGGAATTAATTAGCTGGTTTGCAATATCTGATATGTATAAAAGTGAGAAATTAATTTCCTTTATGTAAATAATAATGATAGTAATAATAATATTTGAGTAATTTATTTTTATTTTTAACAACATTACAAATATGTAGCGTATAATTTACACATGTTTGTGGGGTGGGGGTTTGTAGATGAACTATTTCCCCCCAACCAGTTTTCAATGATTTCGCACCCTGTGTATACATGTATCTAGATAGATATACAATAGATGAAAGTAATGGCTACCAGAAGTTCTCTCTCATATATATATATATATATATATATATATATATATATATATATATATATATATATATATATATATATATATATATATACACACACACACACACATACATACACACACTATATACGAGAGAGAGAGAGAGAGAGAGCCTGAAATTTCAACCCCCAAATCAAAAACTCTTCAGGTAGCATATAAAAAGAAAAAAGAAAAAAGTTGCTGGCCCCTACAATTATTCTCAGAAATGACCGACAAAGTAAGGCACAAATATTCTAGAAGGGTTAAAAATTAGTGGGTTTGAGTTTTAGGTCCACTTTATGAACAGCCAGGCTAATCCGGACTGGACATACAGCTCAAAATGGGATCCGAACCACTACGTGCCTCCAATTTTGTTTGGTACAAATTAACAACGGAGTTAAAATCCGAACTAACGTTCAACAACTGCCACCGTGCATTTTGCAGCTTTCTGTTCGCAATTAGCCTAACGCTGTATCGGGAAACACGAAGTTTCATAGCCATCCAGTTTACTGCCTTCTGCTTCATTTACAGTCAGTTTCTTAGCCTGCGGCTTGAATGATGCTCTTGCACGGACGCCTCTTCCCACTTCGCCAAGCCTTCTTCACACGCACACTGGCAAAACGGTCTTCACTCCCACCGTTACTGCGTGTGGAAGGACACTCTCGGAATGTAATGCACGTAAACAAAAATAATACTGGCTCGGTAGCTTCGGATTATTATTATTTTTTTTTTTTGTGGTCCTCAACAATGAAATAGCATTTATTTTTCACACTAGGTTTTTGAATTCACATGCATTCACTGACGAGCGCAACAAAGAGTAGTCCTCCTTTTTATTATTTTATTTTGGGAACAGGGTGCGTTCAGAAATTTTCCAGCCTTGTATGTGTAAGTAAATGTCACGGTCGAGCCAGTCAGTTATCACCGCTGTGAATATTAAACTAGATTCTCAACAATGAATAACATCTTTCAGTGATGCAATGTAACATTGTTGCGTAACGACTCTCTATCTTGTCTACTGATGTGCATTCAACCTTGTTAGATTTCGTTTAAGTTTTCAAATTGTGATGACATCAATACTGCATACATTATATATAGTGAACCAGGAGGGTAGGGGGCGAGGTAGCCAATGTCTACACATTTAAAAATCCAATTGATTGATTAGGCTCTCATTTTGGACTTATTCTTAATCACGAATATTTATTTGGCCATTAATTTCAAAAAAGTAAAGAGCTCCCCTGTGCTTAGCACCACGCCATGAATAATTACAGAATCAAATAGAATAAAGAGTAAGGCACGAAAAAAATTTCGTACGTAAAACCCACTTTTGCTTCTGACTACAATAAGAATTTGTTTACTTTAAGTCCTGAGAGAAAAATGAAAAACAGCGCAGCTTGCTTGCAACACTGATATTTGTTTTCAAAGGAGACAACCCAAACTATGTGCATTACGGTCAGAGGCGTCGACACCGGGAGGACGAGGATGAGCTCTAGCCCAGACTACGTGAGGAATTTTCAGAATCATTTATAATGGAGCAAGGATTGCATTTAGAGGAATAGAGAGATAAGAGGAAGAATGGTAGATAAAAATAGAAAGTGACAAACAGAGGAGGGAAGAGAAAAGGAAATAGGCACAGAAAGATGGAAAGGAAACAAGGACTAAATAAAAAGAGAAAAACTAGGGCGGGAAGAAAAATAGAAAGGAAGATTAAAGAAATAACAAATATGGAAGTAGAGAAAAGGGAAATCTTAGCACATGACCACAGAAGCAGAGCCCACCTGAAAATAATTCTTACACCCTTCAGCTACTACTACAGGTATCAGCGGGTCAAATGATGGGTTCTTACGTCATGTAAGAAACGCGCTACTATTGGCTGTTGCCATTAGACACGCACACCGTTACAACTTCTACGTGGGTTTTGTATGCATACCTCCCTGCCACTCCAAGCAAGTGATCAGTTTCTCTACGTCAACTGTGGATCTGGATAACTTCTGATTTCCATTATTTTCAAACTGAAAGTCTATTTTCGTCCAAGTGGATTTTAGAAATGCAGGAATTTGAAAGTGAAGAACGAAGGCAACAGATTGGGAAGGAACGGAGACAAACTAATAGTAACACCACAGAAGAAATCCTTTTCTACCTTACTCATCCCCACGATGGAAACTAATTGATAAACAGCGTAACGTTACGCTAACCACTCCACCTCAGACTGGCCACTTGTATTCACAGAGACCAAAATAGAATACTTACGGTACCTTTGCGGTAGCTGTCAGACCGAAGCGACTAGCGATAGGCGACACGGGGATTTCACTAACAGAAGCGATGCACACTATTGAGAAAACAGCCCAAACCCTGCGACATGAAAAAGGCTGCATTTATATTTCTGAAAGTTCGGTTCCAAGCGACGTGTCGCTTCGGTCTGAAAGCTGCCTAACAAGCGAATTAGTACAACAGACGTTACAAGCAGAAGAAACATGCACTCGTGACGTCCTGTCAACAGCGCTTGAAGGCTTTGGAGCAAGGAAAAAACCCTAAAAAAAGCTACATCCTGTCCTCAGGCATCGTCATAATAGCTACACAAAGGTCAATCTCTGGAAACCTTTCCTGCGACCACGCTTCCAATTATGTAATGCTCCGAATTGGAGCACAGCGTGGAAGGTGCGAACTGGATTTACGACGTGTGCAGCGAACAACAGCGGAAGGGAGTGGTTGAGCCACAAGGTCAGCTGTCTGCCTCGCACAGAAGCGCTTTGCAAAGCTTTTTCTGCCATCACCTCGGGTCGCGGGAATGCGGAAGCCGTCCGCTGTGATCAGTTTATATTATCAGCTGATGTCAGCCGCTAATGGAATTGTTCCAAGTACCCGATGCGAGAGATCAAGTGTGCAGACACAGCTGGCGTCACCTGTTTCGGCTTTATCTCCAAAGAAATACAAGTGCCATTTGACCAGGAAAAAAGTTACCATTTACAAGTGATTGCCTTATTTTGAATTGCTTAGCACGGTACGCTACGACACCAGGGATTCAGGGTTCGAATCCCGACCTGGGCACGGGGATCTTTATGGGCGTCCTTTCATCAATGCCAGCACATCATCAATCATCTTCATCTTCGCGATCTTTCCACTCAGGTCTAATTAATAGATATGGAGGCCCGGTACTATGATCTTGAGCCCCGTTTCGCGTACACTTCTGGGTTGTAATAGCTCTTCGAAAACCACTGGGTTCGTTACAAACCAGAAATGTCCGTGACTGTACATTTCAGTGATAACTTATGTCAGATGAGATTATTGATATTTATGACATTTCACCGTCCCAGTGACAGCGCAATATGTGATCGAAGTTCCCGAATTCGAATCCCGGCCTGGGCGTGGCTATTCTTTGAGTGTGTCCATCAATTTCATCCAATTATTTATCCTCATTGTCGTGATGACAAAAGTGACGCTAAATTATAAAATACAAATTGGAAATTTCAAATATCTTGCTAATTTTCATTTTGTGCCTTTCTCTAGGCATCCCCCTCCCCAGATGGACGCCCAGGGCTGCATCGCCCGCAAGCCAGGCCCGTAGCTATAATTGATCTCCAAGGGGGCTCATAGGTTATCAGGGGGTGCTTTGTAAACAAAGCCCATTTTTCAAAAGTTTAACAGTGTTAAATGAAGGTAAATTATGTGCGTGTGTGGGGGGGAATGGTCATGAAGTTCCATAAAATTTAGAAATATACAAAAACATCGCTTGAAGTGTTAATTGGCGGCTATTGAAATCATTCCTTACTACACAATCCATACTACTTTTGATACAGATATTTATAATCACACAAAAAAATGTACAATATTCAATCATAGTGCCTACTGTACATTCCACCCCTGGCCCAAGCAATGACACTCCCCTTCGTTCCCAAAACTTGGGATCTGTTGACCTTTGACGCAGATGTGGAAGGAATTTGCATGATAACATCAGTCACAGATTTTTGTCTAAAAGAGAGGTCGCAACAGGAGTAGGGAAGGTACAGATAAATAATTGAATAGCTGCTGTTCATGTTGTGAATTTATAATTCACCAAAGTTGTGAGCAAAATAGTATGTGCTGTCTACATTTTCACTCTTCACTGCAAACAAATTATACAAAATTTGTCAAGGAGGCTAACGGCAGTGCCGCAAACCACCCTAAATCTGGGTCTGGTTCCATTCAAACATACAAATAAAATATATATGAATACACTGAACACCAATATACACCCCACACATACCCGTCCTACACAGGATGTTAGAAATAGGATGTGAAATTACAGTACCTGTAGTATAAGATTTTCAACAACTGTGTCCATACCGCCCATTAGATAATATTATTTGCACTTTCTTTGTTTAAGTCGCTTTTCTGTTTCTAGGCCAATCGCAACAATGAGGACAAAATTCGTTTAATGAAACCGATCAAGGGATAACTATTCGCAAAGGAACTTCCACCGCCTCCGTTTTGCATGGAGTATCTGCATACAGCAAGACCCGGCCGCTCTTCTCGCAATAGTGTCCAGTCAGAAGATCAATATGCAATTTTCACAGCATATTTTCTTCATGTGGAAAAACACCAACTCTAAACTTTACATGGACAAAGGAGACAGAGGCTCAAAATAGCCGAAAAATTGGTCACATCGTCAAAGTGTTTACAATCCAGTTTTTACCCGAAAGTGTCAGCCCAGAAATTTTAGCCAGTACCCTCATAATAGTGCTCTTCTTATCCAAAACTTGCTCTTTCAGTACTTTTCCAAGATATATGAATGGAGGTACACCCTGACATTTGTTTCATCAGTGGATTTTTCAAGTGCACTACTTAGGACAACTACACTGCTGTTGAAGCAACTCAATTTGCATGTTCATTTGCATTTGTGAGTTACGGGATGTGTCAATACTCCTGCGTTTCCGTGCAACATAAAACACGAATCGGATGGTTCTTGAGGTAGAGAGGACTTGCCATGTAATTTTCTTTCAAGGACAGTTTTATGAAGCTTCATTCTAACCATATTCCATCCACTGATGCCTGTCTGTTGGTGAACCCTGAAGTTATGCAGACTTAAAACTTGTGGTAAACGTGTGGTTGTTTTCCTAGTGTATGTAAATTTGCACAGTTTGCATTTTTTACTAGTGTGAGAAATTGTATAATCAGATTACCTGCCAGAGACAAAATGTGCCTTTGTCCTAAAAAATTGTTTGTTGAAGAATAAAGCTTTTTTTATGACATCACATCCCGATTATCCAACGCAGATTCTTAACTATAGCCAGTCGGATTCCTTCAAGAATCAAGTCTTAACATTGAATAGACGCTGATATAGATCATACATTTTAGGGTTTAGGTTTGATTGATTGATTTGTTGTTTTCAGTCCACTTTATGCACAGCAAGGCTAACTGGGACTGGACCTACAGTTTAAAGTGGGATCCGAACCACTTGTGCCTTCACCGGGTATCGAACCCGGGACCCCTTCATTACAAGGCGACGACGTCAGGGTTTAGGATATACACACACCATAGTATGTGCGCTAAAGTCTATCTTACCTTGATGTCACCTCAATCACAGGAATTTTATGTTCAGTTGACAAGGTACCAATGCTCTTTCATCAATTAATCTCGGAAACTGCTACAGTGCTCTAAGCTTTCCTTTTAGTTCCAAGTGTCTCGTAAAAGGGTGCCTGTATGTATATATATATATATATATATATATATATATATATATATTGCCAAGCAAAACAATTTCCTCCCTAACACGGCTAACACATGTATTCAAATTTTACGAATCTAGGTTGGAACAAGAACACTAAAATCATTTTATAACAAAATATGAAGGAAAATATATCATATAAACCAGTGTGTATCGTCGATTAATTTGGTTTATTTACTTCGCTTTTCTGCTACTTTTGATTAATTGCGAAGGTGAGGATGAGTGATGATTACATTCATGAAAAGACAGTCACAATGAACATCCATTCCCAGGCCGGGATAAGAAACCGAGGGCGAGATCGCTGGCGTCGTAGCGCGCTACGCTAGCCACTCCCGATCAATTTATCATCATTTGGAAATAAAGTATAATATAGAATAGAAGAAAAGCATTAAAAGGACATAATATGTTTGAGATACATAAAAGTAGCGAATACGGTCGTTGGATATTTAGAGAGAATAGAGGAAATAGGAATAGAGAAAGAATTGCAGAGATAAAGCTACACATTTTCAGGGTATATAAATATATTAGAAGGTTCCAATAGTACGCATGTGATTATGTAGAAACTTTCCTACACAATCACACAAAATTGAATATGTGAAGTCAAAAAATTGACATCCTAGTTAGTATAAAGAAGTTTCCAAATTATATTTCTGATTATTTTTTAACAATTTAACTGTTTTAATTATAATCATTCTTCTATTATCATGCACTGATACAAAATTATCTCAAAAACAGAAAACAAACTTTTATTCAATTTGGTGAGCGATTGAATGAAATAGTATTTTTTTTTAAATGCAATAACCAAATTAAGGGCTTATGACCGTTTTTAAACTTACGTAACAGATTGCAAAATTTGTGAAGAGAGTCTACAGACTTTCCTTACCCAATGTTTAACAAGATAACAGGTTGCGCTCAATAACTTTGGGTATCCTCCAAAACACTAGTTACAGAAAAACCATAAACTGGTGAATGTTGGTTTCAGCGCTCTTCCTTCTGTTCTGCAAGACTGCGTTATTGAACAGGTGTCGTGCTGAAGCAACTGCTTTTACGATTGCCAAATTATCATGACGGAAACAATCATATGCTAAGCGTTCCACTTCAGAATATCAACCACTATTCCGCAGTTAACATGTCACGAGTTTTGTTGGGACTGTACAACAGATCTTAGAAATTCACTACTAAACGTAACGCAGTAAGAAATGCTAGTTTACTTTCTACGGAACATGGGCGTCGGGAAGGGGGGTCCAACGGGTCGGTTGACCACCCCCTAGAAATTGACACCGTTCATTTAAAGATACAAGAAAGCCAAAAGTTTGTTACTCTGACTGTTAAGAACAGATATCAAGTTCATTTAGTTAGTATTCGAACAGAATAATAAAGTAAAAATTCATTGGATCGAAAACATTGAATGAAAAATACAGGAACAAGTTGATACCATTTCATCCAAAGAACAAATAGTTCCACAGTTTTCTAAATTCTAATAATTACAGTTGTAGATGAGAGGTCGCACAACAAACTTAATGAAAAAAAATATCCCCTAACATTTAAAGCCTTTTCTTGACCGGACGTGCAAAAGTTAATATCAAAATGCATTTCAGATACTAACTGTATAAAATACAAAAGAAATCATGGAAAATAGTTGTACTGATATTCACATGTTTGGTGTATCCAGTCTCCACATTTATATCATAATAACAACTTTTATTTTGAATAAAATTTGTTTAATAGGATATAACATTTTTTATTGTATAATGACATTTATAACCGTGGTAATAATACTCAGTTATTTTTTTCTTATATTCAACTTTTATCATTTGCCGACCCCCTCCCCCCCTAAAAAAATTTCTGGCGACGCCCATGCTACGGGATAATCTTAATAATTTGATATAGAAACATGTACCGTTGTCATATTGTCATCAAAGGAAAGGTAAAGCATTTAGGTTCATATTATGAGATTTGTCTTCTTGAACTGTATTTATTTCAGGACAATGCGTCCAGAAAAAAGGTTAATTAAAAAGACTGCAAAATGGAAGTTACTGGCATCCCACGTAATCAACGATTATATAAGTACCCCTCTCTAAATGAGAAATGCAACAAACACGAGAACGAAAGATAGAATTAATTATAGAAGACTTGAAATGTGGAAGTAAGTATATGTATATTACTACTGTGCATAACATTTACTGATATCATTACAGTAGGATGTTAAAAATGGGGGAACCCCTTAAAGAAGCTCACCTCCACCCGCATACATTTATGGGTATGCGCTTATGTTCTGGCGCCTTTAAACAGTAAACCAGGACGTAGTTTCCTCAGTATTTGTTCCCCTGTTTATTATGTACTATTTTATTTATTTTTACAATTTACATTTTTCATAACTTTTACATTGATATTTAAGATTACACTGATTTTGATTTATAAATACACCCTGGTTGTTCTAGTTTTCAGAACAATCAAGGTTTGCATATTGTAAATTGTTTGAGATAAGGGGTGAGTAATGTTAGTAAGATTAGTAATACTTAGCTATTATATGTTAACCAATTATTGATCCCATTGACAAAATCATTGATTGGTTTACAAATTATACAGGGTGTACCAAAAGTCCCATTACCCCCCCCCCCCCTTTGAATTGTCGGCAAACCTGCAAAATGTTATTTTAACAGCATGCGTATGATGAGAGGATGGTATACCATTAAATCAGACCAATGATCACTATTTTCTCCAGAGGATCTGTGTGCACACCGCCATTTTCATGGCACAGTATTATTTGCCTCCAGTTGCGATGTGAAATCCTCAGTAATATAAGATGTCAGATCTGGATTTAGGGGTGGCCATTTTAAGAGAATTCCTCAATGATGTGTTTAGAGACAAACGAATTGGACGATGATCGCCAAATTTACCAGCACCTTTAAAATGGCCACCCCGAAGTCCAAATCTGACATCTTGAGTAAAAGGGCTATGGGGACACATCAAACAGAAAGTCGTCCATAATCGTTATCAGACAACAGAGGAACTTGAAGAAGCTGTTCGCAGTGAGTTTGCTTCCTTCACGTCAGCCAAGTTACGGAGGATTTCACATCGCATCGCACCTGGTGGCGAATAATACTGTGCCATGAAAATGGCGGTGTGCACACAGAGTAAATGGTGACCATCAGGCACGTATCCAGAAATTCTTTTCGGGGGGGGCTAAACATTTTTTTTATATCATTATAGATAGAACCTCGCAAGTTTTAAGGTCGATGGTGGCGATTCAGTTACAAAACGGGGGGGGGGGGGCAAGAAAAGTTTACTTTCTCTTGGTAGACAAAGGTTAGCATTAAAAAGCCATAGTGCGGGGCCTAAAATGAAGAGCAACTGTCTCCTAAATTTGCCACTGGTTAAGCTGCTGTTTTTTTGTCTTACTCTCAGGACGTGATATCGGGACATTTTCTATCACACGACTCCTCTGTTGCAATGTACGAACGTTGCGTTTCTGCCGAAACGATCTTAGTATGTGTATGTGTCCGTTTCACGAAGCTGTTATGCAATGGACAATCCATTCGAATGTTTTGATTTGATTTATTTTATTTTACTTCGCGTTTTGTGCCTCTTGGCTAATTTGCGAAGATGGGGATGAGTGATGAAATTGATGGACATTCACAAACAACTATGCCCGAGCGGGATTCGAACCCGAGAACCTTGGCGTCGCAGCGCGATATGCTAACCACTCAGCCACAGGGTCCGGCCCATTCGAATGTGTTCTCCCAGGTTTGGATATGATCCTTTATGATGTTGTCGCCTGCCTTCGAAACGTAACCTTAACAAAAATCCTAATTTTCCATCCTTGTGACTTGGATCTTCAAGATTTAGGAAGAATTCAGACCGAAGGCACACACACGGCGTTTGCAATGAGTGACCCAATCAACAGAAACTTTTCACACTGTAGCGGCACGACAGGCTGCACAAGCCTGTGTTCGATTTGTGGAATCCTCAAGCGACACGTATAGCTTGTAGCTTCGGCGTGAACCTGGTAGGTCAATCTCATTGTCACCTTGAAACGGCAGACCGTGTTGACCACAGAAGAAAAATATCTTGTCAACCGGTGGGAATGTCCCTTAGTTTTATTCTATCTCCTTTTTCTGTGCTTGTTAATTAAACAGGCAACATCTTACGGTTGGACATTCACAAGAGATGCACTATGCAAAAATTTTAGCGGAAAATGCAGGCTCCACCAGGCATACCGTGCCACTGCTCTACAGCGACAGCAAAAGATCAAGCGAAGCCAAGGGTGACTCGGTAGCTCACTTGGTAGAACAAAGAATGGCACGGTATATGCCAGAGACCCTGGTTTTGGAGTCATGGTCCAGCTTGCTTTTTCCGCTAAAATTTCCACATATGAAACATCTTCTTGCTTTCTCTTCTCGACATCCATAAAATGTTCGGCCTTCATGGCTGCTCCTTTGTGGTAGTGTTTGAGTGTTTTTCCAAAACAGTTGACATAAGAGTCCTTTTTTAACCCACGAAACTCTCGGACTGCATACAGGAACTTGGTCCGGTCACTAATAAATCGTCACTCAAAACTTAGATGTTCAGTCGATCTGTGCAGCTTATTTCCTTTTTTTTTTTTTTTTTAAAAAAAAATGATGCTCCAATGCCTATTAACTTAGAGACCTTCGATCTCTTCGGCTCATGACCCGAAACTAGCACTACACTGTCGGCAATGTCTTCAGCTTTGGGCCAGAACTTGTAATAGTGGTAGACTTCAGCACTTTCCAGCAAAATGTGTCACTAGTTCTCCCCCCTAATCTCTACATCTTATAAAACTGTCAATGGACACTGACTGATCACTAAACGACTGTCACACTTACTCCTGAAGTCTTATTGAATGATTCTGTTGTACAGGCCAATCGTGAAATTGAATCCGCGTATTTATATTCATATTATATTCTGGAATGTTCCGCACATAAAATGTTTTGTAGTTCGACTCCACCTCCTATTCAAGAACGTTCCCTCTCGAGCTCTTCAGAGAATTAGTAATCCAACGAATAGCCCGACTCATGGCGCTGCCTTCAACAGTGCTTTGTTGTGCAACTTCCAAATGCTGACAAATCTTTAAATAATACTCAAGTTCGTTGCGACAAAACCGAAAGAGTAAAAAAAGTTTACATACAATATTATCAACAACAGGGTTTTCCCTCAGGATTCTAGAACATTCTCCGCTTTTCCTCGATAATTATATCTCTCTTTAAATTATAATCACAATATTTTATTTCACACACACAAGCCAAAAACCTCATTTTATCTAGTGTAAATCGAAAAATTTCGGAGGGGGCTCGAGCCCCCTGAGCCCCCCTCTGGATACGTGCCTGGTGGCCATTGGTCCGATTTATTGGTATACTATCCTCTCATCATACACATGCAGTTAAAATAACATTTTGCAGATTTGTCTACAATTCAAAGACGGGATAATGGGTCTTTTGGTACACCCTGTAGTTTTCTTAAAAGTGTAAAACATTAGTCGATGATTAATTGGTTGATAGAGGAGTTGTTTATAAAAGGAAGGTATGTATAGTATAAGAAGGTATAGGGAGATGTCGTGTATGTAGCTACGCAAAGGTTGATCTATTCACACACGTAGGTACTTCATAACATAATTATGAACACTAACTAATTATGATACTAAATAACAACGATTTAATACTATAACTTACAAAACCATTTCTAAGATGGCTGAACTTACAATTTCGTAATCCACAACTTTACAAACAATTGAATGTTGACTCATATCACGCACACTTAACAGGAGAGTAGGGACTGGAAGGGGGAATCGTCAGTCCTTCAAGAGAGGGTCTTTTGAAGAACAAAGTAAGTGATTGAAAATTTGTTAATTTATATTGGAGCGGGTAAGAAATCAGCAGAGGGGGAGGGACTGGGAAGGAGAAACGTGGAACCTGAAGAGAGGATTTCCTAGAAAGAAAAATCCAGTAGGATGTTATATTTTAGAATCCACAACGACGTAAAAAATAGCATAGGGAAAACGCAGGGACAATAAACAAAGTGTATAACACACTGAAAGATGACAAGCATGACTACAGAGAAGTTTAAACTTCTCCACGCAGAGCGATTGCCTGGAGAGTGACGTAACGCAACGTAGCCACGAGTGCGGCTCCCAGACCCCTTTTACGGCAACCGCGGCTCTTGAGGGAAGCCGCACATGGAAAGCAATTACGTAACACAAAAGAATGGCATTAAAGTGTAACAGCCGGGGAAAACCTCGTAGCTACAGTGAAGACCCTCGACGATGGAAATTTATTCAAATCAAAATGACAATGGGCACGGGGAACCCCCATCAATAGCCGAAAGAAGATTGTGCGAGAGTTCCGGGACAGGGCTACTGAATTTATTGTTCAGGGTGGAAGGTTCTCAGAATGGCCGGTGGAGGTAAGATTGGTTGCATGTGGTCTCGTCTCCATCTTGAAGACGTTCACTAGTTGAAAGGGGCTGAGCTCTTTGCATGTCACTAACCAAAGTACATTCCTGCTGTTGAATTTGATACATTTGGTTTATTTTACTTCGCATTTCTGCCAATTTTGGCTAATCGCGAAGATTAGGATAATATTGATGATGGGATACTCGCAAAGAACGCCCATGCCGGGACTCGAACCTGGGACGCCTGACGCCGTTGCACGTTGTGCTAACCTCCTGCTGTTCAAGTCCACGCAATATACTACTTCACAGGTGAGATATACATACTTCAAAACAACTAGGACTGAAAGATCCACCTGAAGACCACTGATGCAGTTTGCCAAAGTATTGCATCTTATTCCTATCCCCCCCCCCCCCCCAAGGAAATCAAATCGTGCATCTTGCTAAGAAACGCTGAAGGGGTCGTGGTTAAATGAACTCACTAAATGTTCTTTCAGACAACCTAGGCTTTTGCCTTACTCCAGCAACATTTCCGGAAATCTCTCCCCTTTCGAAAAACTGCTACGATAATGCAAATTCTAGAAACACTTTAGAATTCCTTCTAGAGCATTCAAGTGGAACTCATTGTGGTTTGTTTTTGCTGTTGTCTTGATATCTGCAATAGTATCGCAGTGTCTTATTTTCTAGCAGATGTAAGTACTCAGAATTTGGAATATCTCAGCAGCTTTTCGAAAGGGAAATTTTGGACGTCTTAGGTGGCACCATAAGAACTAGTTTCGTGGCAACGTAAGTCTAATTTATATCTAGACAACAGCGAAAGCAAACCACACTAAGATTCACGTGAATGCTCTAGAAGGAACTCTAAGCACATGTAATTTTCAGAATTAGGAATATCCTATATGTTTTTCGAAAAGGGAATGAAAATTCGAGCTGCCCTGGAGTCTGTCAATAGTCCAGTCAAGTCTCAACTCTTCCCTCAGTGGCAAATTTGATAGCTTTCTGATACACGCTGGTATAAGGATATAGAAATCTGACATGTGTAATAAAAAATAATAATTGAGAGGTTGTACCGAACTTGCAGAATTACTGAGTTTTCCATAGTAAACGTACCGGCCTCAGTGGCGGAGTGGTTATCACGACGCCAGGGGTCTCTGGTTCTAATCCCGGCATTGGCATCGGTATCCTTTGTGACTCTCGCATCATCAATATCATCACTCATCCCCATCTTCGCAAATAGCCAAAAGTGGCAGAAATGTGAATTAAAAAGCAATCAATCATAGTATACATATTAGATTGGCTGAAGAGGTTCAAAATCAGTGTCGGCAACCCTCGTGGCGGAGTGGTAAGAATATCTCTGTATATCGCCAAGGGTCCCGGGTTTGAATCCCGTCCTAGGCATGAATGTTTGCGAGTGTCCATTCATCAATTTCATATCACTCATCCCCATCTTCGCAATTAGCCAAAAAATGACAAAAGCGAAGCAAAACAAAGCAAATCAATCAAATTTAGTGTTTCCAAGCGTTGGCATATTAGTCTTAAAAGGCACTTCGTTCCGCATTGTCAAAATACAAATGCATTGTTATAATGAACGGACAGTCCTCCTTTTATCAATCAAGATTCAAATGGGTTGCGATTTCGCAGAGCAGTATCCTAGCTTCAAGCTCAAGCAAACTATAGAAGCCAGCATCTTAACCTTGGAGGTTTTTCTATACTAATGACTTGCTACTAACTACGAACAAAAAAACTCATTCTTGAAAAAAAGTCTAGTTCCTTTCGTAATCAATGGTAAATGACAGCTGCGTTGTTTTACAATGCGTGTCCACCTTAAAGTTGACGTCATCAACTACCGTGGGCCAGTTTCATTCATGCCTTCGTAAGCGGCATGCAAGTACCAGGATGCGTGATGTCAACAAGAGCGATGACAGCAATCAACGAAAGCACGACAGACAAGTCTCCACTCCATCACGTACACAACTTAGAAATATTGCTTGTCGAAACTTTATCAGCCGGCCATTTTGTAGGTGCAACCAGGAAACAGGATTTGCTAGGAACACGCTGAAGCTATAGTGAACATCGGAAAGCTAAAAAGAACGCAAAACTTCCAGTTTTTCAATGTTCGGAGACCAAGGTCGCTGATGGAGTGTACCTACTTTCACAACCCGCCGTACAAATCACGGGATTGTTTTATCCTGTTGCGGTTTTTCCATTAGTGCTAATTTGCTGCGAGAGAAGTTAACAATGGGGAATGCGTCGGTTGCAGTCTTATCGGCTTCCGGAGGCCGAAGGATACGCTGTTACATGCATGGAGGATCAGCTTCCTTCAGCAGATTTTTATTACACATGTTGGGTCTCGGGAGTGGTTGATCTCTTGCATCCGGTGTTGAACGGTGCACGGTGTTCGAAATTTCAAAGGAAGAAGTCCGTGTCCGTAGTTCTAGATTTTTAAGGGTATGATCACATTGATTTCGGTCTTCGCGGAACTTTTACACTGGCGTACACGGTACAACAAACAAATAAATCTAACGAAAACATGTAAATATGTGCCCAGTCACCTGGCACAGAGCTACTCTATTGTACACGGCCGTGTTTCGCTCTTTACACAGACTTCCTGAGTTGTTTGAGTGACAATATCAAGTTTATTGACTGTTTACAAACTTAAAACAATTAGTGTCGCATCCATCAAGAACTATCACACTCGAGAGCCAGGAAACAGACTTAAAATGAGTTTTCCATTAGTAAAAAGGGCGCACAAATAACAATAATCCAAATTCTCAATCTACTCCGTTCACCCTTTCCAATACAGTGGCGCAACCACAGAGGAACAGGGAGGCATCGCCCCCCTCCACCCCAACCTTCGACGAAAGTCAATTTCAAGGGGGGGCAAGGGGGACAAATTCACGGACAACGGCACCTGTGGGGGGGGGCACAGGAGCAATTACCCACCAAATTATAAGCAAATAAAAATTAATTCCATTTCGCTTCGCTCGCAATACCTTCTTTTCTCAGTCTCGTCAAGTTCAGGCGGGAGGCGGCCATGGATGCCGAGAGGTCTAAGTGAAAAAACGTTGTAAAAGATAGAATGCCATGGCATCCAGTGAAATTAAATTTGAGCCCTATTAAATCAATATTGCTTTCAATTGCAAGAATTGCATCTAAAAATTTTCTGGCTTGCTTCGCTCGCATTGTGCTTCTTTTCTGTAATGTAATAGTATATTTAAATAATATGTGTTGTATATATGCATTGAATACACTTTGAATACGTACGCAGCTTAAGTGTTAGCATTGTGTATTTTATTATTTTGTGTCACTCCATATTGCACAGTGCAAAACATATGTTGTACTTCAAAGTTATACATGTTACTTCAGGATGCATTTATCATTCATTTTCTGCCATTCAAAAATACAGTTTGTTTGCCTGTCTTCCATTATTAGCTAATGTGAAATTGACGGTGTTGAAAAAAATATTTCAAATCTTTGATACTAGTAATAACAATAATGCCATTATTATTATTGGTACATTTTTCCTGGTACTTGCCCCCCCCCCCCGACGAAAATTCGTGGTTGCGCCTCTGCTTCAATACCTATTTGCAATAAAAGGTTTTAAAAAATTAACATTTAGTCTGCAATTGCGATACATTTTGCATATTTAACTCTACAGTCATATTGACGATTTTCCTCATGCAATAATCACCAGAACGTCAGTCAATCGAACTCTGTAGAACATGGGCGGTGGCCATACCACTTGCGTCTGCGCGTAACAACTTTAGTGAACATTCTGCTTGTAAACAATGCATTGAGTTTTTTGGTTCTGTTTCAAGTCCACGTTATGCACATATAGGCTAATCGGGACTGGACTTACAGTTTAAAGTGGGAACCGAGCCACTGTGTGTCTCCTATGGGTATCGAAGCTGGGGTCCTTTTATTACAATGTGGCGACTTTACTACTACACTTCAGTTTGATTTATTGATTTGGTTTATTTTACTTCGCATTTCTGCCACATTTGGCTAATTGCGAAGATGAGGATGAATGATATGATGAAATTGATGAATGGACACGCACAAAGAACACCCATGCCCAGACCGGGATTCGAACCCCTGGGTTCGTAGCGTGCTGTGCTAACCTCTCCACTACTACACCTACGGGGAGACCCTGTACACAATCTGAACTTCAGTTTCTATGGAAATCTATGGATATAACATGGAGGTAGGCACCTGCTTAACAAGAGTGGTTGTAGGAATAAATAAAATTATAAGGTGCTTCAACTGTTGTAGAAATGCTCAAAATATACGAACAAGTTTTTGCCAGGAACAAACAATATGAAATATTACAATTGATAGAAAAAATGGCACTTTGGTCTCGTTAACAAACACAATTTCTTGCCTACATTCAGTTTTCCTACAGGTTGATACTGGAAATAGAATGCGAGATTTTGTTGCAAATAGCTTAATCTCCATACCGTATTAATTCATAGGATTATTCTTTATTTTTATTTTAACTTTCTCTAAGCTTCATTTCACCTAAGTTCATTCACTTGTTTACACCAGCTGTCCAGTCCTCTCAGGTATTTGAATTATGCTCAGTCGAGTGTTAAGCAGGCTTCCACTTCCTGATATAGTAGAGGCTGCAAGGTTTACAACAGGTAAACAAGGAGTAAGCAGCTTGCAAGAATAGGAAGGTTAAAACTGGCTGATCAGCGTATAGGAAGTCTGCAGAGAGATGTTGAGAGGGGCGGAGAGACTGGTAAGGGACTCACTTTTGGTTTTGATGACAGACAGGCAACAGCACTTTGGAAAGGAGAGGAGGAGACCAGTCTGGCTGAGTTAGGTGAACTACCTACGAAGCTTAGAGAGAGCTTAGTTTTATTTTACTCTACGTGATCAATTTCATTAGCATTCTAAGTGTAGACAGGTAATTATCCTAACCATAACATGCATGATTTAGGTTCAAAGGTTCACAAAATCGAACGAGTGACTATTTGCCATTTCGTACAGTAAACGCTGTACAGTCTAGATTCCTAAAACAAGGGCTAGGGGTAGAGAGGGGTGTGGCAACATGTGGGGCACTTAGGGAAATGGGAAAATTAAAAGGAAGTGGATGCCAAAATGAGAAGCATTAAATACTGGGCAAAACTAATCACCGTGGAAAGGGGGGGGGATTTGAAGAAACTCAGTGTACAATCACAGATAAGGGGAGGTAATGGGTAGCAAAAATAAAGACGGAATTTTACAGTATAGGGCTGGGATGGGTGTGGGAAGAGGGAATAGAGGGGAGGATTGATATGCAGATGTTAGGGGCCATACGTGCCAGACTGGAATATATTATCAAACAGAAAATTTTGGCAGAATGCGACGCAAAAATATCGTTAACATCAGCAAAAATAGTGGATACGGATCGAGAATGGGGAAGGAGAAACTACGTGGATTTGTGTGGGGCAAAAGAAAGGTCAAGATTGGCTTGGTTCAGACTGGGGGGATGGGCACAAGTTAAACTAAAGCGGGAGGACGGGAGTGTAGAATGCCCGCTATGTGGGGAAGACGAGACGAAATTTCACATTCTCCTCCAGTGCAAAGAAACAGGGCAGGCAAGACAAAAATATATCAGGGAAGTAAATGAAGCTAACATTGAGAATATAATGACAAACGTTATTAGGAGGGAGAGACCGAGAGGGGGGAGGCGCAAATAAGGAATCTGGGAACTTTCCTACACTATGTCTGGGCAAAGAGAGCGAAGAAGCTCAGTGGGGATAGCGAACATGTGTGAAAGGGGTTACTAAATAAATCAATTTATAAATAAATGTGAGAAAATTTAGGAATCACTCAGGTAACAGGGCAAGTATAGGGAATGAGTTGAAATGAAATAGTGTTTGTGAACTCCCAAGCAGTGTGAATGTGAAAGTAGACTAAGAGGAGGAAGGGTGTAGGGAAAGTGCACTAAATTTTTTTCACTTTTATTGTATGTATAACTGTAAAGGCTCATACTTGAAATAAATTCTATTCTATTCTAGTTGTATAAGTTGGGTATTGTATTTCAGTTGTAACTTTCGCAGCCAAGCATCCAACTTGTCATGAGGACAAGTGATCTCATCATTAACGAGGATGAATGGTGAATAGCTACATTTTCCATTAATCTATTGGGAGTTGTTGGTTCGATCCCATCATTCTGTAGAATGATACGATACGAACCAATATATTAAAATGGCGTTTTACCTCAACACTAGCATTTAAATTTAATATTCTCCTTTATCTACGTATTCCATGTAAACTATAAACTAAATAATCTGCGCTTAGAGTGGACAACGCATACGACATATATCTACTGGCATGTGACATCCAATCTATCATTGCAGTCAATGAATTACAGCTTAGTCCTATTTTAGGGCTCTCAGTTAGAACCAGTTGCCAAAGTACTTAGAAATAATATTAACAAATAACATGGAATGTTCTTCCTGTTAGTAGGATGCAAACTAATATTAATCTGCTCTTAACTCCCGCTGTTCATTGCATTCTCCCATTTGAATTATCTTTTGTTTACTTGTGTATCTTTCCTCCATTCTTGTCCACTTCCACTATTCCACTAATTTCCTCTTTCCTTTCTCTGCATTGTTTGCCTAGTTCATATTTGTATCTTGATTTTGCACAAAATACCTTCAAGTGATTATTATTTGTTACCTGTATTTTTATATTGAAATCTATATTATTGTTATTCTTGTAGGAATACCTTTTCAATCTGTTTAGATTCACTCACTGTTTCTATGTTTAATGTGGGGTGTCAAGTCCATGACACTAACACTATATAGGTGTGCAAAACGTCAAAATTATGGCTTCCATTACAAGTAATGGATTAATAATATCAAAATAGAACGACCGTCCAGCTCATTTGTCTTGTGTTGCCTCCAGCCCCCAGTGGGAACCAGGCGAGTCAATTTCTTTTTTGGAGGGTACATCCGTCCTGGTGGCAGCTACCTTCGGATATCCTGTCCACCGCTATCCACCAATTTCTCCCTCATATTGCAATGTTCCGATGTTACCCCTCCCGTCCATTACTATTCCCAACTAGGGATGGCCAAACGGATCCGGATCCGATAGTTCCGGATCTGGATCCGGAAATTCCGGATATGGATCCGAAAGTTCCGGCCGGATCCGAAAGTTCCGGCCGGATCCGAAAGTTCCGGATCTGGATCCGGATCCGAGAGTTTCGTATCTCAATCCCATTATAATATTACCACACCTTAAAAGGTATTATGATCTTCGATTACAAAGAAATTTTTCATTAGTTAGTCCTACAATAATTTCTTTCAAGTGTTGTTCCTAAAATACTTTGCTACGCATCGGCTAACACACACGTGCACAAAAATAATCTTACTTGTTTAACATAAAATGTCAGAGGTGATTTTGTAAATGCCATTGAAACGAATATGTATTCATTCCAATGTATTGGAAATGGAAACAAACATAAATGTGAGACATTCCATTCCAGGATGAAACCTTTAACGCATATAACAAGATAGAAATGTTATACAAAAATTATACAATTTTTCTACAGTTACAGTTTTACAAATTGATATATGCAGTGTATATAATTACAAAGTATAAGACTAACAAGGGAGGTGTTCTAAGTGTCCCCCTCCGATTTCCATGAAAATAGGCAGGTTCATAGTGGAGCCCAATGGAAGAAATACGTATTTTTTGTTTCAGCTAAAATACTGTCTTAGGGGCAAAACCCCCTCAAATGTCAAGATGAGGACAAATTGAAGTGAGGATCTGACCCCTGTGTCCCCCTCCGATTTCCATGATACTTGGCAGGTGTGTGAATAAACGGGCCCAAAGGAAGAAATACGTGTTTTTTTTTCGGCTAAAAACTGTTTTAGGGGGCAACCCCCCCTCAAATGTCAATATGAGGACAAATTTAAGTAGGCATTTGACCTCCGTGTCCCCCTCCGATTTCCATGAAACTTGGCAGGTTTATAGTGGGGCGCAAAGGAAGAAATACGTGTTTTTTTTTGTTTCAGCTTAAAAATGGTTTTAGGGGGCAAAACTCACTCAAATGTCAAGATGAGGACAAATTTAAGTACGCATTTGACCCCTGTGTCCCCCTCCGAATTCCATGAAACTTGGAACGTCTATAGTGGGACCCAAAGGAAGAAATACGTGTTTTTTTTGTTTCAGCTTAAAAACGGTTTTAGGGGGCAAAACCCACTCAAATGTCAAGATAAGGACAAATTTAAGTGGGTATTTGACCCCTGTGTCCCCCTCCGATTTCCATGAAACTTGGCAGGTGTGTGTATAAACGGACCCAAATGAAGAAATACGTGTTTCTTTTTGTTTCGGCTAAAAAACTGTTTTAGGGGGCAACCCCCTCAAATGTCAAGATGAGGACAAATTGAAGTGAGGATCTGACCCCTGTGTCCTCCTCCGATTTCCATGAAACTTGGCAGGTGTGTGTATAAAGGGACCCAAAGGAAGAAATACGTGTTTTTTTGTTTCGGCTAAAAAACTGTTTTAGGGGCAAACCCCCTAAAATGTCAAAATGGACAAATTTAAGTGGGCATTTGACCCCTGTGTCCCCCTCCCATTTTCATGAAACTTCGCAGGTGTATAGAGGGTCCCAAAGGAAGAAATACCTGTTTTTTGTTTCGGTTAAAAACTGTTTTAGGGTGCATAACCCGCCTCAAATGTCAAGACGAGGACAAATTGACGTGGGGATCATCTGACCTCTTTGTCCCCCCTCCGATTTCCATGAAATTTGGCAGGTGTATAGAGAGGCTCTATGCCCCCTGTTTCTTCCTATGCCATATTTACGTAGTTTCGCGATCAGATCCCCACTTCAATTTCTCCTCATCTTGACATTTGAGGGGGGGTTGCCCCCTAAAACAGTTTTTTAGCTGAAACACAGAAACACGTATTTCTTCCTTTGGGCCCCTCTATACACCTGCCAAGTTTCATGGAAATCGGAGGGGGAGACTTAGACCTACCTTGTAAGTGTATTAATTAATTACAAATCGCGCACGCGCGCACACACACACACACACACACACACACACACACACACATATTATATATATATATTAGCAGGTAACAATATGTTATAAACACATTCTTTCTTACTTTCCAAAGAAACGCATGTGGGATGGCAAAAGGGATCCGGATCCGACAGATCCGGATCCCTTTTGCCATCCCACATGCGTTTCTTTGGAAAGTAAGAATGTGTTTATAACATATTGTTACCTGCTAATATATATATATATATATAAAGTACCGGATCCGGATCCGAAAGTTCTGAATCCGGATCCGGATCTGAAAATTCCGGATCCGCGGATCCGGATCCGAAAAATTTTAGGATCCGGATCCTTAGGATCCGGAACCAACCGGATCCGGATCCTTAGGATCCGGAACCAACCGGATCCGGATTTCGGATCCGCCAGGATCCGGATCTGGCCATCCCTATTCCCAACAGCTCCTACAGTTCCTTCAGCGAATCTTCAGCCCCGTGATCCAGTTTCACCTAGTATAGGGGCTATCCACGAGTAAACAAAAACATATCGAATGGCACAATCGATGGTTGAACTGTAGCACAACAACTTCCGGTCCACGGTGGCCGGGTAATTCAAGCGCGTACTTGTGGCCTTTCTTCTCGTTTTGTATATCGGATGAAATGGATCATATAAAAGCACTTGACGACGAGGAGATTAAGAGATATAAGGGCAAAGTAGAGGCCTTTGCATATCAATTGGATGAGCAACTAGGAAGTAATACGGCATTATTCCAGGATGAGATCCATTTGCTGACCGTCCTTGCATTGGCGATATTTGTAGCCTACATATTTAATATAAAGTATTTTTTCCTACAGAGCGAGAGCGCTCAAAGCATGTAAATCTTTGGATGAATACATTTATGTTTTAAGTGAAAAACGTGCGAGATACAGGACATATAAAAAAGCTTTTTTTTCTTCTTACTTCAGTCAGGGCGAGTCCGAGGGATCCAGTAATGCACACTTGCTGGTTTCGTTCCCGTTTGAACGCAGAAATACAAAACGCTCATTGTTATTTTAAGTCAATTTTCTGCTTTTTGTGTTAAACATGACGATGAAGATGAATAATAAACTGGAAAAATTAATGATGGGACAGACACAATGACACAATGGTGTTCAAACCTAGGATCTTTTCTCTATCAATGTTGAAAAGATTTCCATTGCAAAGACGAAAATTAATAATACTACCCGCACTTAATTTTCTGGTTACACAAAAAAATATTTCCTCTGGTTGCACAAAAATTTATTTCCTCTGGTTGCACAAAAATTTATTTCCTCTGGTTGCACAAAAATTTATTTCCTCTGGTTGCACAAAAATTTATTTCCTCTGGTTGCACAAAAATTTATTTCCTCTGGTTGCACAAAAATTTATTTCCTCTGGTTGCAAAAAAATTATTTCCTCTGGTTGCAAAAAAATTATTTCCTCTGGTTGCAAAAAAATTATTTCCTCTGGTTGCAAAAAAATTATTTCCTCTGGTTACACACACAAAAAAAATCTGGTTTCACAAAAATTTAATACAATTCGTGTGTACTTCAAGAACGTAACGTGTAACCTATCTGACTGTGACCGAGCATCTTTTGAAAGGAAAAGTAATATTTTTGCTCATATCACTAAAACAGAGAGAAAATCGAGATTTGAATGATTTCTCGTCTACCTTTAATGAAGTGCAAGGGGTGCAAGTCGCAAATTTTTTGGTTTGGAAGGAAACAGGACGGGATATTTTTAAAGTCCAGAAGTTCGAAACGGGAAAAATAATGTTATTTCCCGACTAAATTGGGAGATTATAGGAGCGGAAAATATTGAACATTAGCCGATACTAAAATAAATGTTAATGATACACACAAATTCACCCTCGGGTAATGATTTATTTTGCATTTCCGGAATAAAAACTGCTAATTTCAATAAATTTCGGACATTTAGTAAAAAGAAAAAAATATGTAGGGAATAAACTACTTTTAAACTCTATCATTTTTCCCGAAGTCTAGATCGGAACGGGATTTTTTTTTCCAGGTCCCGAGTTTTTGGGTTCCTGCACATCCGTTGTCATTACTGCGGAGTCTACTCCTGCTAATGGGCTTCCAATTTTCACGCCTGACAGCTTAAATGCAATAATTTTGGTGCCTAGATCTCGAGGAAATGGATGAAGATAGATCCGTGAAAGATTATTTAGCCCTAATCGTAGTTTACATCCTCCTTGTACACACCCATTCGTTCCTTTCATACATGACGCAATCTCAGCTCCCTTTAGCGGCATGTTGTGAGCCTACGAACCGGAAGTTGTTGTGCTACAAGTATGGCGTCCGCGCGAAGGCACTTCCTTCCGGTGGATAGCCCCTATACTGTAGTACTCAAAAGACCTCATCTTGGCTTGAGAGACCTGTAGGAAGGTCGAGAAGAATTGGAGGAATAGTGGTGTGTTGGACCTGAAGGCAATTGTTAAGGATGGTTCGGGTTTATTTTGATCACGGTCGAGATGGAAAGTGTGTGTGTTGCTGTTGAACTCAATATTCGGGTTTTGGAATGCCAGAGACTTCATTAATGTGATTTACTGTTTTCGTGGTTTGTTTTGCTTAATTGTCTTTCCGATCCCTCCAGGTGGCAAGCATTTCAATATTTTTTCTAAGTACACGAAGTTCCATGGAGGGCCTACAGTTGCGTAACAATGAAAGCAATCCGCGGTGACGTCAGGAAGCCAGGTTGCTCTAGCGTTCTGCGATAAGGGATACTCCTCTGTAGGGTTGCCCCGTCAAGAAAAGTATTTTAGTTTTGATAGTCTGTACTTTAGGCAGTAAGATAATTATACCTTTGTGTTTACCAACTCACTAGATCACATGCAGAGCTAAACATTCGCAAAAGTGCGTCTCAAATCCACCACGTAAACTTGTTCTCCAGGTTCTCAATCACTTCACCTGCCTCCATCTGCAAAGCGGTGCGGCAGGGGGAGGGGGACACGCTGCCCCCCTCTGGCAGAATGATATACGCAGGAGCAAAGTTGTGATGTAATATGGTGGGAGGTGCCACGATGAAAGAAATAACCATGGTGGAGAAAAATAAAGGCCGAGCGGTCGTTTTTTCCGCGCGACGCCGATCTCGCAACGCAACGGTATCTTGCGTAAAGGAAACCCGTTAGCGCCACGTGACCTTACACATGTGACGATCAACAGAGGTCGTTCGGTCCACGTCGCTGAGTGGGGCGGCCGGAGAGCGCAGATCGAGTCTCGGTGCACAGGGATTCGTAGTTTCCTTCGGCGAAGACCCTAGGGCTCTAAGCCGTTAGCCCTGGCCTGGATCCGAAGCACAGATCCTTCTCCACTGGATGCTGGAGATAAAGAGTCGCCCCGTGGTTCTGGGAGGGAACACCAGAGGGACAATTCGTCAAGCTCGTTATGACAGGCCGTGGTTGGACGCCACCAGTTAAGGTTATCTTATATCCCCGACAGAATTTTAGCATTTTATTTGGCCAGCCTGTGTAACCTTACGGTGTAACTTTGGTCACAATTATCTCGAGAACCGGTCCGACAAAATGCTATCAAATTTTATCTGAGCACCGCGAAGGGATGTTTCTAGAGAACCACATTTTAAAATTTTTCATATAATCCCGAAAATAAATTGTTTTCACTCTTTAAATATCCATTTTCTTTCACTTTTCCTGACCCTACCCTACAGAGTCCGGTAGGCTCTCCGTGGAACATCGTGTAATGAAATATTGATTTTAACCAATGTTCGCGTGTATATTTGGGTTATTTAACGCCGCATTTAGACATGTATGGTAATCGTGAGAATCAGTGAGTTATTGTTTTAGGTTCAATTTATGCACAGATAGGCTAATCGGGACCCGGGGAAGCCCAATCACTAGGATCATAATTTAAGCAATGGTAGACCAAGTATAACAGCGATAACGCATGAAGAAGTATCCTAGTCGAACACTATTTTCAGTATTATGTCATTCATGCCTAAATCCGACATACCCTGGTAAATGTTTTCTTTCATCCAACCAATTGCATTCAGTTAGTTATTGTTGCTTAGGGTTTTTTCTTATCTTCCTTAAAAGGATTCTTTGCTATGTGCGCGTTTTACTCTGTCCCAGGGGTTCCCAAACTTTGTTTCACGGCGCCCTTAGTTTTTTGAAGATTTTTCCGCGGCCCCTAAATGAGAATGTAGGCCTATATAACACTTGCAACGTTAGTGTGCTTTTTAAGTTAAAAAATTAGCACATACACGTATTTCAAAGTCAGGAACATTTTATGTGTAAAAAGTACTAAATAAGCACACATTTGGAATAATTGTCATTTTAGTGAAAATATTGGAACATTTCGCGGCGCCCCTGTAAGCCAGCCACGGCGCACGCTTTGGGAACCACTGCCTGTCCACTTGACCGTTAATATTCTCCAGCTGACGTAATATTACAGGTATATTTGTTTTTCTTTACAAATCTTAGTTATTCCATAAAAGTCCTTCTAGGATTGTTTCCATCATAGATTTGCGATACCAATAATACTTACACATGAACTAAGGCAGGGTTGTTAACGGTCCAAGAATTTTAAATAAATTCAATTCCGGTCGAGGAGAGAAAATCAGCAAGCGTAAATGGGTTCTGGACCGTAAATGAAACAATACGCAACTTGGATCGATTACGGACCTGACGATAAACAATTATCCACTTGTGAGCATGAAAGAATAATCCAGGTGCTGGCTGCCTCGAGAATCTACGGTACAAGGTAGAAATGGGCGAAACGCAAACGCTGCAGCCCCATTCTCTAGCACGTGTTCCTTCACTTGGTTGTAGCAACACTACCTGTCCCTGTTGTGATATCTGCTGGGCGGCTCCTATTGGCTGCGGTTCCTGGATCGGATGCCGGAGCAACACGTAACGGGTTTGTTTGAGCTGAATGTTACGCCACGCTAATATAGTCCATTGAACCATGGTCCATTGCGTTACGTACAGTAACTCTTCGACAAGGGAGTTTGTGAACCTGACCCACGAGAGAACAGCGTTTTTATTTATTCCCTGTGCTACGTTTTCTACAACCACAGTGTGACAGTACAATGTAAAACGTACTCGCGGACATTTTTAGAAGGCAACTTTTAATCTGTCAACCCTGGTCCAGGAATTGTAAATAATTTCAATTCCGGACTGGGAGAGAAATCATCAAACGTAAATGAGTTCTAGACAGTGTATAACCTTTTCATATTTAAAGCATTTCAATTAGGTTCAGGAACTTTTTTGCGGATCAATTTATATACGGGCCGGGAACCTTTTTTCTGGATGAATTTCAATTCGGTCCAGGAACCTTTTTTCCCCACATCAATTTAAATACGGCCCATGAACTTTTTTTTTTTTCAGGAACCTTTCTTCAATGTAACAATACGCAATTTGGACCGAATTTAAATTGTGCGAGAAAAAAGGAGTTGACCTTGAGTTCCTGGACCTTTAACAACCCTGAAATAAAGTTTGATATGGGACGAGATACATACTTAATATACTTTTAATCCTTGATAAATACGAGTTAAACAACCATGTCTCCGATATATGGAAATAATTTAGTAAAGCTTAACTTGTGCATTGGAAGAGGAAATTCCATAGCCCTATCTCATTTCCCAGTTATGTTGGAAGACAGTCAAGAATCAAATAAGATCATTATTCTGTATTGTCCAAGAAAACCTAGTCTACAAAGTTGATGTGAGGCGGAAGTCATCTCAGAACTAGTATGGAAAGAAAGGAGTGGAACACACGAAATTCAAAGTGAAAGTTAATGTGTAAGTTACGGAAACCTTGGACACATTCAACTGCAGCATAAGAAGTGCATACTAAAGTCGAGTGCATTTAACTGTTCCCACGGTAAAGCGAATCTATGAATAAACGATCGTCAGGTTCTTCGTGCAAACAGCTAGGATTACATTCCGAAGGCGGCCTGCAAGTAGATATGCTTGTCTCAGGTGTGAAAAGATTAATTTCGCATTTTTTGCGGGTCTTCTGCAGAAGAATGACCATTGTCTGCTGCAGAAGGGGAGAGGAAACCTTGAAATGGGTGCATGCGGTCAATCCGGCTCACCTTGCCACACGATCACTCTTAGTTTCTATCTTCTGGACATGAGAACCGAAACAGGAAACCACGTCTGATCGTGATGGACGAGGTATTGTGGCACTGACCAACCTCTTCAGATTCAGGTTATTGGAAAATTAGTCCCACCACCTGAACGGTGATAGTTCCGTAAGTACATTCGTCATCTCAATATTTGTTGCTGTCGTTTACGCTCAAACAGGTTTTCGGCTTCACATGACGTAATGGCCCTTATTTATTTCAGTTAATGATACCGTTGGGTTAATCATTGCCTGCTGTTCAGGCAATGCAGTTTTTCAAATTGCATTGTCGTGTCGGTACTCTACATTCTATGGTTTCCGCGATTATAGGTTAAATATGTTAACAGTTCAGGTTGAATTATTAGAAAAACTCGCCCTTCAGAGGCAAGCAATTGTTCAAATGAATGAACGGAATTTAGGAGGAAATTAAAAGTTAACTGTTCAGTTAGCGCTCAGTCTATATAGGGGAAAAAAGGACATTTAAAACTCAAGGTTAAGATTGAGAAAAAAACAATAACTTTCGCTTTTACCTACTTGATGAGAAGGTAAAGGGAGAAATCTAAACTGTTGGTGGAGAAATTCATCCTCAGACAAACTTTTAGCCAGCGGCGGCTCAAAGGGGAGAACCGCCGTGTCATGGCACTACCCTCAGAAGAAATGCATACCTAGCCCAAGTATTGTTAAATTAATACATTGATAGTTTACAGACAAGGAGAATCGAATCTTGCAATCGGTCAAGCTGACGTGACGACTGCCCCAACCACAGACTAGATATGAACCGCCCCAGCCTCCTCACTGCATCGCCAGCTGTTTCGTACCCTCGGCGAGGAAGCGGTCCGCGCCACCCAAGAGCTGGCCTAACCAAGTTCAAACACGTGCAGAGGGTTGGAGAAGTCTCAGCGAGTAACATTTCCACCATGAGCCGGGAAGAAGGTGGCAGGAGGTGGTGTTAGCCAATGGGGTTATCCCATAAGACACCAGCCGTGCCCGTTTTCGCTTGGAACAGCGGGGGAACTTTCGTAGTGTTGACACAGTTGCCATCTTCAGAGATAAGTCGCTAAATACGACGGATTTGTACGACCCGTTGGTTTCTTGATCACGTTGGCACTACCCATCATACTTGCCGCCGGCCGCCACTGCTTTTAACCTTCCCAACTGTTTGTCATGTGTGTTTGGGGAATGATGACAGTGTTTTAATTCATGTGTTTAGCTCTTTGAGAAAATTTGGAGAATTCTATACTCTGAGGAAGTCTCTCCTTGCCTTTTGAATGTCCCGTGCAGTCTCTCTAAAATCTTTCACTTTTAACCATCCTGAAGGGGCTTTTACACCCATTTTTTTAAACTTTAACAGGTAAGAATTTCAGATAAGGGAATTTCCCTCTCATACCTTGAAGGGTGCAAAATGGCCATATTACCGACGCACCCAAAAAATTTTAAGTCATTCATTCATTCACGAACTATTTAAGTAATTTGAAGAATTGAAGAAAATATCGAAAACTTGCATAAGAAAGTTATTCGTCGAAGAAATAGATGGTAAGAAACAAAAAAAAAAAACTTAATTTTCACTTGAGGGTCAATCCATACGAAGTCATACAACATGGTTGCTCGACCATTTTTAAAAAAGTTTATTTTTTGTGTGGTGTGAGCCTCATATGTTGACAGTTCAGAACCACTGTTATTTTATTTTTACTATCACCGATTTGAAGATGGCGGGCATTTTTCTATCATGGCGCGCGTCATTTTCTCCATTCGTAAGCATCAGCGGCAACTTTTTTATCTCAGCTGTGGTAAGTCCTACGACAATGAAACAAAATCTGTGATGTTAAGCATATTATAGGCTAAAATCATTTGAAGCTTGAGACTTCAATAACGTTTTTTTCTACAGGGTCATAAACATGTACTTTTTGTTAAAAAAATCCAAGTTCAGGGTTAAATATCTCTGGTGGGCAGTTGTTTAAAAATCTGAAAGTTGTACACAAAACAGTACTCCATGATAAGTAACTTCAGTAAAAATTTTGAGTTTGAGATTCAATTGGTTTAAGAGATACAAAACTCGTGAAAAATTCAATATTTTGCATTAAATATGGTATGCCTAATTTCATTTCTAATTAACATTTTGTGTTAAAATTCTGCAAAATGTAATTTGGAATGTCAATGAACAACATTACAATCCTGAAATGGATCTGCAATAAAGTATATATACGAGGGCGTGCTGAAAAGTAAAGCTTCCTATCTTTTTATTTTCTTTGTTACCTTGTAAATGCATTTTGGATTTTGAGCAACCATACATTGCACTTATAAGACTTTCCCGCTTCTCCATTGAAGGTTTCAAACTTCTATCGCCAGGGGGTGTTGAACTTTTGCGAGGAAAATGGCAGCATGTAACCATGCAATGTTGATGAAGCGCCTGAAGTAGTGTGCCGTGATCGAGTTTATAACCGCAGAAAATGTGCTACAAATTGACATTCATCTGAGACTGAAGGCATTTTATGGGGAAAAAATAAACTTTTTTAAAAATGGTCGAGCAGCCATGTTGTATGACTTCATATGGATCGACCCTTGAGGAAAATACCCCTGATTATTATAATTATGCATTAATTTTCATAAGCACAGTAAACTGATTCATTACAATTGAATACTATAAATAAACTTCATACAACACAACAAACTGCATTTTCAATTTTGCTCATTTTAGTTCTTGTCAATTCTTTCGGGGAGTCTGGACCCCTTGTGCCCCTCCTGAAATAGTTCTCACTTAAGGCATAACAATGCAATGAAAAACATCATGAAGATCAGACTCTCGATATTTTACTTTTGTTCCTGAGTGTAGAGGATGCAAACATCTCTCGAAACCGGAAGCTTAGCGTGGGAGATCCTTGGGTCTTTGTTAAGCTTTTGACGGTTGCCACAGGACGGAGCTACGCATGCGGGATTTCGGTCAAGTTCCTCGGCTGAGGGAACGTCGCAGGATTCTGGCGCTGCGGCCCTTATCAACCTCGCAGATGGAACCTTCATCTCCGGGAAGGAAGATTGAAAAGATGCTGAAAAACCTTTGGAAATTATGCTCGCGCAAGATATGTTCAAATGATACAGAAGACTGGAGTTCACGATTTTTCAACTTTCGCTAATTCTCAATCTTTCTCTCAGAGATGCAAAAGATTTGACTTCATCCTGTTTTATTATTATTATTGATATTCCCAATACAACACTTACACATGGAAATTTGGATAACGTCTTTCGAAATAATGCTGTTCTGTCCTCTTCAATTGCTCACGTAGACATCTACGTAAACTTTTTCCCACCATTTTTTTTAGCACTGTTCCATTTCTTGGTCAGTCCATGTGGCACACCATTCTTGCAGATTTTCCACATTGTATAGGTGAGACCATTGGGAACCGAAATGTATTCAGTCAACAAATTACAGTGGGAAATGTTGCTTCTCTGATCTCAACTTGATAAACTACAATCACATTTCTTTTTAATTTAGCACTACTGTCACCATGAGATTCTCAGATAAAAGCTTTTAAGCATGTCACGTAGAGTTCCCATTTACTTGATGAGGTTCTCGTGACGTAGATGATCAGCAGGGGAGCTGGCTTGCACGATAAATTGTAACGCCGTACTGAAATTCTAAAGCAGGATGCAAGACCTCCACGCTGCACATACAAAGTGGTAGAGGTCTTCTCACTCGGCATGTATCTCAATCATTAAGAACATGTCAGCAGACTAAGTCCCTTCTGAGTTAGGAACCAGAAGTACTGGCATCTATTTGTAACGGACGCACAGTGGACCTCCTGTCAGGGTGCGAAATCACTGCAGATTGGTGGGGAACAGTTTTCTTTTCTTAAAAATTCCATCCTTTGGTAATTGCGGGATCCTATAAAAATGTGCAGGCTCGACCAGGACTCGAGCCCAGGTCTCGGGAAGGTCATGCCAATACTAGATACAGCCTTTGAGTATTTTCGAAACTTGCCTATACTGCCGCCACGATAACAGCTGGCGCGGAGAAAGCCTTCATGACAGTCACCCGATGTTGCCGCCTTTACCTACGAAGGAACTTGCGGGCAAACAGCCAATTAGGCCTACCTCTGGCCCCTGTTTGAGAAACAATCGGCAACCTTACAATCCCTCCTCCCCGAAGCAGCCAGCAGGGAAACAGGATTGTTTCAAAATAACCGTTCTGCACTGTGAATGGGGTCGGTTGATACGGTGGCCATACTCTAAAATGAATTACCATAGAAAGATCGACCAATATAGCACTGGCTGTATTACGATCCACAACTTCACCTACACCACCCGCTGTTTGCCACAATAACGTCAATCACCTAAGCATCAAGGTCACACGAAGATGCATATGGTTCGAAACGAATCTGCCAAGGTCGATGAGCAAAGCATGTATGTGGATTGATATCTTGGCACCTTTAGACCTTTATGTGTCACTTTGAGAAAAATGCCTGCCATTCCTTTAGCCGAAACTATAATTAAAAAGTACCTAAGAGTCTACTTCCCGCATTGCATTGCCATCCTACAGCAGCTGATTCGAAACTTGATTGATTGTAATAACACATGTTCTGCTTGATTGATGAATGATAATGATGGCTCATGTGAACTTACAATTTGTCAACTGTCTGCGTTACTTTTGCCCGCTACTAACAGTGACAGAGACAGCTGCAACTACTATTTTTAACGGAAGAAAAATCAGCAAGACCAAATATTAATCTACTCAGAAAAGACATTGGAATATTTTCATAATCGAAATTTTATGTCAATGATTATTTTTACGTCCCTTCCCTACATAAATAATCACATGTGTAACAAATATTCCCATTGCATTTTCGAACTTGCACGTCTTCTAATATAAAAGCCAAAACCATTTCAAGCTTTCAAACTATATCAATGAAATCTCTCTACTGTGACTATGGACAAAATTAAGATATGTACCCAACTTACCATAAATACAATATTTATTTTTAGATTAAAAAAGTATAATATATGTTTAATGCAAGAAGTTTTTAAGGCTGGATAAATTTATACCATAGCAAAGCTTCTCATTCAGTCTCTTTCTCAAACTAAATTATGCGCAAGATGAAATTTGTAAACTGCTTTGTTAATTAATATAAGATTCAACAAGTGTTAATTTAAATATTGGTTCCATTAAGAACAGCTTGATTTTTCTTGGACAGGAAAATTGCAAATGCAGTAACAATTTATGAAAAATACAAAAATCGAAAATGAATGCTCGGAAATTTTTCAATTTAAAATATTTTGTTATATTAATAATGTGCATTTATCACTTGCAGTAGCCACGTCGGTAGGGCGTCTGACTACCATACAGGTGATCCGGGATAGATTCCCAGGGTGATCTTAGGTGTGGATTATTTTCAACAATGTCACCGCATAAACTCTCCTCTATGGTTCACATAGCCTCTAATAAAATGGGTACTTGAGGGCAACTCTGGGAGGTAAAAGCGGACGGAGCGTGATGTTTATCACATCACCTTCACAAATGTCAGATTGTGAATGTACATATAGGGCCATACCTCTATATAGCAGGACGTAATATACAAAAGCAATCTCCCGTATTTACTTATGCAATGGGTATTTTAACGTCTACTCAAATTTATCATCAAGTCATTACGGTAGACCTGCATGACAAGCTTAAACTTTTGTAACACCAATGCGCTCACAATTAATCCGATTTAAAATACTTGCGTCAAGAGCCAAATTCCCAGACACCCCCTCCTCCCTGCCACCACCATGTGGATACTCAACTGTAGCGCTGTGACACGTGAAATATTTCAACATGGCCCAAGGATAAGGATTCCGTCGGTGTAGGCAGCGAAGATGGCAATATTCATGGTCGTGGCGCTAATTAAGTTTCTTTCCTCGATTCTTCACACGGCGCTTTCCCACAGAGACAACCGCTCCTGGGAAACAAACGCAGCCAGAAGCAAAACTTCTGTTCTGTGAGGTGCTCCCAGCGTTGGCTGGAAGCACACGTCACGAGACCACCAGCGAAGCACAACAGCTATTTGAGGCCATGTTTATTCTTCAAACAGTAAATAAAAACACCTCACATGAATTGTACGTATGACATTACTAAACCTTTTCCTTGGTTAAAATAGAGTTTACATGACATACAAATCAGATCTTAATAACTCTGTGAAGTACTGGCATTACTGAACTTGTTTCAGGCTGTTCCATGCTGAGATGGGCTAATTAGGCCTGGGCCTACATTTTCAAGTGGGATATGAACCACTTTGCAATTTGCAATCATCGAGGATCGAACCCGGAATCCACTATTGAACTGCAAAATCACATACTTAATCTCTTACGCTAAAATGTATTTGTTCACTTTATGCTGAAATAGGCTAATCGGATCTGACAGTTTTACAGTGGCATCTGAATCACTTTGCAATTTGCCTTTGCCAGGAATCGAACCTCTGAACACACTATTGAACTGTAAGTCGCAATCCCTTACGTCAAAATTACTGTCCAAGAAGAAGACATCGAAAGTGTTCTCGATTCTTGCGTATAGCCATAGACATGTGCTCGTGTGAAGTCAACTTTATGCACAGAAGGGTTAATCGAGACTGGACCTACAGTATAAAGTGAGACCAGAATCATTTTGTGCCTCCACTGGAAACCAAACCCGGGGGCCCATTGATGACAAAGCGATGACGTTGACACTGCGCCATCGGGGAGGTTCGAGATACGCATGTGTTACGTTCCCTTCAACAATGTAATATTAAATAACATAGGCGACAAATGACCGAACAAGAAACTGTTCATTGCTTCGAGTCTTTTTGATAACTCCAGGTTTCTTTATTTTCTACCCAAGCCACGGCTATCGGTGCCAGCCTAGATGTAACCAGAAGAAAAAATCTACGTGAAGAGGAGTTATCTTTTTTACAGCGAAGATCAAGATCATATTGGCAATACTCTAACTCAATCCTCCCCTCCACTCTCCACACTTCTGATTTTAGTACTATATACCAAAATTAAGTTACCACCCCAAAACTGCGTATATGCAACAATCTCACTCCGTGGGTCAGAAACTAATTTCCATCTCAAATTTCGAAACTTTGTTACTACGAGACCTGGAATCTCTATGGTTGAATGTTTATAACCATTCTGTTCTACGTGGGCGACACTAAAAGTTTGTAGATGCGGCAACACTGATTGCAGCAATACATTGTCTCTAGGATATGTTGAAGTTAGTAGTCTGTGAAGTGTGATAATGCTGCTGAATTTATAGTTGTTAATTGTTGTGTGCCAGAAATTAGTCAATTATTGTCGTGTGTGTACAGTAAAATGGATTTAACACGGGAGCACTTCAGAGCAATGATTTTTTACGATTTTCGTGCAGGTTTAACGCAGCAGCAATGTTATGAAAGGCTCCGAAATGCACTTCAGGAGGAAGCCCCATGCGGTGCGACTGTGTTTAATTGGTTTTTAGAATTTCGACGTGGACGTCAGAAACTCAGTGATGAATTACGTGATGGTCGTTCTGTGACAGCAACTTCTCAAGAAAACGTCGACAGAGTGCGTCGCATGATAGAGGAGGATAACCGGGTGACATATGCAGTTATTAGTGCAACACTGGGTATTGGTATGAGTCAGGTTCAAACGATCCTGCATGACCGCCTTGGTGTCAGGAAGCTCTGTGCCAGATGGATCCCACACCATCTTACTCAGGAGCAAAAGCAGGCACGGGTCACATGGTGCATGAAAATGCTGAACAAATTTAACCAAGGACAATCAAATGCAGTGTATGACATCGTAACAGGTGACGAAACTTGGGTGTACTGTTATGAACCCGAGAGCAAACGACAGTCGACGCAGTGGATCTTCCCGGATGAAGACCCACCAACAAAAGTCAGGAAGGGACGAAGTGTTGGCAAACAAATGGTTGCCACTTTCTTCAGTCGGACGGGCCATATTGCAACAGTGCCGCTACAGGGACGTCGGACTGTTAATGATGAATGGTACACTACGGTTTGTTTACCGGAGATCGTACGGAAAGTTCGTGAAAAACGCCCACGAAGTCGCATTATTGTGCATCAAGACAATGCACGCAGCCATACAGCAGTACGAACAATTGAATTCTTCAAAGCCTCCAACATCGAAGAAATGACTCATCCTCCTTACAGTCCCGACCTCGCTCCTTGTGATTTCTTCCTCTTCCCTAAAATCAAGGATACATTACGAGGTTCTTCATTTCATACTCCCGAGGAGGCAGTCACCGCCTTCGTTCAGTGCATTCGAGAGGTGCCTGCAGATGTGTGGTCCCAGTGCTTTCACACTTGGTTTGAGCGGATGAACAAGTGTATCAACTGTCATGGAGAATACTTTGAAAAATTATAGCATTCATACTTTTGGTCTCCAGTGTTTTACTTGCGCGTGTCTAAAAACTTTTAGTGTGACCTATCGTATTTAAAATGCGATCTTAGTTACGTATCATCATTCGTTGTATATTTTCGCACCCTGTTTGAATGAGTACATGATGCATGAAGCGCACAAGGAAAATGTAATTTGAAAAACTATTAACAGTGGTGTATTTAAGGACTGATCACCCCCAATAAATGCTCTGGAATAAAAAAATAAAGTATTTTGTAAAGTAGAGTCAGGTTACTCCCGCAACATCTTCATCTGACTGCGCGAGTCCAGCCAGCGAGCCTACCAAGAGCGTAAAGCGTGAGGAAGAGGGTTAGCAATAGGTGCTGGATTAAGATGACGTCAGCGTCGCGCTTGTTGATTGGATGCTTCGGATGTTGCGACTCTCTTCCAAGCTGCAAATTCATAACAGCCAGGGACGTTAGGAAAGTAATCTCACTCTACTACCGTTATGGCGGTTTTAAGGAGAAAGTACAGCGCTGTGCATACCGGAGACAGAATTAGACCAAAAAAGTTGTATAAGTTCCTCACGTCCATTACAATATTAGGTTAGTCGCCTATTCACTTCAATTATCCATTACTAAGGATAAACTTTTTGTTTTAACACCGAAAAGTAGGGAAAATAAAATGTGAAAATATGTTTGAAAGGTTAAGGAAGGTATGAGCGATTCAGAACCTAAAGGTAACGAATTTATTTGAAAGTTAAAGCCGAAATCTACACATGGACGCAAAAAATTCAATATAGTTATCAATATATTCGGCAAGACGACGGAACGTGCCCAGAACGTGTAAGTGGAATAGGGAAATTCCGATAACTAAAAAGTATCAAAGGCTTAAGTTTGCTTAAAATTTTACAAGGGAAACAATTTAAAATATAAAACATCTATCTGTACGGGCATAAAAAAGCTCATGAAGATTTTGCTGCAGATGTTCTTTAAACAGTACGTTCCATCTTGTTCAGTCCATGGTCGTGAACTACCTACACGAAGATTATATTCAGAAAGAGCCCTAAAATACGACGTGAAAACTAAATAAGTTATTCAGTATGACTACGACTATAAATACCATTAAAATAAATACAGATTTTATATGAACACCTGTTTTTTGGACTAAAGCCACGAAAAATATCACATAATTGCAGTACAACAATAGCAGTTATTATTCAACAGTTGAAAAAAAAATCAAAAAATAAATGACATTGACAAACCGTAGTAGTTGGTTGACTAAGAAGAAAGTACCTAATATTTAGATATTATGAAACCTTTAGAAAGGACGATGTAAGAAAGAATTTTCAGAAGACAAATTGCCTTACTTCCCCACAGTCAGCACCTACGCTACAAATATTTGGCGAATCGAGGGATACAAAACTACATCAATGCAGCAGAGAGAGCAAAGCAAGGGAAAGTTCCGCTTCATTTTCAAAGGATATTGTCAGCTCTTGCGAATCGAAGATGAAAAGCGTAAAATCTGAGCCTTCCATTTCCATGTTCTCACTGCTTATTTCCTTTGGGTATTTCCACGGTGAGATCATTTCGAGACAACGTCGAGATGCAAAGATGAGCCAAGGGTTGTTGAAATTAAACTAGGTCAGTACCTGCGGCGTGAAGACTTGTGTCCAATAATATCTTCCTATGGACCAAGGGCAAATCATGGGGAAAATCTTATCTCTGAACGCTATTTCATCTCAGAAATCGAAGCAATGGGAATTCACGGACTTGCAATTTTGGGTGGAAATTCCCACCTCTAGTGTGTTACCACAGGTGAAAATAACAATTTGCAGATGGATCAGCAAAGCATCCAATGCAAATGTTTTCTCAAGGCTTAGAATCCTCGTGTTCTTTCGCTTTTACATAGGCTTACAACTATTACCCTTGTATAAAACAACTATAATATCCATAATTCAATCAGACAGGCTCTTGCACCTTGCAACTATCATTGAAAAAGTATTAAGAGTTCTAAACCAAACCGTTGTCTCATCAATTCGTAACATGCTAATTTTGAGTTTCGCGTTTACTACTCGCTGAGAAAGCAAATAGTAAGACTTCGTTGACTTGTTTCTAATGTGACAAATTAGTGCAGGAGAATCATATACACACAATTTTTACAGTATGTATTTCTTGCATGCTCTATATTACATCATTATCTTGCATTATAGGCAAGGGTTTGTTGTAGAAACAGCCCTTTATGCGAAAGATGTGCGTAAGGAACATAGGGCATCTATGACTTTAAGACATCATGACGCTATTAAAACCATATAATTTTTGTGCGTTATTGGAAAGATTTTTCAGGTACTTTTCTACTTTCAGTTAATATTTATTTCAGGTTTCAAGTGATGTAATAATAACGTCAGATTTAAAGTTGACAATTTCTTGCTTTCATGTTCTTTACATACTCGCACACGTGTGTAGTTTTGTATATGTATGTAGATTACGTAGATGAAAATTTTGAAAACTGATGTGCGAACAAGAATTTGAAAATGTTCCTGAAAAGACCAAGTTTTCAATTCCCCCCCCCCCCCTCCGACTTTTCCGCCGCAACCCCTGTGAACTCATTTGCAAACCTGAACGAAGGGTCATTTCAGATCCAGTGGTGCGCCCAAGGCGGGGTGGGGGGGGGTCATAGTCCACCCTTTGGGCCATCATCCCTAACGTCAAAAGCAGGAAAATGTGGCAAAAAGGGTACGTAATCCCCCTCCCTTTTGAAAATTCTGGCCACGTCACTGGTCAGACCTAGAAGTGAATATAAAAACTGTAGCTTGGGAAGCAGTAAAATAGCAAATGTTGCTATCTTTTGGTAACCTTGCAAGTTGGTGGTGTCCGTATGAACATTTCCTTCAGTGTAGTACTTCTTATTTTTAGAAATTATTCCCAAGATTTATGCGAGCTGTCGTGTTCAGTCACTAAAATACGAGTACATTACATACACAGGGCAATTGTTAAAACTATGGAAGTTAGAAGGGGGAAATCTAAAAATATTTTTAAAAAATCTTCTTTGGTATATTAGAGCGTAAGTCTGCTAATTGACCGCGAAGCCACAGTCATCATGCAAGTACGTAATTGTAGTGGCTGAACTTTAATTTCTCGACTCTTGTTAGTAACAGTTTATATGTTGTAGTCTTTGCCTCCAAGAATGAAAACCCAGTAGAGTAAAATCTGTTTCGTAACATCCCACATTAGCTAGATATGTTTATAAAATAATCTGACTATACCTTACGAATTACCAACAAGACAATTGCCTACTTGGGACTACATCAACCAAATCATTTTTCTTTAAGCAGTAACATTTGGAGCTTGGGGCTTTGCCTCCATTTAATCATGACGAGTGTATATATTTTGTGATGGGAGACACAAGAGAGATAAAATGTTATGCCCCTATCCCACATATATGTAGCAAGTACTGGCGTCAACCAAGACTTCCTAGGTAATTTACGGGTTCGCTCATAATACAACAGCTAAGGGCTTCTAACCCTCGTTAGTAGCCGAACACGTAGAAGGTTCAACTCTGAGTTCGAATCCCTGTTAATCACTCTCCAGGGACTACTTTCTTCAAACCGAAGGTACAGAAAATCGATGTTTGAATAACTACTTTTCGTAATGCACAAAAAAAACTCCAATCTCGATATGCAGACGTTAATGTGGCAGATTTATTCACACACCTTCAACCCCCCCTTATATTTTTTCACAAACGTATAATTAATTTATGGTCATTTTGACTCCAAATATACTCTTGTATCCCCCTAAATACTAAAACATCCTCTCCCCCGATGGAAAATTCTGAAAAAACCTCTAATGTGGTGCACAACACAAGTCTCGATTTAAGTTGCCCCTCCCCCAGAATTTGAGACGCGTCGAAAGTTATAGGGTGAAAGGTTAGTTTAGCCTAGAAGAAGAGTATCGCACAATTACATTGAGATATAGAAGATGGGAAGGGTTGTAAAAAATATTCGGTAACAGTTCGTTATATCGGAGACACATTAAAATCTCATATTTTGTGTTTCGCATGCTTCGTACTTACAAATTATATATTGCGGAACATAGTTCAAGGTGCCATTATGCCTTTTACACGAAAACAATTTTTTAGATACAGAGTGATTTTTTTTATTCCTTTCTTAGCTTCTGTAACACAATATGGCGGGCACATTTTGACTCACGTTGTGAGTATGCAGTGTTTCCAACCTTCTTCACCGAAAAATACCTACTATCGTGTCCTCCACGTGCGAAAATTTTACATTAAGCACGGGTAGCTGACTGATAGCCCCCACGAACCATTATGCACGGTAGCTGACGTATAGCCTCACGAACCATTTCCGATAAGGTTAGGTTAGGCAAGCATAGTGAAAAAAAGGGGTTGGGAACACTGACAGGGGCTTACGTCATCAAACGTACGCAGCATGCAGTTCACGTAGCGAAAGCAATGGCAATGGTGCATCGGTGAGATATTTCTCCTGAAAAATACATGATTTCCCGGTCAAATATATTCCACGATGAAAGTAAATACCTCGACGAACGTTGGAAAGCTTGGAGAAACTAATTTCCGTAAGTAGTTTCTTCTGAAAGAATGAAGAAATGTGTCTCCGATATAACGAACTGTTGATTGATTTGGTGTTTTAAGTCCACTTTATGCACAGTAAGACTAATCGGGATTGGGCCTACAGTTTAAAGTGGGATCCGAACCACTTGTGCCTCCACCGGGTATCGAACCCAGGACCCTTGATTACAAGACAGCGACGCTACCACTGCGCCATCGGGGAGGCCCCATATATAACTAACAGTTTCCAAACCCGTTAAAACTGGGTTTGATTCCCGTTAGAGGATCCCTTTATAAAACTTAAAGTCTATTGCGGGTAACCCTATCTGAGCATAAAACTTTGACAAAAGTTTATCAACCGAGGTGTTCGTTCAAAAATAAAAAAGGTGGAAATACACATTATGCTACTTCTAGACAGTGGCGTGCTGGAAGGGGAGTTCCAATGTGTAGAATTCAAGCATCGGAAGGTCAAAACTTGAAGCCCAATAGTGGCATAATAAGGGGAGAGTTGGTGGGGGTCGTCACCTCCCTTTGAGTATTGCTAAAATAGGAACGTCAAAGGCAGATAACGTCCAACAATGCAATGAGAAATATAGATCATCCTGGGTGCAGAGACGGTTTTACTGCGAATTCAAGACAATACGCAAACACTACGTCATCCATTGCAATCGAAGTAGCGCCAAATAAAGAAGCGCCTTTGGAAAATATTCTCCGCACGTTCATCCCTCGCGCGAAGCCAACATTCTTACTGTGACATCGAACCCGTCGCGAAGTGTTGGTAAACTACCGTTATCCTTCGCCGGAGCGTGGAGAGAGCGCTTTACGATCAGCTGTTCCACCATGTTGGCTGGGAGGAAAACACTTTCTCTCGCTCGAGCAGCGAGGAAGAAGCTCTCGATTCCAAAACCAAGTCACACCGACGGATTCGTGTCGGGGGTAGAACAAAGATGAACAAGTTTATGGCGAAGTTCAGTCAACCCTTCTTCCCACGGTACACCAACGTTCGATGCTTCCAGTCTGTCTTCGCCTGTGATTTGCAGCCATATAAATAGCTGCAGAAACCGCAGGCACAAAGTGTCCTACTTTAGAAAGCGTACGGTTCCCACGACGACACTGTTGCAAAATATACGACTTCTCGTCTCCAACGAGCAAGAAAAGACGGAAATGATTGAACTGAAGCAATGCACATATCATCCACATCTTCCACGCGAAAAAAAAAAGAGTAGATAAGATTTCAATAATGGGACGACAGTGCACGATGTAATTATTATAGGTTGTAGTTCTAGCTTAGTCTATAAGAAAATTCCGGATAAGTGAAAATAAGGAAACAAAACCTGTATGTTCCATGTTGCTGGTGTTATAAACTTAGGATTTCTGAATCTATTTGGATGGCAAAAATAATTAAGTTTCTTATTCGAAGCACTGGCTTTAAAACAATACATGCGTACATATAACTAATAAAATATTTGATTTCCGATTCACCGCTTACAAGGAATATTTTGCTTCATTTTACTTTGAATGAGCAGCTGGATTTGCTACATTTGTAGTCTTGCTCTCAAATTGGAGGGGTGGGAGTAGGCGTTGCCCCACTGCAACCCTTGTGCTGGTATGATTTTTTTTAAAAATAGAAAGAACCTTTTTCCTTGTCAAACATAAAATGTTCAAAGTATGCTATTGGTCTTCTCTAAACACACCTTCTAGAGCATTGCTGTTAAATAAGTTGCAATCAAATTGGACATTGACATCTGACAGTTTATAACAAATGGATTTTCGACGATGGTACGGTACAGTAGTATGCCAAAAAGGAGTTACATTACATTGCCTAAAAAATATTTTGAAAAAAATAAAGGCTCTAGTTTAGAGTCCACTTTAGGCACGTATAGGCTAATCAGGACTGGGCGTCCAGTTTAGAGTAGGATACGAACCACTGTTCAATGTGCTCTACCGGATATCGAACCCGGGATCTCTCAGTTACAGGGCGACGACTTTTATCACTACGCCATCAGGTAAGCCCTTTAAAGTAGCTACTTTGCGAGAAGCTAAAATTACAACGCCCTCCCAACCCACACTTTACCACAATTGTGGAGAAAACCAAATTTGACGACAGGAAGTGGTCTACAGGTAAAGTATCCGCACTTGCATCGAATAGATTCTGCAAGTGCAATCAACATTTTTGCAGTTACTATCTGCATTTTCGCAGCTTGACGTTATGGACTGGTTGTAGAACTCATCACGGTGCAATTGGAATGCCAAGCCACTAGACACAGCCCAAGGCTTTATTTAACATTCACAGCATTCCAAAACATGCAACGTAAGGATACAAATAATAAACTGCCAACATACACGTACAACAAAACATATTTTACTTCCGCCTCCACAAGACGTGGAGTGGGTCAAATGCCTCTCGAGAAAGCAACTATTGCATCCAACAAACAGAATTCCTTCCGTACCATGCAAACTGACCCAATAACATAAATACTCCCTCAACACCCTCGCACAATGCTATCTGTACTCACCGGCGCAGTGTATAGATCCGGATAATAGTCCTAGGAGAAGTCCGCGTAATATCCATCGAACACACACAGCCATATCACTGCTTGAAATACACTTCTTCCGGACGACCGTTCCAGGCCCGGTGCAACACACTGACTAACTTCTTCCAGGCCGCAGGAGCGAGCAGCCAATGGGCTGGAGACACCGCGTGACGTCACTCTTCTCACCTGAAAGACTTTCTGCTAGAAAGTCAGTCAGCGGGTTCTTCGTCTGCATACGTCACTCACTCCGTTGTTACGATGTTGCCAGACTTTTTGTTTCTCACTTTTTTTGGGCAAATTGTTACCCGCAGGGCTTCTTCGAATTGCATAAACATCTGAAAAGATGCTCACACGGATATAAATCGTTGTTTTCTTTCTTTTTTTCTTTTTTACAAAGTACCTTTAGAAAGACAATATGATGTCATCGCCTTTTTATTTATTCCAATGATCCCAGGTTGTGGAATACTCTGATAGCATAGTGGCTAGTGCTGTCGCCTTGTAAAGAAGAGGCATTCCCAGTTCGATAGCCAGTGGAGACACATCTCACTTTAAACTGTAGGTCCGATCCCAATTAATCTTTCTCTGCATTGAAACAAACCTAACAACTACATTACAAAAAAAGATATGGTCTGATTTGACGGGTTTTAATGCACATATAAGGATTCACAAAATTTTTATTTCCGTTGGTACCACGTATCCAGTTTGCCTGTATTTTATTTTATTTTTTTTCCTTTTAGGCTAATCGCGACAACAATTATGAATAACGATGAGATGAAATTTCAGAAACGATCTACAAGAAACACCAATATAGCTGGGACTCGAACACGAATCCTTCAGTCATGAAATAGTGAGTCGAACATTCAACGTGAGGCGGCACACGTATTTCTATCCAATAACACTCCCCTTAATTTTGACATCCCGCTCTCGTCAAGAGAAACATTGATAGTACATCCTCTTTCAGCGGGGTGTAAAAAAAAAAAGTTTCCACTACTTACATAAGGTAAATATAATGCTATTCCCTGTGAGTTGTCAATGTTCTAAGTGAATATTTACGTTCAGATAAGCTAATCGGGACTGAAACAGTTTAAAGAGGAAACGTAATTACTGTGGAATGTGCCTACACCGGCGATCGAACGCGGGATCCTTTGATTGTTTGTTTCTTGTTTCCTGTTTGTTATATTCAGAATAAATCAGACCTAACGAACCTGTTATCTTCATTTTAATTGTATGATTTATTTCTCATGTAAATAATGAATTGCCATGTGTGTGCCATAGGTATTTTGTAATACCTTTTGGCAGGGTGCAAAATCCTGGGATTTCCCCCCACTAACAATCTTGGCCTCAAAAATCCCCACACCAAAAATTTCCGGGGGGAGAGTTTTTGTTACAACAAACAAAATATAAGCAATTACTTTTCATTTCAAATATACTGTAGTAAGAATAATATCGAAAACCTACACAAATTAGTGAGTGTTCAATGCTTTTCTCTCTCAGGAGATCATTAAGAAATTATATCAATACGCACAATAAAAGTAAAACAAGAATGCAAAACAATAAAATCAATAATAATAATAATTGATTTATATTACCATAACGCAAAAACTACATAAAAACTTACACATAATAAAACAACTTCAATTATTTCATAATTTATTAACATCTTTAACCAGTTAGTAAAGGAAGTAGTTTGCTACGTTATAATATCTGATATACATCCTGTGCGTAACAGCCCATGGCTTACCTCCCTCCCACCCTTTCCTTCGTCACCTCTAAGCGTGGAGATCTTCAACCAGTACTGGAATAGCCGGGTGGTCAGACCGACCTATCCCCAGCCGTTATAATAGTAGGTCTCCGCGACCTGGTTACGCTTACTCATTCGAAGCTCCCCAATTTCCTCACGATGGTGGGTTGCCACCGGTCCTATACACAGGCCGAAAATTCCCGGAGACTGAACCCGGGATCGTCCCGCAGCCGCCGTCCAAAGCCTTAGACCGCACGGCCACGGAGGAGGATCTGATATACATAAAAGTAACAAATGTATTTCTTTGTGTGTAATTAATAATAATTTTTAATTACTAATTTAGTAATTTATTTTTACTCTTAATAACATTATAAATATTTATATCGTATAATATATATGAACGTTTGTGAGCGGAGGGGATTAAAATCTTTCTCCCCCCACCAGTCCTAAATGATATCGCACCCTGCCTTTTGGTTCCAGGCGGTTGGGGAGTGAAAGAAAAGCGGTTTGTGACTCCCCGATGGCGTAGTGGTACCGTCAGCGCCTTGTAAACACGGAATCCCGGGTTCATTACCCGGTGGAGCACATAGTGGTTCGGATCCTACATTAAACTGTAGGTCCAGTCCCAATTAGCATATCTGTGCATAAATGTGGACTTAAAGCTCAAAGAAAAGCAATATGTTGACAAACGTAGCTGACCACTACCCCTGGGCATGTGTAGTGTTCGCCACCATAGATAGCATACAACGCAGTTTTGTCAGGGATTCGTAAAAGCAACCAGAGGTGCCTTAGCCTTTAGAAAAATAAGGTTCCTACACACACACAAGACAAGACATATGATACAATATTTGCGAGTTATTTCAGCCTCCCCCCACCCCCCCCCCCCACCCCGCGACCCTTGCATAAGAAGAAAACAAGTAAGACACAATGCCATTTTTCAAAACCGACATCACAAAATGTAGTTAATACTTCCCCGGGTATTAAAACCCTATGGAAGGGAAAGTACTTATTTCCACCACTGTACATACCATCGTGACACAGTATTTGAAACAAAAAGAGATTGTACTGTAAAAAAAGGCCAATTAATCCAAACAGGTGATCAGTATAATTATACATAATTGAGTAAATGTAAGTTAATATTAATTGTCCAAGGGTAGTTTCTCTGCACATGTTATAAGAACGCATACAGTTCCAGTTATTGAATTACACGAAAATTGGTAGCCATTTGTTTCGGCCAATTGTGAGTGTTCATCACGTACTGTGAATCTACGGAAATGTTGCAAATTTAATTGCAGCGGATGATGGCAATTTGCTTGGCTGGAGTTTCACGCCGATTTGAAGGTTCTGCTAATGACTTTGACAGAAGGTCAATGTTGTAGTTTTTTCCGCAAACGAATACTATTTTTTTTCCTATATGCTTCATCACTGCTAAAAATATGAATCACACGGCTATGTAAGTTAATGCTATGATCCGTTACATTCATATGGTATCAAAAATGTTTGAAACGGTAAACATGGTTTCAAATTGTTGTTCAATTGTGTAAGCGAATAACAATTAGAATTTCATAGCGTAGCTGTGATAGTACGTGGACGGTTCCAGGATATGGAATACAAGGGTTCGTACGTTGTATTGTATATTTTTTTTATTTAGCCTCGCTTTTCTGATACGTTTGGCTAATCGCGACGGCGTGGATAAGGAGGCGTGATATTTGGAAGACATTGATGAAAGGACATTCACGAAAAACACACATACCACTGCTTGGATTCGAACCCAAGAACTTCGGTGGAGAGATCAAAGGTTGACCACTTGGGTGCTCGGACACCGAGGCGGCAAGGGTGCGTATGGGCTGAGGAGCCTACTACGAGGGACGCAATGTTTAAATGAGCGAAAACACATCCCTATGTAGTGAATCATATCGTCGCTATTATTAGTATTAGTAGTAATAGTAGTGCACAAAATTTACACCTGTGCTTACAATATTATTTTCTCTTTTTATTTTATGTTTGTTCTTTTATAACTATGTCAAATGGCTTTTTGCCCTACACACATAATTTTGACTTGATTTGGTTTATTTTACTTCAATTTTCTGACGTTTTAGGCTAATCGCGAAGACGAGGATGGTTGGTGACGCGGCAATTACAAATAACACCCATGTCCAGGCCGGGATTCGAATCCCGGGACCCCTGGCATCGTAGCGGACTGTGCTAGCCACTGCGCCAAGTAGTTATTTATCGTGTTATATATCTAGTCTGTTCGAAAAAAAACACATAATTTAAAAAAAAAATGAATTTTACAGCAGACAAGATATTTATGTTCATTCTTTCAATAACAAACATTACACACGTGATAAAAATGTTCGATCATAACTCCTTAGAATCTTTACACATGCCCAGTATAAAATTATACTTACAATATTTTCTTTCATTGATTCCGTGGGACAAGAAAATTGCAGTTTGTGACTTATGTGCCTTTTCCCAAACTTATCTTTTGTATTGCTCGCGAAATAATGTGTGACTAAAATATACGCCATGAAACGGAGAAGTAACCGAATCAGAAAAATATATGCATAAAACAGCAAGGAAATCCCTATGCAAATCCGGGCCTGCGCTCCAGTGTGCTTTGAAGTGAGGTGCTTCACTGCAAGTCGGTTTCAGGCAGCCAACAAAAGCATTATCATACTCAAACAATGTGCCATGTGCGATTGGCAAAGGACATGGCTTGTTGGCAGAATCTGCAACGCAATCCAAGGATAAGGCCCCTTTGTTCCCAGGAGTGGATTACGAACCGCAAACAGCCCCCGCCCGATGCATCGAGTATTGACTATCGGTGAGGACAAGCAGTTCAATGGGGCCTTAATTGCAACTGCCTTTCTTACGTCATGGTGAAAGGGACACCGTGCGGGATCCATGCTGGGATATATTCCTCCGGTTCCATTGGGCGATGATTTGTTGGGAAGGCAATTAGACGTTCGTGGGGAGCCCCTGAAGAGAGCAGATCGGAATCAGGGTATTTGGGCCGGTTTTTATTTAAGAGCCTTCAAGTTTATGAATGGTGTTGAGGAGTATAGTGAGATCCTTTTGTATTAACTTGCTTACTTCTTAGCTGCTGCAGTCCTTGAACGGCATGAGCCTCTCTCTTCTTCGTGAATGTCCGTTCATCATTTTACTCATCCTCGTCTTCGTGATAAGCCAAAAGTGGCAGAAAAGCGAATTAAATCAAATCAATGAAATCCTGAAGTCCTCCTCAACATTCTCCTGCCATCTTTCCTCGACCCTTTCCTCAATAAAGCCCCGTTTCCATTACCACAAATTTGCCACGCCACATGACGCGGGGCATGCGACGCGGAATGCATGTGCCAAGCATTTGTTGAAATGGAAACTGTCTGCAACATGCCGCAGAGCAAGTGCCGGGGACAAAATTGCCCCAAACGATTTTGACGCACAACATGCGCCGCAGATAATGGAAACAGCCTGCAGCAAGTTCCTGGGGCACGAGCATGCGCACTAGAGTAGAAACAGACAATGCGACTACGACCACGTGCTCGCTGTTCGGACTGAAGCGGCGTCACGACACAACGTCCTGTTATTTAAGTGTAGCTGTTGTAGTTGGTTGTGTAGTTGTTCGTGAGTGTTTGTTTTGTGGACAATACGGAGTGGTCGAAAGATAAAGTAGTAAAACTTATAGAGCAATATGAACAGGAGTCAGTGTTGTGGAATGTCACCAGTTCGAACCATAGAAACTTAAATTGTAGGGGCGATGCCTTGCAACGAATTGTCGACATCATTGAAACCACTGTTGAGGAATTTGAGAAGAAACTCCCCACACTCAGATCACAGTATTTGAGGGAAAAAATAAAAATCGAAAAGACTAAAAAAAAAAGTGGTGCAGGTGCAAAGGATGCTTACGTTCCGAAATGTCAGTGTTGTTGCGGGCGTATTTTGCGGAAGTAGTTTTGAATTGGAAACAGTGCACTAAATGACGCCCAACATATGCCGGCGCGTCATGAGTTTGGAACTTGTCAGAATGGAAACGTAGCTTAAGTAACAATATTCAAAATTGAACGCAAAGAGTTGCTTCTACTAGAACAATAGCACCTAATCTAGAATTAATTGGCACATCAGCAAGCGATTTAACATTTACATTTTATATATACTCTATCCAAGGAATCTGTAGAGCAAGGCCGCGCGTAGCGGCAGAGAAGGGGGGATCGAGTGGGCAGAGCGAAGCAGTACACGCTGCTGTGATGACTGGTAAGTGCAGTCGCTTTCCACCCCTCTACGCAATCCAGTTTCCTGTCACCGCGCCATTACTTGCGCAGAGACTTATTTTCGTTTCCTTGCTCCAGAGATAACCGGGACAGAGTGTAGTTGTACCTATTATTATTAATTGATATTGTCACATTGATATATACGTTAACTTGTATAGCTTTTTTCCTTTAGATTTCCCTCCATTCGTATATTCTTCTACACTTTCATGTTATTTTTTTAATTTTAATTATTATCATATATTATTTTGTGATTATTATCGGACACCTTAAATGTAGGTTTATGTGCAACTACTCCCCTTTTTTAACTTTTAGGCAGGGAATTTAGATAAAGGAATTTTTCGTAATGTACTGTGAAGGGTAGAAAATAGCCATATGTGCCTAAGCGGCAAAAACTTTTAAACTCATTCATTTTAACCAAATTTAATTTCAAACAGAAACAAAACGCGAGTATGTGGGAGACTGGCAAAGCAAAATAGGAAACCGGTATACACCTCCTCAAATTGCAAATTGATCCGAAATCAATAATTAATGTTCGGGGATTCGTCACTTTGGAGGTTATATGCGGGGGAGGGGGTTAAAATATATTGGAAAAAGTGTTGTTGTAACGGAAAAGAGAGTGTCTATCATCATGTTCTAGAGAACTGGCTCGTTCCTTGAAATTATTTCATTATTCGTGTTAGTATTTCACCGTCGATTCTTATCGTTGGCCTAACTGGAAAACTACAAAAGGAAGGGATGTAAGATTCGGCACTGCCTCCCTCATTGCGTAGTGGAAAAGACGTCGACTTGTAATCAAGGGGTCCCGGTTCGATATCCGGTGAAGGCACAGTGGCTTGGATCCCACTTTAAACTGTAGATGCAGTCCCGATTGCGATTTTTTTTCCAGTCAACTTGTGAATGCGGGTTCATTTCTTGCTCTCTGATTGGCTGTTGGAAAGTTGCGGTACTCTGATTGTGAGAATATCTTATTTCCATTTTCAGCGCAAATTTGCTGATTTCTCATCTAATCTAACCTAACCTAACCTAACGGACAGCGCAAATAAGATATTCTCACAATCAGAGCACCGTAACTTTCCAACAGCCAATCAGAGAGCAAGAAATGAACCCGCATTCACAAGTTGACTGGAAAAAGAAAAATCGCGTCCCGGTTAGTCTGTCTGTGCATAAAGTGCGCTTAAAACAAAAACTCAAGGGAAATTCCATAAGATTTGGCAAATTAGCAGTGACTTATTTTGTCGCTTCGGTGGGCAGGTTGAGTGAAAGACTCACGATCAACCACCAAACATTCTGGGTTCGAGACCAGGATGAGCACGAATTTTTCATTGCAAGTTTCCCTGCATCAGTTTCATCTAATCATCGTTCATCTTTGTCGTGTTAATTAACATAAAACGACAGAAAGTTATGTAAATAAGAAAAACACAAAAATGTGTTCTCATGTGAATGCATGTGTTTTCCAAGATACTGTATATACAACTTGCATTAAACTCAAGTTACGTATCATTGAACACGCATGGATTCAATTAAATATTTTCTTTTAATCTTGCTTAATTTACGTAATTGTATGCCTTTTCGAGCGAATCGCGACGTTGAGGATAAATTATGAATACGCTCCATGTGGCTCACGTGCAGTGCGGAATGTAATACAACAGGTGCTCCTCTTTCGTGGGCGTTTTGAGCAAGTGCACACTGAACTTCCTCTTGTGTTGCGAAGGAATTCCTTGTTAGCTAAAAGGGGTCTGGTCTGGACACTTTCTCCGAGAGCTCTTCAGTTGCAAGCGTTGAATAAACAAAAGGATTTTTTTCCCGAATGTTATGCAATGCTCACTTTCCCGTTCTGATAGTATCTGTCAAATTTTTGCAAGCAGCTTTCCGCTACAGACAAGAGACCGTCAGAATAAGTTGCACTGTTTTCTTCCGTTGACAAGTCATATAACCGTCGTTACGTCTATTACTAAGAATGTTATGGAAATGAATGGGACACTTCAATAATGGCAACAAGGGATCATAAGTGTCCTCATACAATTATGTATTAAACATGACCCAAAATTTGGAAATCACTACAATCTTCGAGGTTATTTATTTATCTGAGTTTTAAGTTAACTTTGTGCACAGAGAGGCTAATCGGGACTGGACCTACAGTTTGAATTTTAAATTTGATTTAAAAATTATGGGTGCGTCAGCACTTAGGCTATTTTGCACCCGTCACATTATACGGGGTCCAACCCCTTACCGTTACAAATAACACCTCTAACGTTGCATAACTAAAATCTTAAAATATTCTGACTTCCGTTAAAAGCTGAGGCTGTGAACGGGCACTCAGCACACATAAGGACAAAAAACAGGACAACACACAACTGGCCCTATGGCCAGTCGCCAGAGCCTCGTTTGTCTGCAAAATGCCGTCCAGGGTGTACTTTGTGGAAGTGAAGTTGACAATCGGGTGTACTACGTGGAAGGTCGCCCCTTACACTCCTGGACCTACAGTTTAAAGTGGATCAGAATCACTATGTACCTTCACCGAACCCGGGACCCCTTGATTACAAGGCGACTCTACAATCGTCGAGGTTTGATAATATCTCAAATTCAGTGCATAGAATTCTTCACCAGTTTCCTACGATTTGAGTTAATTCTCTGGCTCCTCTGAATCTTTGGCAGACGCCAGCCAAACCGTTGTCGAAAATTCCTATCCTTTAGAAAAACCGCTACGATATTCCAAATTCAGAACAATAATACATCTGGTTAGAATTTCTTCTAGAACATTCACTGAATTCCCAGGTGGTTTACTGTCGATTTAGTTTAGTTATCTGTGATGGAAAAAAGGCTTACGTAGCAGCAAAAATATTGCAAATATCTAGACAACAGAGAAAGTAAACTGCAAGAAGCTTCATCTGAATCCTCTAGAAGAAACTCTAAGTAGATGTGGGGTCCCGGGTACCAATGGAGGCACATAGTGGTTAGGATCCCACTTTAAACTGTAGGTCCAGTCCCGATTAGCCTTACTGTGCATAAAGTGGACTTAAAACGCCAACTCAATCAATCTAAGTAGATGTAATTTTTCAGAATTTGGAATATCATAGCGGTTTTTCATCATTTGCCACAGATCCAGTGGAGCCTTAACTTCACAATTCCATATGTACTTGAAAAGTCCGACAAAAACTACAGGGCACACTGTAAACAGCTCAAATTCACATGAGGTATCAACTGTTATTTACAAAGCGACCTCAAGGCTGCAGTACTGATCAAGTGAGCTTCACACCTTTTTTTTTTGTCATACATATGCACCTGCGAAGAGCAGTGATTTCTCGCCCTCTGGAAGCCTATAACTTATCGGCATTCTACGTCAAATGAAAATTCAATGTCTCTATGCATGGTTACCATGCCAGTAAGTTTACGAATAGAGGGTTAACTACGACAATGGCTTCAGTTTGCAGGCAGATCTGTGAAATGATCTTCGCAATGGGTAATAAGTGACTGCACGTGTATCCCAAAAATTCCACAGACATACAGACACTAACTCAAGTCTTGAAAATATATGTGGATCAGCAATAGATATATACTAAGATGCAGCAAACTTGTGCAACTCTACGTACAGAAATCTACTAGATAAGAAACAAAAAACAAATTAAGGTTTTCATTTCACTGTCCCTCGCATATCCTACAGGAAATTACACTATTGAGAAGATTCTCAAGGTGCAATCCGAGCCTCGGACCGAATTTTATGCAACGGCTGAACCTCGCCCTCAATAAAGAAAATTTGAATTTCAATTTCAATTTGAATCTCCGGGTGTAGAACACGAAATGTCTTAAGTAACTCTGCCTCTAAAAATAAGGAATAAGTGACAAATTAAATTTAACGAGGACAACGGATGTAATAAGATGACAATGACCAGGTGGGATATTTAACATCCTCTTGGTTTCTGCCATAAACGAGCCAAGTCACAGTTCAGCGAAGTATTTGTGGCTTTTGAAGAATGCCGAAGTTAGTATTCTCGCTGCCTTCCGTAGAGCAATGCTCGAAGCAGTCATTTACCCGACTCTTGCTGCCAGAGGTCTCCGTGCCGGGAGATTAAAGAGTTGACGCAAAACATTAAAAAGAGCTTTTAAGATTCCCTTATTCGTCGCCGAAATGCTTCTTCTTGCATTCTAGGCGGCCAATGGCCTTGCAGTTGCGAGTTATAGGGTCGTACGTCTGCCAAAAGTGCAAACAAAAAGTGACATGGTTATACGTAGTAGGAAAGCTAGGTGCTTACTTAGAGAATGTAAAATGTTACCCTGGATATGATAAATCACCTTTCATCCTTCAGGTCTTGTTCTCCAGTGGCTGTTAAAACACAACACAGCCACGTTCTGATATTTGAGTACAGTTCAACTATTGTCGTTGCCTAGACGAAAGTACATACAGGACTCAAAATATGCCACAAATATGTTGACACCAGTAACGTATTAAAGTGTATAAGCTGGTAATGACGCACTATTGGTGCATCAAAATGCACAGAAATGCATAAGAAGGTTCTTTTATCACCTGCTCTTCTGTGTAATGCATTAATAATGCATTAATTGAAAAGATCAGACATAATCATTTAAAAAAGAAACAAAAATTACACGTTTAACTGTGTGACAAAATATGTCAACTGACACAAATATATGGACTCAGCACACATTAAACTGGATAATGATGCACTTTTGATGCATCAAAATACACACATCAATGCATAAAAGGATAACTTTATCATTTGCTGCTCCGTGTGAAGAGTTAAAAATGCTTATGGAACACAGATTCCAACGAGGTACATTTGGTGCCCATCATGCCCAATTTGTAGTAGTAGAAGAAGAAGAAAATAAGAAAATTGGGGGAAAGTTAATTTTTGGAGAACTTGAGGTACGTTTGCAACACTTACAGTTGCGCTACGCAAACATAAACTCAGTAACACACGCCCTAACTGAAGTTGTCCTGTAGGACGAATTTCAATGAAGAAACATATGTAAAGTGTACATATTGCAATACACAGGGTGAGTCAAAAGTCCCTGACCACCCTTTATAAAATGAAAGGGAGTGTAGATTGCAGCAATTGGTCATTGGTAATAATATGTTAGGCCTAGGGGAAACTTTTTGGTGCGTCATGATAACGTCTTGGTGACCATCATCTTGGATCCAACTTCATTTCTTTAAATGGGAAGGGGGCATGTGGGGTTTGGTTTTTGGCTAGAATTTCACCAGGAATTCAGTGGTGAAGTCAGATTTATGAAAACTTTAATAAAGATGTTATGGGCATATGAAAGTGATAATTACGTATCACTTGCAGGTGCTGAACAATGCCATTGACCAAAACCGAACGAATCCAGATCATCAAGCTGTGGTGGTGGTGGGGGGGGGGGGGGGCAGAAGTGCCCGTGCTGTAGCTCGTGATTTCAACGAACGGAACCCAGTGTCTCACGTTACAGTGTTCCAATTGCTGACCAGGACAGTCCTCGATCTAGTAGGCCCAGAACTGCCACTGATGAAGGAACAGCCACGGCAGTGCTATCATCATTTGCCAACTCTCCGCAGCGCAGCACACGTCGCATGTCTGTGCAATATGTTGTCAGCCAGAGTTTCCTTTGCAGGGTGTTAAAGATGGTTTAGTGGCATCCGTACAAGGTGCAGCATCATCTCTCTGAGGACGACCCGCATAGGAGAATGCAGTTTTGTGAATGGGCTGTGGAGAAAATTCGCCAGGACCGACACTTTGCACTGTATTTCTGCATTCTGATGAAGCAAATCTTTATGTGAATGGGGAAGTGAATAAACAGAACATGCGGTAAAGGTCCTTCGAGAATCCGTTGTGGAGAGATCCGAGCAATATGGTTGGTGCTGGGAAGGTTATGGTGTGGGCCGGGATCTGGAGGACACGTATCATTGGCACAATTTAAATGCAGAGGGCTACTTGCAGTTGTTACAAGAACACATTTTTCCCTCAGTTTTGACAGAGGATGGCAGCTTCCCCTTATATTTTCACCAGGATGGGGCACCACCTCATTATAGGAGACAGGTTCGGCACTATCTGGACCTCCACTTTCCTGGTCGATGGATTGGTCGACGTGGGTCAGTGGAATGACCTCCCCGGTCACCAGATTTGTCCCCACTCAATTTTTACCTGTGGGGTCGTATGAAGTCAATCGCGTATGCCGGAAAGAATTCGGTATGTTGGTCACTTGGAGCAACGAATAGTGGATGCCTGTGCACAAGTCACACCTGAGATATTGCTCCGTGTCCACAGAGCATGGGAGAACGATCTCAACATGTGCATAGCACAAGAAGGACAGCATATTGAACATATTGTGTAACTTTTATGTGCCCATAACTTCCTTATCATTAACGTTTTCATAAATCTGACTTCACCACTGAATTCCTGGTGAAATTCTAGCCAAAAACCATACCCCGCGTGCCCCTTTCCCATTTAAAGAAATGAAGTTGGATCCAAGATGGCGGTCACCAAGATGGCGGACGTTGTCATGATATTCAACAAAAAAATTCCCCCTAAGCCTAACATATTATTACCAATGACCAATTGCTGCAATCTACACTCCATCTCATTTTATAAGGGGTGGTCAGGGACTTTTGACTCACCCTGTGTATTGCAATATGTATACTTTACATATGTTTCTTCATTGAAATTCGTTCTACAGGACAACTTCAGTTAGGGCGTGTGTTACTGAGTTTATGTTTGCGTAGCGCAACTGTAAGTGTTGCAGACTTACCTCAAGTTCTCCAAAAATTAATTTTCTCCCAATTTTCTTATTTGCATCTTCTTCATCTTCTACTACAAATTTGGCGTGATGGGTCCCAAATGTACCTCGTTGGAATCTGTGTTCCATAAGTTTTCCAACGAGGTATCATTTGTGATTCTGGGATAATTTATAGAGAGAGGCACAAAGGCCGCCAACATGGAGCTCCGCGATTTCCTTCAAATTTTGGCCGGGGTCTAAGGTTGATACTACATATAACTGGCATTATTTCTAAATCTGAGGGTGCAGGACAAAAGCTAAGTTCAGATTCGTCTTCAGCAGCTCGAAAACTAAAGGGAACACCTTCTTTCATGCAAAAAAAAAAAAATCACTCTCGACAAATCAGCCCCACGATCTAGCCTTAACCTCATCTCACCTCTAACAGGTCGACTTTATGTAACCACCCATTAATGAGAGACTGGGCGATATTCAACGTTGATAGAAAAAATACTGAATTCCCAGTATGGAAGCATCGAACCTGGGCCTTTCGCTTGGTTTTCAGATGCCGCATGGAATGGAATAATCATTACAACGAATTCAGTTGACACTGACAGAATTGTGTCTTTAAAAAAAAACATTATTAACACCCATCGTTGCCACATTTTCCATGACCGCAATCGATCCGATAGAATCAATGACTAAGCGACCGCAAATGCCATGATTTCTCTCATGGTCATAAGTGCTACGACTCGGCCCCTCAACCAGTCAATGCGATCGACCACCGAAGTGACTGTTTTGGGATTTGTGTTCGTTTCTCAGGACAATTTTTCAACCAGATCTTGCCCTTTTCACCCGTTTTTACTTCATATGCCATCGTAAGCTGATGGCTACGAAGACACTCGCCCGTATGCCACCATTTGTCACAATGGCGGACACATGAATAACAAATATTTGCATAATTCTATTGGTGACGCTTCAAGGTGTGAAAACCAGCTCATTTTACTGAAGATAAAATGCTAAATCCTGAAATGTCCTATTCATGTTTCATCAGTTGATCCTCTTGGTAAATTTGAGTTGATTAAGAAAATAAAACTGAAAATACATCATCAAGCGGTCTGATATAAAAATGTAATCAGACAAAAATTCTGTTCGAGATAAAACGCTTGTCAAAAAATGCAATTTTACAACAAGCAATTACTTATGTTCATTCTTTTAATAGCAAACATTACAGACATGATACATATGTTGGACCATCACTGTAAACATCTTTGTAGTCACGGACACTGCCGGATTGTAACAATTCCATTAAAAGTCAATGTGTTCATTACAACCCGGCATGTGTCCGTGACTGTACATACCCAATATAAAATAAAATCATACTTACAATGTTTTCATTAATTGACTCAGTGTGACTTAAATGGAAGCAACAGAAAATCGCAGTTTGTGACTTGTGTGCCATTTCCCGAGCTTCCTGTAGAATTGTAGTGCGGAAGGTTTAGTATCAAGCTGCATCAAGCAGCTGAAGAGAAATTAATATTTGTTATACCCTTGTTATTGTTTTATTATTGTTTATTTCTTATTTTTTATTATTCTTGTTATATATGTGTGCGTCCTTCCCATTTGTTAATTTCTATTTTTCTCGCTGTTGATATCCTGATATAAAATGGATTCTCTCTGTATTCAGGATTTCTCAAATAAATAAATAAATATTCAGTTCTTTGCAAATTAGCACCATTTTAAAGTTATTGCATACTTTTGCGATATTTACGTAGGAAATTGCACATGAGCCTATTTTGGAATTGAGAACACTATGTATTGGTATTGTAGGTAATTAATATTTCTGAATTATGTCACATGAAAGTCAAAATTATCACTGTACTGTACTTGAAACCTGGACCCGCCATTACTTTTTTAATTGCCTTAATTACAAAAGCAATGTAATTGAAAAGTACATTCCAGCTCGATACGCATCTGATGTAAAAATATAGAGACCAAAATTGTAGAGCGTAAACCTTCATGTCAAAAGATTTATCATCAAAATATAGCGTGTCTCGGATTGATTGATTTGGTATATTTTACTTCGCTTTTCTGCCATTTTTGGTAAATCGGAACATGATGAGTATGATAAAATAGACGGAGGGGCATTTTCAAAGAACACCCATGGCCAGGCCGGGATTCGAAAGCGAGACCCCTGTGCAAACAACTCCGCATCGAAGATTTTGGAAAAACAGATCTACATAAAAAAAAATATTTAAAAAAGCTGATATTTTTCGTTTATCCGTTCTACTGTGTTTTCCACCCTCGTATATTGACCCCAGTGTGGGGTCGTTCGAGCGTGCGGTGGACTTGTGTGTGGGAAGGAATATCGCCACGTGCGTCGACCCGAAAACAAGGGCGACGAGAGGAAAATCTCACCGAAGGCGACGTGATTAATGGTGAGAATGACTCTTGTGAGCTCAAGCAACCCAAGGGAGTGCAACAAGTGCATAAGGCAGGTACAATGAAACGTCCACTGGGTGGAGCCACGTCACCTCGTAGTCATTGTGCAAACGCCGCATGTGGCGACCACATGAATATTAAACGCAGAGTGACAGCGTGTGCTTTAGACACTCCGATAAGGTATCCGAATGATCTTGCAAGTTTTCCTGAGCAAGAAGTGAAGGGCCTTTCTTATAAAGAAGCCTGTTTCACAGTCACACATCCCGATCTTGAAAGAAGCAGCTGACAATAGTTTAAATAAACAGATTTGGCATTTATTCAAAGTACTAATTACATCCTTATTGTTGATAATAATAATTAATGTACTGATGAAATTGGTACTGTAAATTCGTCAAACTTTGAGTTAAGTTTATACCCTAATAGGTACTGGACCTATTAGTTTGATTGATTGATTGATTGATTTGATTTGTTTTACTCCACTTTTCTGCCACTTTTGGCTAATCGCGAAGATGAGGATGAGTGATACGATACGATGAAATTGATGAAAGGACAGTCACAAACACCCATGTCCAGGTGGGATTCGAAACCAGGACCTCTGGCGTCGTAACGCGCTGTGCTAACCACTCCGCCACGGAGGCCCGCTAAGGTGAGAAAGTAACTAACTAAACTGTGATCTAACCTAGATTCGAACTCAAGGCTCAGTGGCGTGCTCCATCGTTTCGTAAGGGGTGAAATGACCTTAAGATGACGGGGGCTTCTTTCTTAGTTCTAAGTTATATTTCGCCATCTACACGTAATCTACGCTTAGATTTCATTTGACTATGATCTACACAATCTACGTACACCGTTTAAACTACAGTAAAAATGAATGTAAGGAAAAAGTGTCGTTTTTAAATCATGCTGGTTGATATCGAGCTGAAAACAATCTTATATTCATAACAACAAAAATCTCTCTTCTGTTTCAGCAATCAACTGTAGGTAAAATATAAAGTTGCCCGCACAAATAATGCGACTTTCCGAAGTTCGGATATGACCAATATGACATTCTCAAATTTCAGACTTTGACCTGCACAACGTACTTCTGAGATCAATATTTTGACCTAAAAATAGTACCAAACTGTTTGTCTCTTCCATATTTTCTCTTTTGCAATAATTAACGTACGTTACTGTGACTGAAATGAAATTATGTGCGAGATATGTAAATGTTTCGATGGCTTTCATTTTCCAGGGCAGGGCCGTGCCCCCCTTCCGGAAGTCCAAGCATATATACATATCACTTTTTAAAAATATATTTAAATTGCCCACGCAGGATGAAATCATCCGTATTGCTTTTTCTTCCTTTGCTACGTGCTTCATAATCACATTTTCCCATGACCTTTTTGCGATCATTCTTTTGACTTTTTTTTACCTTTTCGTTCGAAGGAGGAAAAACCTCTCCAATACCTTTGACTCCAGCATTTCCTTTTTACCAGCAACTTCTCAATGTCTTTCTTGGAATTGCGAAACTGAAAGGCAGAATAATAGAGGAAAGTGGTAGCTTCTTCTCTTCTTTTTCAACCTGCTGTTCTCGTTTCATCGTTGAAATAAACAGCAAGCTTACTCTTCAGGCAACTCGTGAACGTAAAATAGTGCTACTGTGCAAAAAGATAATTCGTTGTTTACGGTATTTTAACGACAGGAGCTATTGCCGTAAGATGGATGTCTAAACGGAGTAGTGTTTTTAACCTCTTTCGTTCATAATAGGAAACAACGTTTCTCAATATACGTATGTATCCTGAAAGAAAATAAGACAATTAATGAACGAGGAATATCCTGCGATGCAAGAGAATTGACGAGATGGGCTCAAGGAAGGTGAAATATTTTTTATGTAGAATCTACTTCAGTGGCCATGACTTCTAAGATTCTCATTGTGATTTGTTTTTCTCATTTATTCTTATTCCTTTCTTGCCTCTTTGTTTCTTCTTTTCTGCTTTTATGTCTCTCCCTTTTTATATCTCTCTCTTTTCTCTTTCTTTCTTAATCTGTCTTCTTCTATCTATCTCATATTTTACTTGTTCTTTCTTCCTCTCTTTTTCTTGGTCCGTTTCTATCTTTCTTCCTTACACCTCTCCTCTATTTCTGCCTTTGTTTATATCTCCTTTGTCTTTTCCTCTGTTTATTTGTTTCTTTTTCAACCTTCTTCTTTTCTATATATCTCTCTTTATTTTGCCCTTCTCTCATCTTTCTTTCCCATCTGTTTCTCTGTTTCATTCTATTTCTCTCTCAGGATTAAATCATCCACTTTGCTATATTTCGTTCTTTGCCACAAGCTTGATAATCACTTTTTCCCATGGCGGTTTTCAATTCCTTCTCGTGAGGTTTTTCACCTTTATGTTCGAATGAGGAAATTACCTCAGATCCAGTACCTTCGACTCCATCATTTCCTTTTTCCAGAAATGTTCATGTTTCGGTTAGTTTAATCTTATTATATGACTACTATTAATTTACATAATCTTGTAGTGCTGTAAATGGACACTTAGTTTACTATTTTCTTTCAAAAGTAAATAAATTCCTAAATTTTGTGTTTCTTTTTATTTGGGTAACTTTCCGTCTCTGTTGGTTTATCGAAATAGTGAAGATGAGTGATGAATTGGTTAAATTGATCAGAGAACACCTCAAAGAAACACTTACACGTAACGATGAACTCTAGCCCAGAGCCCTTGTTTGCGTGGTAATCACTACACCACAGTGGCCGATAAAGTAGTCCTTATGAACTGTACTGAAGTTATGTCCGCTTTAGACGAAAACATTTCCATTAACATTTTTGCTAGCATAAATACATGCTTCCAAAAACCTTATAGCAAATAGTGCTTTACACGAAAACATTTCACATAAAATTTCGGTAAGCTTTTGCGATTACAATGTATAAATATATACAGCACAAAAGGCACATCGAGTTACACCATTTATGGTGAGTTCACGGTGTTTACAATTGAAACAACTAAAATATTCTTCTATACGTGTACAGAAAACGCTTTAAAGCATGTATTTAAGCAGTGCCATTGATTTGTACCTAAAACCATTTAATAGGAAACCTTATTATTTTCGGTTGAATAGTTATCGTGTTTTAAAAATGTGAAGTGATGCGTTGTTTACATCTCACGTGGCCGCCATTACAACTGCACTCGTGACCTAGAGCTCGCTTCTGATTGGTTATGCTACGAAAAATGCTACGGAAATAGGATGGATCCTATCCTTGAGAAATGCCATGAAATATGCCATGGCATCTGAAATGCCATAAGATTTCTCACTTACACGGTAGCATTTTGGTCATGGCACAAAATGTTAAGAAAAATGCTAAATGCTAAAAATGCTTTCGTCTAAAGTGTGCCTTAGAATGGCAGGAGGAAGAAAATAAGTTCAAATACTTAGAGGTCAATGGACTTACAAAACTAGTTTTGTGAAAGATGCATATCGGGTGGAAGAACATCATAACACTCCCAACTGTCAAAGCCAAACAAATCATGTTTGCCTTTCACACTGGTCGAAAGGCAGAGAACGGCTCCGGCAAGAGCTGTGGCGAAATTGATTTGCAATAACGAACCATATGACTATGACTTTTTTTAATGGCTGACCAGAAAGAGGTCAGTGACGTCACTCGTCTCTCCTCCACTAGCACACGGACATGAGAATGGGAGGGAGAGGGTGGATATGGTAGCGTTACATAAGAACCAACCCACTCTATCACATACAACCTCCAGCCAGTTGCTAAATCCTGTCACCAATCGTTGATGCTCAATGCATCGTTGCGTCACTGGCATTTCCAATGACAAACGCAGTTCGAAGATCAAGCAGTGGCATCATGTCAATGATCATTGTTGCATTGTTGCAGACACTGTGGGTGCCATTCATCTGCGCGTCCATGGCCTGCTGGCATACTAATGTGTTCTCTCGAACCAAGGACTTCAAGGGCAGGTCTTGGTGGCGACATTTCTATCTGTTGTGGGATAACTGGTATAAATTAGATCAGGGGTTTCCAACTGGCGGCCCGCGGGCCGCATGCGGCCCCCGTTGCCTCTTTTGCGGCCCGCAAAGCCAGTTTGCAAAAAACATTAATTTTATTAATTTTTATTAAAATACGTTCTATTTTTACTGAAGGAACGAAAGCTCTGTGAAGAAAGACAATATCACAGGTAGAATTGATTTGGCAGTCAATAATGATCATCAAAAGAATTTAAAGTGACTTTCTCTTTACACCATGCATTCCACCCCTTCGCTATGCGAAATGAACTCCACAGCTTCCGCGAATGCTTCATTCACTCTTTGTGTTTAGAAACAAACTGCAGAGCGGCGCTATAGAGATCTGTTTTACTATGCACAAAATACGAAGAGATTTCCAGTGTTCCAACTCGGATTGTACTGCGACTGATTGTTCAAGTTTGTGCAAATATTGAAATGAGCAATATCTCCAAAAAACGTAAGATTGAAAATGAAAATAGCTTCTCTCCAACTTGAATTGTGTGATTTCCTTCAAACTAGGCAAGAAAAGGGGCCAGAGATTTTCAAATACCTTTCAAAGGAACGCTTTGCAAACCTTCGTAGTTTTGGACAAAAAATGACATCGATGTTCGGCAGCACATACACGTGTGAAAGCGTTTTTTTCTTCAATGAAGTTCATCGCTACAGAAGCCGACTGGCATATTCTTCACTGCTTCACCTTCTGAGACTTTCAAATACAGAAATTGAAGTGGACATTCCAACTCTAATAGGAGAAGCAGATCGGCCTCAATTTTCACATTGAACACTTACTATGAAGGATTCTTATTTGTATGGTGTGTTTTTCATTTCTTTCAATTCATCCATAAGTATTGGGTTTTTGTGAAATAAATTGTAATTATACAATTTTGATTTGTGATTCCATTGTTTTTATTGCCTCATTTTAGAAATTCAGGTCATGCGAAAGTACTACATTTTCAGTTCAGTACTTACAATTTTTGTAATTTTTAATCCCCCCAAAACAAATGCGGCCCGCCGACCAACTGCTGGATATAATTTTGGCCCTCGGAACTTTTGAAGTTGGAAACCACTGAATTAGATGGTCGAGTGTACAAATAGCTGCGTCTAGAGTGAGATTATTTTCAGCTTGGGACTGAGACATGACTAGAGACCGGATTTTAAAGGGAAACATTTTACTCTAAAAAGGACAAAAAGGCAAATTATTACCAAAAAAGAAAGGAAATGAAAAAGGACTAGTTTATTTTTGAACTCCACTAAAAATATTATTTTAAATGAAAGCACAATATATATCATTCACATATAAAAAGGGATACATTAAATTTTGTGTGAAGTAAAGCATAAAATGCAAGAAATTTAATGGATCCTTTTTCATATATGAATGATACATATAAATAGTGCTTTCATTTAAAATAATATTTTAGTGGAGTGCAAAAATAAACAATAGTCCTTTTACATTTCCTGTTTTGAAGGTAAAGTACAGCGAATAATCTTACCATCCGTTTCCATGAAATCTTCCTTGAAACAACTTGCTGCCACTTTTACCTGGCTTCGCCACTTCACCAACACTCAATACAGTAAAGTTAAAACTATTCTAAAAAACTTCACAATAAAAGTCTAAATATAGCAGATAAGTACACTTTCAACTCAACAGGCGTGCCGCTTACAATGCGTTTGTTACTACTTAAGCCCAGATCGCATTGATGCAACAATCGCTGCAACGTGCTCCCAACACTCTTGGGGTAAGGTAGGGTGGAATCATCTTGTCTTTTCTTTCCTCTAAGCTGCACCAAATAGACAATTGTTGAATGTTTCATTCAGGGAAAATATAGTCGTACAAAATATTTGATATTTTGTCAATAAAGGGACCAAGGAAGATGTTTCTTTTAAAAGGGAATATAAGCTGACAACCTATATTTTTTTATAGTCAATACACGGGCCAGAAAGGAAAATATTTTAAAAAATAGGGGGAGAAAGGGAATGTGGGCTGAAAAAGGGAAAAAAAGGGAAGTCAAAACCATGTATTCTTGTTTGTGAAAGATAATTATCAACACTGTTGTTATTTATTCCATGATCTGTGTTCAAAAAAGGAATTCCCTTTAAAATCCGGTCTCTAGTCATGACTCCCAAACACACCAGTCAATAATTGAGTCGCAGACGTCATCTCAAACTGCGCCTATCGCTAACCCTCTTGCTGACGCTTTAAACTGTTGGTAGGTTCGCTGCGGTTGGCTGTAGATGTTACGAAAATAACCTGACTCTACCACAAGCGCTGTTGGTTGGTTTTGCCTTCGGGGCTGCCCGAAACATGTGAGGTGCACAGTGTGCGAATTAGGCTTTGTGGGGAGGGGTGCCCACTCTGTGACGTATTTGTGATTTCATTTCCGGGGGGGGGGGGAGGTTTCTTTAGGTATGTAAATTTGTATATGTTACCAGTTAGTAAACTCTATTATTGCCTTCCAGTTCTAAGTACCTAGAACATTAAATCTCATGATAACATTTAGACGGAATTTTAAAAATCTAAAACTGAACTCCACGCTCAACAGCCCTCTAAGGGCCAAGGGCTGCCAAAGCGGCTTTTTACATCGGGTGACGCGTGGTCAGAGCATCGAATCCCATTGCCGCTGTTTTCTGACTTTCGAGACTGGAGCCCCGATATTTCTTTACAAGTAACCATGGGCGTCCGGAAGGGGGAGGTGCAAGGGGGGGCGTTTCTGGAAAATGAAAGTCAACCAAAAATTATATATTTACATATAATTTCATTTCAGCCACAATAATATGTGTTAATTATTGCACAAACATGATAAATTCAAATTTAAGCAATGTTTTTTGAAGGAACAACACTATTATAGGGGAAAATGTGCCTTCTTTGCCTGAAAAAAAATACATTTCTTGCCCCTCCCTGGGAAACATCCTGCGGACGTCCATGCAAGTAACTCACCAATTGCCCTGAAGACGTTGAGTCACGCCGAAATTTTAGGGGCTCCCACCGGGAATCGAACCCGGGACCGCTTTCACCAAAGGGGCGACAGCTAACCATTTGGCTAACCATTATCAGTGGAAACCGTGAGCCAAAAGCCCGATTTTCAAGGGCTCCTAGCGTCGAAAAGAGGCGTCAAACAACAATTTCTTCAAGGAAAAGCGTTTGCCTCAATGACCAGTATTCGCTGTGGATGTTTGTATGTCTGTGGTATAAGCATGCGACGGCCATGGCTCGTCTTGAGAATGAGACGGATGTTCCTTTCGTACTAAAACATTTACATCAGAAGATAGAAACCAAACTGGCTCACGCCGGTTTGAACTCAGATCAAACAGGGCAAACAGAACATCAAATTTGAAATTCTAAACCCAAATGACATCTTAATCCAACATCGACGTCGCAACACCTGTCGATATGATGTCTCAAGAAAGATTAGGCTATTATGCCTAAGATAACGCATTCTTTTAATCCTAACAAATAGATCAAAACATCAAAAATTATTGAATATTATAAGCCAAAAGAGTTAATTATTATATTTCCATCGCCCCAACAAAATATTAATTAATAATATTACAATACCAACAAAAATATTATTAATATAAAATAAAGATCTGTAGGGTCTTGTCGTACCCCTAAAAAAACTGGCAGCTGGCATTTATTAAACACTAAAGCCGTGCTATTTAAATTGCTCTAAACAAAACTAGCCCATACACTGCGAGCCAAATTTAAAATTTCCACAACCCGCCAGAGTAGCATTATTACCGGTATGTAAAGTTTAATTACAGAAGTATAAGCCAGAATGGACTGGTATTTCTTTCGAGATCAGATCGATCGAGGAGAGACCAAGCAGGCATATGTGCAACTCAAGACAACCCTCCTCCTATCTTGTCTAGATGCCACCAGAACAATCGATCCTTGGTCATAGTTGAAGGTCTTCTCATAAAAACCTACATCTGCATAATGCAGAATACCTGAAGACGGAAACAGAAAAATCCCCGAAATGTCGGAATAAAGCTATACAGAATTGGCCAACACTCAGAGAACTAAATGCATCATATCGATTGATGCACTAAAGTGTGTTTTATGGCTTCTTCAAAGAATCAGATTCACATTTGATGCATTTGGGTGCATTTTTGTATGTCGTGGAAGAAACACCAAAGCGCATCATTTGATTCAAGTGAGGATTTCTTTCATGCGTTTTGATGCACCTTGATGCGTTTTGATGCACCAGAATGTATATTTTTTTTATGATGCACTTAAATGTTTCGTCTGAGCCCCATACACTCTGTAGCTCAGACCAAACGTTTCAATGCATCATTCAAAAAGATGCAGGAAGGTGCATCAAGAAACATCAACTGGTGCATTGAAGTGCATCTCGACTGATAGAAATCCTCACTTGAATCAAATGATGCAGTTCGGTGTTTCTTTAACGCAATACAAAAATGCATCCAAATGAATCAAATATGAATCTGATTCTTTGAATATGCCATAAAACACACTTTAGTGCATCAACCGATGCATTCTGGTGCATCAATCGATATGATGCAAACATGCGAATCTACACACTACAATCTCATAATTTTTATAACTGTATAATTAACAGCTCGTGTATCATTTATCGTATCTACACTTTGATGTAAATACGTCCAAACAAGAATATACGTAAACAATACGATTCCCTGTAAAAATATTACAAGAACGAGTTGACAGACCCTGCCATCTATTATTCACCACGGTAAATAGCTTGCGGAGCCCGACTGAAAGCTTCTCCCATCTGGTGACTAATTTCGAAAGCTTGTTGAAAATTTGATCGCGATGCGTATTTCAGGAGAAAATATGGTAATAATTATCGATTTGTCTGGTATGCAGAATTGAAAATTTTCCGAACTAATCACATTTTATACAACCCTCTTTCCATTTTTCTTAAAACGTTTCTAATAAACATTGAGAGTTACTCTACTCTCAAGTTTGTCAATGTAACCATGTCTGTGTGTGTGCGTGTGTGTGCCTGGGGAGAGAGAGAGACAGAGAAAGAATCTGGTAATCAACTTGTTAAAACAGAATATCCTAATTTCAGTTTAATATCCTTTCAGATATATTCAGTTGAATATGACTGAAAACAAATTTATTTGAAGTCGACTTGATGCTCAGATAGATTGGAGGACCAGTTTAAACGAAGTGCATCTTTAACACTGAAGCATGCCTTATGTTCCATTGTTATTCTTCAGAAAATGTGCTTAAATCAATAATACCGTTCGAATCGAAGTAAAGACCTGCAGGAATATTGATAATACTTGTCACCTTAAAACAGAAGTAGAAAAGAAAAAGACGCAAGAAACATGCTGAGAGAGAGAGAGAGAGAGAGAGAGAGAGAAAGAGAGAGATTAATTGAGTTGGTGTTTTAATTCCACTTTATGTACAGTAAGGCTAATCGAGACTGGACATACAGTTCAAAGTGGGATCCGAACCACTATGTGTCTCCACCGGGTATCGAACCCGGGACCCATAACAGGGAGAGGGAGAGAGAGAGAGAGAGAGAGAGAGAGAGAGAGAGAGAGAGAGAGAGAGAGAGAGAGAGACCAAGGATAAAAGTCAAAGATAATGAAGGTGAGAAGAAAGAAACCCATTGTTCGGGAGTTCACCCCCATCAAGCGGATGTTTCGGAAAACTCGTTGCCAGGGAGTCGTAACGTAACGAAATGGAACGGTATTTTCAATTACGGTTTCCGTTACGTTACAACCAGAAACAGAATAACTTTTTTCGTGAACAGAAACGTTACCTCAGGTATATGAACATTACGTTACAGGTGTGCATAACGGTACCGAACCATAACTGATCTTTAAAGAAGTAGGTCTTCACGTGACACTTTAACGTTACATCCATTGCCGGCAACCAGTAACGTTACAGGGTAAGAAAGAGGTTCGTCACGTATTGACTAGTAACTTTAGTGTGTGTGGAAAGTGATAGTAACGTTACAATTAACCAGTAACTTAATTGAGGTCACTACTGAAAAAACGTTACACTCCTTTTTTCAAAGCAACAACGTTATTTATAGCTGGTATCATACAGACGTTCCGATGTGCAATACCGTGTCCGATGCCGTGTTCCGGAGAGAATAACATAGGTCTCTCGTATAATTGTGCTCGTTACTTTTGTAACGTTACAGTTCTTTTCCTCCACAAAAGTCTGTTTCGAAAAAGTGATACACATATCCGTTACGAATAGCAAATACCGTTATCGAAGGCGTTTTCGAAGAAGTCTCATAATTGTTTGATTTTGATATGCTTTATTTGACTTCGCTTTTTTTTTGCCACTTTTGGCTAATTCTCGAAGATGGAGATTGGTGATAACAATATGAAATTGATGAATGCACACTCACAAACATCCACGCCCAGGCCGGGATTCGGACCCGGGACCCGTAGCGTTCTCATAATTGTGATCGGCAGCATAGTAACATTACAATATTTTGACACCTTGAAAGTCATTAAGTTATAATACGTATTTTCGTTTTGGATGTCAGTGAAAACATTAAATTGTAAAACAAAACGTTTCATTCGGCGTGACAGAATTCTGGTTATCGGAATTTACTGACTAACTATGTATTTATCACAAATATATTTCTTTTCTGCATACTTAATCACTTTACGTGAATTTGTTCTAATTTGAATATCTATGCAAGATGAATTTTAACATGTGCGTTCACTTTATACAATAGGAAAACAAACGTTTGTTGAAGGAAAACGTTTCTATCTATCTATCTATCTCTCGCTCTCGGTTTACATGTGTTACATCAATTAAAAAAAAATACATTATGTTTTTCGATGAGAATGATTCGTTCTTAGATTAAAATGCTGAAGGACGAAACATAAAGGACCAACCATGGTCGAGCCAAAAAGTCATCCGTGCCACGCGTTCGTCCACATAAGCGAGAGGCAAGCTTTTTCCTATCGGAAGACGAAAAATAATTGCTTGCTGCGCGACCTTGAGAAGGCGAACCGAACTGATAGCAGCAGCACCACTCAAATCGGAAAATCTGAAACTTTGTACACGTGACCTTCGATCACGAAGCATCCGAGTAGACAACGCCCTGAGGCGATATGAAAGGCACTTTTAGCCAGTGGCGGCCGGCGGGTACTGTCAACGTGATCAAGAAATCGAAGAAAAAAAACCTCCGCAATGCCTTGGCCCCCCTCCTTGAGGTTGCCCCACTGGCCAAGATGTATATCCTTGTTTGGTAACGTGGAAAACAGTGTGTTTAAGTAATAACACACTAATACGATTCATCTTCACTCACTAACCTATCTTTAAACACTACAGGACACTTCACTAAAAACACAATTACAAGAGGAAGGGAAAGCAAATCTTCTCACCTTCTCCTCCCCCATGCACACGTATTCCAACTGGACGTTGAAAATATTCTACATTTGATGTAAAAAGAAATTGTCGAAATGCCAAAGGAATTTTTACTTTTATATTTTTAAAAAGTCTGGATGGCCCTCTAGGCGCATCTATCTATTATCAAAATGTTCATTTAACTTCGGAAAAATACTAGGTTCGTTTCTCCAAATGTTGGCAGAAAAGTAGATAGTACCTTTTTCACGAATTACTTCCCCAACGGGTCGTACAAATCCGTCGTATTTAGCGACTTATCTCTGAAGATGGCAACGGTGTCAACACTGAGAAAGTTCCCTCGCTGTGCTAAACGGGCACGGCTGGTGTCTTATGGGCTAACCCCATTGGCTAACACCACCCCCTGCCACCTTCTTCCCGGCTTATGGTGCAAAGGTTACTCGCTGAGACTTCACCAACCCTCTGCACGCGTTTCAACTTGGTTAGGCCAGCTCTTGGGTGGCGCCGACCGCTGCCTCGCCGAGGATACGAAACAGCTGGCGATGCAGTGAGGAGGTTGGGGCGGTTCATATCTAGTCTGTGGTTGGGGCGGTCGTCACGTCAGCTTGACCGATTGAAAGATTCGAATCTCATTGTCTGTAAACTATCAATGTATTAATTTAACAATACTTGGGCTAGGGGCTAGGTATGCATTTCTTCTGAGGGTAGTGCCATGGCACGGCGGCTCTCCCCCTTGAGCCGCCGCTGCTTTTAGCAAGTAGAAAATACGTATAAAGGATGGAATTTGTGTACGAAACAAATGAAACCGCGTTTGCGCAACTGGTCTGTAGCTAGACAGGGCCTTTGGACTCTGAAGTAGGCAACAATTGTATGGAGAGTGATTCTCAAAACTAAGCGAATAAAAGGACAGTACACGTATTTTACAAGGGCCCTCATCTGCTTACAATTTTGAAAATTACTTTCAGTAATTCGTGCCTTTTTGGACAGGAGATGAATTAAACTTTTTGGTGTAGAAACAGACAGAGCGCCTACCACGTTTGAAAGAAGAGCATAGGCAGACATGAAAGTAATTTTCAAGAATGTAAGAACGACAGTCGACATGGACATTGAGCAACGTGTGACTGAGAAATACAATCGGAACAAAGGACAAGATTCTTCAAGAAACAGTAATTTTATAAAACTTCCTATCATTAACTAAGTTCATCCTTTTATCCTCTTTTGTTTCTTCTACTTTTGCATTGTTCTTGTATCGCTTTTCTGCCACTTGTAGATAATCGCGACTATGAACATTAATGATGATCATATTAAATCTATGAAGGGATGGTTACCAAAGAAAACGCTCATGCCCAGGTGTCTACTCGAACTTGAAATGTTTGGTAGAGAGTTTATGAGTGGATCACTCAACGACTTCGGCTTCGAGGATACTGTTTCAGTTGCAACATGCAGTATAATTACGTTTCTACTACTCTCAATTGACCCAAGCATGTGGTATGTGTCCTTCATTTTACTTAAAAAGCCCCCTTGATACATGAGATACTGCAAATAATTTCAGGCATGCCGTCGAATTCACATTGCCTGGCACTTTTTTTAAACTAAGTAATGAAGTGACGTGTATATTCATATTACGACTAGCTCGAACTAAAAACTCTTGTGGAATACTGTGTATATGTTGTCCTTGTTGAAGTGAGGAACTTCATATTTTGCTAAGAAAATATGTATGAAAAAATATGTTTGTAGCTACTAGAAGAATTCAAATTATTATGATGGAATTTCAACTTGCGTATACTCTTCATATAACGTGGTATATAGTTATCGCAGACGAGGTCTTGTTTCGCAGTCAATTTATTTTTAGTTGAGGAACTCGAGAGTAAGTTGCAAATATTTAATGACCCACGTTGTGGTGTGCTGTTCGATTAAGCAGAATTGGAGTGAGAGAAATCATTCAACACGTCAATTTGTAACTGTGAATGCAAGTTTTCTTTGATTTAGCGGGAAATCAGTCTGCTATTGTTGTAAGTAATAAATGGAAACATATACATTTTCTGCTCGAGTAGGAATCCACAGGCGTTATCCAATCAATCAGTTTCTGTGTTTGAAACTTCTGTCTAGGAAAGCTACATAAAATTTGCTTTCAATAACAGCAGCTTCAAAATAACCTATCCATTCTTGTCATGCCAAGTAATGTTTGATTTTGATTTGTTATATTTAACTTTGGTTTTCTGCCACTTTTGGCTAATCGCGAAGACGAGGATGGGTGATGAAATTACAAAATTGACGAAAGGACATCACAAAGAAAAATGAAAATGATGCATAGGCTGGGATACGAACTCGGGACCTGTGGCGTCGTATTGCGATGTGCTAACCGCTCCGCCACGGAGGTCTGCAAAGTTGTATTTGACCATTGTACATTGTTAATGAAATAAAAACATTACATATACAGTGGCTCACATTAGTAACCGAAACGTAGCATTTTGTTTCATTTCTTCACAATATTTCACAATTAACAACATGTACATAAATATAATCCATTGTGAAATATTTATACGCATTTATTAAAGCTATATTCCCTGTTACGTTTTTCTTTTTTTTTTTAATTTTGGGTGTTTCAGCACTTAGGCTATTTTGCACCCGCCACGTTATACTGGGTCCAGCCCCTTACCACAACAAATAACATAACTGTAAGGTCGCATAACTGAAATATCTAAATATTCTGACTTAGGTTAAAAGCTGAGGCTGTAAAGGGGCACTCAGCACACATGACAAAAAGCAGGAGAACATACAGAATTATACTGGCCAGTCGCCAGAGACTTGTTAGTCAGCAAAAGGCAGCCCAGGGTGTACTACGTGGAACTGATTTTGACGATCGGGTGTATGTACTGCGTGGAAGGTCACCCCTTACACCCCTGTTACGTTTTCAAATCTGAAATTAGTTATTTATATTTGGGTGTGAAAAAAAAGATCACTTTAATATTCAGACAAATCTTGAAAGCCTTCTGTTACTGTTACATAGTTTTTTACCGGTCAACTACAATGCGGGGAAAGAACAATTCATGCTACTTCCTGACTACATCTGTTATGAGTAACTGCATTGATCCCTGACTGAAGTACGAGAAAAATGGGTAACAAAACAAAAAAACAACATTTGACGAACGACAGCTATTTATATTTGCCGTATCTAACCAAAGGGTGTCGGTACGTGCAAGGAAATTGAAAATGTTAAGTACATGTAAGCGTACCGTGGGTAACGCAATAAAACGTAATGAAAAGCAAAATGAGGTAAATTCCGTATCTCAGAAAATTCAACCAAGATAAATGGGAGAAAGAAATGAAGGAGCTTCGGTATGAAAAATCAAGACCCTTTCCTCACCCCCACCCCCTTCTCAAACCAAGGGCTCTGAAAGCAGCTGTGCAACTTGGAGCAGACATTGGGACTGCTTTACAGACGGGATAAAATGAAATGTACTTCCGTTTTCCTACCAACTCAGAAGCGAGTTGGAAACTCTTCATTGCTCCTGTATAGATAAGAAAGTGGGGGAGGGCAGTAGCAGACAAGGCCACCACGGAAACTTGTTTCCAGCAAGCTTTATGTTGGAGTCTTGGCAGTTTGTGGAAGGATTTTGTGTTCTGCCTTCCCCCCCTCCTCTCTCTCTTTGGATTGAAAAACAGGGTGCGACGATTATGCGATGAAATACGGTAATATATAACGATAAAGCTTTATTTGATTGAAGATGATGATAATAATAATAATAATAATAATAACCCGTGACGCAACGGTCCGTGAGGGCCACGTCCTACCTACCGACTGCCGGCTTCACTTCCACCTGCCGAGGTTGGAATTATGGGGTGACGCGTGGTTAACAAGACAAGTCTTCAGCTAATCTGTGGTCTTCAGTCTTTGCAGGTTTCCATGGCCGCGTCACGCTACTAATTTGTAGCTCCTCAATTTCCTCACGACGGTGGATGGCCACCAACCCCATACACAGGCCGAAATCTCAGAACCAGGGGTTCCGGGTTCGAATCCTGGCCTGGCCATGAATGTTTGATCTTTGCAAATTAGCCAAAAGTGGCACAAAAAGCGAAGTATAATAAAAGAAAATCAATCAATAAATTGTTTATTGTTGGTTGACGTGAATTGTTAATATGCCTAAACTATTAAAATACTCTAATATCAGGTTTTCTGTTGCAAATTATTATTTGAATTTTGAGGGCATCCATGACGAAGTGCTTTGCATACTGCTCTATGAAACCGGAGACCCTATGATCGATTGATTGATTGATTTGCTTTATTTTAATTCGCTTCTTGTGCCACTTTTGGCTAAACGCGACGATGAGGATGGTCGATGAAATGATGAAATTAATGAAGGGACACTCACAATGAACACCGAATGAACACAATGCCAAAGCCGGTGTTTAAGCAAGCTGTGCTAACCACTCTACCACGGAGGCCGGAATCCTTCTTAATGTATAGGAGAAATCGTTCTTTGACATCGAACTAAGAACAGTTAATATGCGTCACCTCGGAGTTATTATATTTTAAATTTCGAACAATCAATTGAGATTTATTCTTCACCATTATTTTGTCCACATCAAAACTTCCACACAATAAGATCAATTACACTAAGGACAACAGCATTAGAGTCTATGCTTTAAGGAATGATTAAGCACACAACGATGACGGAAAATAATTCACATGATTAAAGTGATGCATTACATCAGTGAAACATAAATTTTCGGTCATGAAGAAAGATTGAAAAACGCAGGGACACAATAATCGATGTGTTTATTTATTTTATTTCGCTTTTCTTCCACTTTTGGGTAATCACAAAGATAAGTATGAAAGGTGTGTTAAGATGAAATTTGTGAAAGGACAACTACAAACGTAAATGGATAGGACACAGTCCAAACCCCACAGACCATTATACTGACCTTATGTCATGACGCCAGATCCTCGTTAGTGTGCAAAATGCACTCCATGGTCACAATGACGTAAGCATTCGTAGAATTGATTTGTATATCATTCTTTCTTTTTTTCAGAAAAACGCGAGCTAAACTATTGCGCGTTCTGTGATATGTTCATTACTTCTCAGGAACACTCGCGGCCTTCAACCAGTTTTATCCTTAAACAAAATTGCGGGTTAGGATGTTAACAGATACTTCAAAGACAATATCCAAAAAATTACTTGTCACATACGCAGAATGTAAAACATTTTTATTTTCTCGTTTCTTCTACATCCTTGGGGAGTAAAGACGGCTGGAGCGTGGTGCTGGTCATATGACCTCCAAAATGTCCGAACTCGAGAATATGCGACACCCTACTGCCACAAACCCTTAAATGTGCCTTCATGGCACGGTTCTATACGCACGACGAACTTTACCTTACCTTTACTACTACTAAGTACTCATGCCCGGAATTTTTGTATTTTTGATCCCTCATTATGTCTCCATTGCTAACCTGTTTCATTTCCAGTCATGACAGCAATTAGTCGATGCAATAAAAATACGTCAAACTTAAAATGAAACAGGTGTCGGCGCGCGCACACACACACACACACACACAAACACAAACTCAAGGAGAGAGAGAAAGGCGGGGTTGGGGTGGGGGAGGAACACAAAATCCTTCCACAAACTGCCAAGACTCCAACAAGACGCTTTGCCGGAAACAAGTTTGCGTGCTGGCCTTGTCTGCTATTGCCCTCCCCCACTTTCTTATCTATACAGGAGCAATGAAGAGTTTCCAACTCGCTTCTGAGTTGGTAGGAAAACGGAAGTACATTTCATTTGATCCCGTCTGTACATCCGAAATGGTAATCTGGCGGTTAAGAAAGCAACGATGAGTATGAGCGACGAAATGGTGAAACTGATGAAGGGACAATCACAAAGAACACTCCTGCACAGGTCGGGATTCGAAACCGGAACCCCTGGCGTCGTAGCGTGCTGTGCCACTCTACCACGTAATATTTTTTATGTACTCATTTTTAGCTACTTCCTTTGTTCCTTATTTTATTAAGTGTATCCGAATATTAATGTTGCTGCTATGTAAAGTCCAACGTTCATAATTTAATATCTGACTAAATTGTATTTTTTCAAAATTGTTCCACTTTGTATCACACATCTACGATACCGAAGATATTTTTTTAAAAAAAATTGAGCTTCGATGTTGTAGGGAGTTGAATATATGGCAAATATTGTTATTCCTTGGTTGGTGAACAAATCCTAATTTTTTTTTATTGTATTAATTCCCATGATATCTATTTCTTTGTGAGAGATTAGTGTAAATTTTTAGATTTTTTATGATAAATTTGACAGCCATTTTAGAATGTACCTCAAAATGTAACATTTAGAGCAAATTACTCAGGAACACCACTCAATAACAGACGTTACTGTTAGCCTCCTAATATGTAACCTAAAATCAATTCTTGTTTTTCAAACACGCTACTTCCTAAGGTTAAGTTTAGTTCTCTTGTTATAAAATTCTCTTAATAAAATATCAAAAAATGGCAACATCATTGTCATTATCTTGTCTAAGTAATTATTGCATGGCATCTGATAAATTATCAAAAGACGCACGCAAATGCAAATTAATGTACATTAATTACCTTGATGGACGCACGTGTCTGCCTGTGTGTGTATCCAAATCAGCATGTTACTTTCTAATGTTCTGGACAATGAGTTTTTGAAGAATGGAAACCGAATAGTCAATCACTCTACTACCAAATCATCCCGTGTAACAGCATGGAATGTAAATGGAGATGACAAATAGCATCCACATATCTTTTGAACTTGACTCATTTTGTTAGAATCAGTCGTTCCACATGTCTTATCGATACCTCAAAAATACTGAACCCACAATTGTAATATTAAAATGGGCTCCAATAACTATCAAAGTTTAATTTTTGCATGGCTGAGTTGGGGTCATGTAAATTCTTGTCCTCGCTAAAGTACAGTATGCGTACGTTGCACAAGACTATATAAAAACAAAGTAAATTTGTTACACACACATAAGTGCGCGCCCGCAATTGCATAGCTGAAAGTCTACTGAACACACACACACATCAACTTTCGAGCACTAACGATGACCATTGCCATAAGCACAATCTCTGGCGTGTGTCCAAACATGCACTTCTATGTTCACTATCTAGTAGTAGCAATTTATGGTAGAAATCAATGGTCACTAAAAGTGCATGTTACAACGTCTGCCCACACCTGGGAGTTAGGAATGGAAGACATCGCCATTATGTTATTAAGTGTCCTGTTCAAAATGTCCTTACTTTTATTTTTAAGAAATTTGCCAGAGAACGAAGCGCGATAGTTTTCAATTACATAGAAAATGATGCACCCCCTCAGAGGAGTAACCACAAATTCTTGTCTGCGGGGGGAGTACTTGGATAAACTATTAATAATAGTAGTAATAATGGCACTATTATTATACGTACACAATTTATATAGCCTATATTAATACATTACATAATGAATTCATTCGCCCCCACAACAAACAACAAAAAATATGCCTCTGAAATGTGTGCGCTTCTTCTCCCCCAAACAATTGTTCATACATTTAAGACTCAACTGTTTGTAATAGTCTGACGTACTTACTTCTTGTTACTTCTCCCTCTGGTAATTTACAATGCATTACAGAAAATAAATTGCTAGCGAAGCGATCAAGAAAACTTTTAGATCCAAATTTTTGCAAACTGAAAACAATATTGATTTAATATGGCGCAAAAAAATCATGGAGGCCCATGACATTCTCTTTTACATTTTTTTTTCTATTTACATCGTTCGGCGTCCAGGGCTGACTGCCGCCGTCCCCTATACATCGACCACAAGGAAAAAAACCTTGGGACGAAAAGTCCCCGCGCAGCTTTCCCTTCTTCCCTCCACCTCGGGCCATAAGGAAGCATGGTCCACTCTCCCCCTCCCCTACAAGCGGGAGTATGGTGTACAGGAGTCGTGGGTCTGCGCAGGTTGTTTTGCTCATGGTTCCACTATAGCTAAGGGTTTGAAATTGACAAGACTGTAAGAAAAGCAGATATTGCGAGCGAAACGAGCTAGACAATTTTATATAACTTTATTTACATTTGTATAAAGATATAAATCGAAAGGGGGCAATTGCCCTTCTGTGCCTCCTTGCAGATGCTCTTGACCGTCTGGAAGAAATAATGCACGAAAGACGTGAAAACTAAATCCGTCTTTAGTATCGTTTTGTCCTGCAACTCTTAGATTCTGCAACCTTTCTTTCCATAGTTCAATGTTTGCAACCTTACCCCTTAGAATTGATTTCCGTCCAAGGTTGAGGCCCAATCTCCCCCCCCCCCTGTGGTTGCGCCACTGCACCTTCTTTAGCCGTAGTTGTTTTGTGAACTTTCATTGGCTTAAAAATACTTCATTTTCTTCAAGAGCATAATATAGTTTAATAACCGGCGATAAAATTCCTCTCCCCTAAATTTCTGGATTAAAGTATAATAATATAGGGGCATGGAAATCTGAAAGGGGGGTGCGGATGGCCACCTCTCTCCTTTAGAAAACGAATGTCAGCTAAAAGTATATATTTCACACGTATAATTTGATTCCAGTCATAGTAATTTACATTAATTATTATAATGGGTATGCAGGAATGCGATAATTTCGAATTCAAGTGGTGTTTCTTGAGGGGGCAACACTATTATCGGGGTAATATGCCCCATGGAAAAATACCTCGCTTCTCCCTCCGTCGAAAATATCTGCAGACGTCCATGATTAGGGCGGGGCATTAACCCCCCCTTTGGACTTCGTGCGCACGCCTATGGCTACTCATTTCTACACTACATGGAAGGTTTATTCAATTTCGAGCCAAAAATGTAATTTTCAAATCAGGGTTTTTAAACGTCCACGAACCCATCAACTAATGGGTTCTATTGGGTTCCGCAACAATACCGGAACCTGTTCTATCACAGTGTAAATTCGGTCCAAGTTGCGTATTGTTTCATTTCAAATATGGAACTTAGACCGTCTTTAAATTGATCCGGAACGAAGGACCCTGTGCCGTATTTCAATTGATCCAGAAAAAAGGTTCCTGGAACTTATTTAAATACCTTAAACATAAAAAGGCTCTTTACGGTCCAGATCCATTTATGCTTGCTAATATTCCCTGCTGAACCTGAATTGAATTGATTTAAAATTCCTGATCCTTTAACAACCCTGGTGGAAATTCATTAATTTACAAACAACCATATTTTTAACGAAACATTAATCCCACACAATATACTGAGTTATTTTTCGCAATGTTCCAATGAATGGCAAGAGATTTGGGCTATTCCTTTTTCTTCCTTGATGTTTAATAGATTATATTTGTCACGCACCTATAACGTTACTAGCAAACATTTGTGAATTGTTCTTTCCTTGTAACGTTAACATCTACCATACTGAATTTATTTACGTTCCTTATGCAGATGGTATGTACCCAACTGCATTTTGTTCCGTTCCGCTACAGTGGTTTACATTTTGTTACATTCCTATGTAACGTTAATTCACCATATTGCCTTTCACTTCGTTCCGTTACGGAGGATTGCATTCATTACGTTCCTATGTACCGTTATTTACTACCATGTTGCATTTCGTTACGTTTTTTTGTAACGCTAGTATATACCACAATGCATTTCGTTACTACGTTCCTTGTATCCTTGTAACGGTAGTATATACCATATTGCATATTACGTTATGTTCCAATGTGCTCATTTCGTTCCGTTCCTTTATAACGTTAATATCTACCATAATACATTTTGTTACGTTCTCTGTAACGTCAGTCTGTAACATATTGCATTTCGTTACGTTCCATGGGTACCAGCAGCTGAACCATACTCTTCCTCCTACAAAATGGAACGTACCGTGTAACGCAAATTGGGTACGTTACGACTCCCTGCTCGTTGCTACCACAAAAGAAGAAAATTGAAGGCGTAAAAACGAAAGATAAAATAATTAGTACGATTTAGGTGAAAATGAGGGCGGTACCATCATTCTCTTCTATACAGCGTAGAAAATAATGTGAACCTAAACACTGGAGTTTATGTGTGTGACAAACTTCATTAAGAATAATCTTCACGAAACTAAAAAAAAAACACGTATAAAGATAAATAGAAGCAATACTATATATTGTTGGAACAAGTCTCATATAAAAATATATAAAGCAAACAATGAAAGCTCACAATAATAATCAAAGCAATATATGTTACCTGAACCCAATATGGCCTACCTAAGGTTTTCGAATATTTCTAATTTCTAAGTCTATTCTATTTCTAAGTCATAAAGGTAAAACTAATGAAAAATTCAAATGAGAAAACATTTCTGGACATTTACTGAAAATTAGAGCCACTTAATTTGTGTGCAGTGAAGAATTTGTTAAAAAGTAACGTTTACGCCATATTGAGCACATTATGTACCCAAAATGCAAAATGGCCTAATTATATATTTTGTTCTTTCACGTCAAAAAATGCACCAGAAATTGTAAAATATATTGAAACACTTAACATTTTATTTACATACTGACATATGAGATTACACGAAGAAATAGAATCGTTTACAAAACCAATAAACAAGGAAGTGACGTAAAACAATTTGTCACCAGAAAACCAACAGAGTCTGGCCAAATAAAACGTCCTTTATTAACCTTATCCCACACACACTATGTGAACATAAGAGTGTCTGTCATATTTACGGACGTCTTTCACCATTCCTAATTCTAACGATAGTATGTCAATGGACCTTTTTACAAAAATATTGGCTAAATGCAGTCCGTTGTAGATTGCAACTTGAGTGTAACGTAAAAAGGAATACATTAACGCAAATGATTTATTATTCATTCGTGAATTCATTCGCCTCGTTAACCTGCTTTATTTCGGATGCAACGAGTAGGGTCAGAAAAAAGGATTGATACTTTACTTTAGTCCACTAACCACTAGTAAAGAAAGCACTGCTAGTAACTAACAGGTACATACATTTTTATGTCATAAGATGAGTAATAAGTAATTTTTACATTTTTCATGTCATGGGGATCAAGCAATCGAATAACATGTGCATTTATTTCCCCAAACACTCACTAGATGGGGAAAGTTTAGTCTTACTTTGGAAGATAATTTCAATGGTGAACAACAGATGGCAGTACCTGTCAATGCCAGAAATTATCACAAAAGAGAGAAATTTACCAAAACGTTGTCCAGGTTTAAGATTCTTGCAGCATTAATGAGAGGGGTGGCATCAAGGGTGGGTTCGGGTGGGTCGTGACACACCGAAAATCAGGGTTGCCCGCCCTGTCAAAATGTGATAAGCTTACAGTTTATTTTTTAAGTCCACTCAGGGGTGCCCACAGGGAGGTATTATGGCGGAGGCTGCACCATCAAGATTTGGGGGGGGGGGATTTTTCCCTTCAAATAATGTAAAACTCAACATTTATATATTTTTCCAAAATATATGTAAAAATGGTATACCTTAAATGCACCATATTTAATCCATTAGATGAAGAAAAGAAAGTGTTTAAGGCTTTATCGAAGGCTTTATCCAACTCTTACATATTAGGCCTTAATTGACACGTGGGTTCTGGGGGGGATTCTTAATTAAACGTTGGGGGGGACAGTATGACGGGTATTTTAGTTATCGGGGATTGAGCATTAAATTGAGGGAGGTATCCAATTCTTGTGTATTACTATTGTCTTAGACTGTTGCGGAAATTCTGGTGTGGAGAATGAGAATTAATTTTTTGGAGGAGGCAATATACACTCTTCAATATCAACAGTAAGTCTAAAATTGGCATGGAAATTTTGGTGGTAGGACTGAGTAGACCCTATTAAATATAAAGAGGGGTATAGGAGCTCTTGATAAAGTGTTAAATCTTAGATTGTCAAGGGATTTCTGTAGTGGAGAGAGAGTTCGAACATTAAATTTTGGAGACTGTGTCAAAAGAAAAGCTAGAAAAGGCTAAATATCTGGGGATCCTAAGAAAGTATTGACACCCCATTAAATTAATATTCTTGAAAGCCTGCAAAGAAATGCATGTACAAAAGTTCTTGCTCTCTTGTGTTACGAGAATGCATGTTTGGCGCTTTACTGAGGTGAAGGTGAAGTTTAATACTATAGCTGCATTACAAGACATAAGCGATATTCTCGATATTCATTAGTAACATCACTTCTTAAAATATAATGCTTAGTGTTGGTATACTGCTTATTTGAAAGCAGGTGCATCATTTGGAACAAAATGCTAAGGAAAAAGTTACTTTCGGTAGACACACTGTCGTAATTAAAACTTTGTAGGGATTACGATATGGTTTGAGGGTGCGAAGGATATGATTTGGGGGGGACGCATGACACGATTTTGGGGGGATGCGTCATTAGCCTTGGGAGGATGGGCACCCCTGAGTCCATTGTTTGCACAGATAGGCTAATCGGGACTGGACCTACAGTTTAAAATGGAACCAGAAGCACCATGTACCTCCACCGCGTATCGAACCCAGGAACCCTTGATTACAAGGCGACGACCTTGCCACTACGCCAGTGGGGAGGTCCAACATGTTACAGGCAAATTTAATGATAAGATTAAAATTTTAGGTGTTCAGATAATGATGAATATGAATATCAAAATTAATGTTTATTTGAAATGAGGACAACCAAAATCTTTGAATGCTTCCCTGCACTGTTATGCTACACAGCACAGTTTATATGAGGCGTTGAATATACAAATGGCGAAGAACATTTCTTTGATAATGTTTTTCTTCAATTGTCTGAAAGCATAGGCGGATCTAGATTTTTTTTCTGGGAGTGCCACATAATATGCTGAACACATTTGAGATGTGACACTGAGAATATAATTTGCAGAGTTTTCGACATATTAAAAATAATATCTTTTATATATTTTTAAAAATATATACTGTATATGAAATATTCACATGAAGACAATTACAAGTGTTCGTTTTAGATCCAATTTGGGCAGATAAACTAATCGGGACTGTATCTTCAAAGTGGAATATTCCAACCACTGTGCAATGTACGTACACCAGGAAACGAACTCAAGGACTCTTTAATTATAAGGTGATAGCATTATTGGGAAATACCAACGTAGTTTTACCTTTGTATTAATAATGACTACAGAAAGGGATAAGCTTTGCACTATCAAAAACAAGAGAACTATTTGACCTAGAATGCTATATCGTTGTGTCCGCAAGTTAACGTTATTGCCTTGTAACAAAGAAGCCCAGGATTCGATTTCTGGTATCGACTTATTTAAGATTCCAGTAAATCTAGTTTCAATTAATATACATATTTGTGCAATACTTGGTTTTATACTTTTGCTATCTGGAAAAGGATTGCTCGAACATTTTTCGTTCGTTGTAATGCTATCAATACTAAAAAAAAATAATTAGAAATTCATCCCTCTCGCTAAATTCGCCGATGGCTGAAAGCATGAGCCATGGAGAATAAGAATATGCACAGTAAAAAAATCTTGGACACGGCACTGGGTGGCAATGTATAGGTTTTAGGTTCCCCTGCTGAGAATTTCACGATCAGAAAAGTAACTACCGTTAGTCGAAAAAATAAGTTAGAAACCTAAAGATTGATTGATTAGCTTCATTTTACTTCGCTTTTTGTGCCATTTTTGGCTAATTTGCGAAGATGGGGATGATATGATTAAATTGATGAATAGACACTCACAAATATCCATGCCCAGGCCAGGATTCGAACCCAGGACCCCTAGCGTCGTAGCGGGATGTGCTAACCACTCCGCCACAGGGACCAGCAGAAACGTAAAGATAGCCTGTTGATGTTTTCGACATTGTTATACAAAGTAACGAAATTTCTGTGTGCCAATCATTTGCAAAATAATGTATGTACAGTATTTTTAGTATTGTGCTAGTTTTTTAGAAGACATAAAGTTTATTTGACACCGTACAAATACGAACCACTTGCTATATTAAATATTTCTTCAATTACAATGTAAATTTTACTTTTCCAAGACCTTATTTGAAATATTGATATATTTTTAATTAGCAAAATTACCAGAAAGAAGGTACAGTCACCGGCAATAAAGATGGGACACCTACTCGCTTCCCTGCAAGCCATTATGTGTGTTGCCTAACTATACGGCGATAAGTGGATTTTAATAGCAAATTTTTTTTCGGCAACTTCTACCACCGCCGTAGAGTTAGGCAACACACATAACTCCTTGCAAGGGAGCCTTTTTACCGCGGGGTCTGCAGAACACTTATCGCTGCCACTGACCTCACACTTCGACAGTTGGAAAATTCTCGCTAAAGCTCTGTGCGCAACCAACTATGCAGATCTGCGTCAGCCACGGTTTGAGTTATTTTAAGCTTCTGTCTCTTGACCTTTCAGTCTAAACGATTCGCCTCACAAAAGGCTCCAGTGAAGCGGAATCGATTCAAAACTCACGACGAAATCTCGAACATTCCACACTCATCATTACTAAAAGTGGCGTATTCAGGTATTTCGAAAGGCATAGTTTCCATGGCTTAGACGCAACGGGCCGGGTAATCTCGAAATTTTGCCAGCGATCCAAAAAAGAAAAAAAATTGTTGAACAATTGAGGCGTTGCGGATACGAAGGGCGAACTCAACAATCGTACATTGTGAGGGAAATGCGTTTCAAGTTGTCAGCCACAGTGCGAACTTCACAAAAACATGGTAAGAGTAGATCTGAAAGTTTTCTGCTTGATTTTCAAAGTATTTTCTTTGAGTTTGCCCCGTGCCTCATGACTTGAAACGCATTTTCCTCAAAATGTACTTTTGTTGAGTTCGCCCTTCGTATCCGCAACGCCTCAATTCAATGTTTGCAATGTGACATTTGTTACTCTTATATTCAGGTAGAGTGTTTGGGAGTCAATAAGGACCTTTCATTTGGCCAGACTCGGTCTTCTGATGACAAGTTATGACACGTCACTTCCTTGTTTATTAGTTTGTAAACGATGTTATTTCTATGTGTAATCTCATTATGTCGTTATGTAAATAAAACGTAAGTGCATCAATACTTACGTATCTACCCATAGAAATAACATTATCGTACTTTCTTCACAATTTATGTTGCACTTTTTAACAAAATCTTCACTGCACCCATGTTATTATTTTGAACCGCCTCTAATTTTCAGTAAACTTCCAGAAATGTTCCCTCTTTTGAATCTTGCGGTTAGTTTTACCTATCTGTCTTTGTAAACCTTTAGGAACAATCGCAAACCTTAGGTAGGCCAAATTGGGTTCAGGTACTTTGGTTAGTTTTGCATTTAGATTTTAGTTTCATTGATCACGCCAGTACGCAGCTTACTGCTACCACTTCTAAAGCAGGAAGATCGTTCTTCACCCTTGGCCGACTAAAACGTATTTAAGAAGCACCTGCGGCGAAGAGCGCCTTGAATAGTAACGACTGTATACAGGGACTTCTAAATCAGTCCATGTGGACATCATTTTGAACACCTAAATCCTACTCTCTCTCTCTCTCTCTCTCTCTCTCTCTCTCTCTCTCTCTCTCTCTCTCTCTCTCTCTCTCTCTCTCTCTCTCCACACACACACAACTGTAATAAAGTTAAGTTCCAAGGTTATGTTTTACGAAAACAGTGATCACAATAGTAATAAATACGCTAAGTGTGCATATTGAAATTTGTTGTTTTAGAACAATTTCCCCCTGACAATTTACCAATGTGCTGTCCTTTTTTCACTTCTTTTTTTATGGCCAACTTCATTGAGGGGGGTGCCACGTTTCGCACTGATATAAATTCTGATTGCACCGCTGTTTTCGATAAAAGAGCAATTAAAAAATATCAGAATGGTCGAAGCACATGTTCACCCTTTGGGCAGGCAGACTTCGCTCCCAGCTATCAGCAGACGAGATATTCTGGTGGACTGATAACCTCGTGATGATCATTTGGTTTCGGGTCAATAAAGTGTGACGCACGAGCACTAAATATCTTGATACAGAAGTTGTAGCGTTTCGTATTTCGGTGGAAAGGTCATTAAAAGCACACTAAAAATTTTGGCGGAAAAAGACAGCCAATTTCCGCTTCCACTCACCTACAGTAAAAAAATGAAGTATTAAATTAATAAAGTATTGAGCGTCAAAGTATTAAGAGCTATTACATAGTTAACAGTATTTTTTGGTAATTTTAACGATCAAATATTTCAAAATATATTTATGGTGCACACAAATGCAATTTATAACTATTATGCATGTCTGTGTTCAATATCCCAAGCTGTTACCTACGCCATTTTTAACTTCTCATCCTAGCCACAGCACAGAGAGATGACGTCATGAATGCGCATGCGCTCACAAAGAAAACTCTGACATCATGTTTTTATTGAAATTTAAATATTTTATCATGCATAACTAACTAACCAACTCTCTAGCCTTCTTAAACCCGAAGGTTCATGGATGCAGCAACACAGGCCTTCCTTCCATCTGTCCCTATCTTGAGCAAGATCTATATACTATTTTCCATCCATACTGACTTCCTTTAGGTCCATCTCAACGTTGTCCCTCCATCTTCGTCTTGGTCTTCCTACAGGTCTCTTACCATCAGGTTTCCCAACAAGAATCCTGTAAACTCCTCTTTCCTCTCCCATTCGTGCCACGTGGCCTGCCCACCTAAGTCTTCTTGATTTAATTATTCTAATAATATCAGGACATGAATACAAATTATGTAGTTCTAAATTATGTAACCTTCTCCACTCACCTGTCTCCTCATCCCTTTTAGGTCCAAAGATTTTCCTAAGGATCTTATTTTCAAATACTCTCAATTTATGTTCCTCTTTCAATGTAAGGGACCAAGTTTCACACTATTTTATCATGCATAAAGGTAGATAATGGTTTTAAACTGCAGTTGTGTGTACCATAAATGTACTTTTTAAAACTGAATGATTAAAACTACGTTAATTAGGTTAACCATGTAAGTCCTTAATACTTTTAAAATAATATTTTTTTGACTGCTGTAGGATGGCAGCGGAAATTGACTGTTTTAGACCACCGTTTCTTCAATCAACTGTTTACAGTGAGTGAAACACAGGCTCAACAGCATATAAACTATACAATAGGGTAGACCAGGGCATTACGGATCACAGGGCATTATGGATCAATGTAAGGTTCACGTGACCTGCAAAGAAAACTGTTGCAGGCACGAACTTGAAAAATATAGCGGATCATGCTGCCATCTGTCCGCTTACTAGCTGCCTGTCTTTGTTCGCTGTGGCAGTTGACGCGCGTCTGTAACAAGTGATTGTTGTAAGCAAGTTGGTGGAGAGGGAGCAGAAAAAGTACCCATTGTAAGTTTTGTTCGACGTTTGGTAAGGTTGCATTGTAGAATGTAGGGGTTTAAGTGCTCTACAATTTAACATGTGATAAGGTAGGGTGTGTTTTTGGGATGTGCCAGTATTTGATATGACTAACCCTATTTGTTATTATTTAAATGGACATATGTCGAGAATATGCAAATCAGGGCTTTACGGATCGGCCAAAACGGGGCAAAACGGATCTCCCACTTTCAGTACGTTTTACGTACTTTTACTTAACAGTATCTCTTCTAACACGACGCTTTCAATTTCCAGATAGTTCGCGATTATCAAAAGAAGTCCACCAGAAATTCGTGGTCTGTCGTAGGAATGTGTGAAGCTGTGCGTTTGGTGACATCCGGAGGAAAAACTATTCGGCAAGCTGCGGAACTTTGTGGTGTGCCATATACTTCATTGCAACGAAGAACATCTGGTGGATTAGATTACGTTGGTCGTCCTGGTGTAAAGCAAGTGTTTAGTGATGAGTTTGAGCAGGCTCTTTCTTCGAGATTGTGTGATTTAGCTCGAAGAGGATTCGGGCCAACACCCAAAGCTGTGCGAAGATCCGTTTTCAAGTTTGCAGAGAAACAGAACATACCGCATCCCTTTAATAAAGAAAAAGGACTAGTAAGGGCGTACGAACAAATGTCATGTCGAATGTAGACATGATTGCTAGCAATTCTTGTAGTTTTTGTAACATTTCATATGATGATCCAAGATGTGCACAGATGGGAGATTGGATTCAATGTCAGTCCTGTCGCAAATGGTATCATGAGCGTTGCGTAAATGCTGTCGGAAGAAAACAATTTCTGTGCGGTATATGTCAGATCCCAAAACTGTAATACAGTATACGGTACTTGTTTTTATGTTTTTTTATGTTTTTAATCTTATGTTATATACATAAAATTAAACTGATCCATATTGCCCCGTTAGTGATCCGTTTTACCCCTGCTATCAGGGCAATACGGATCAATTGCAGTGTCTCACAAAATATTTTTTTCTGAATTGTATTTTCAACTTCTGGTTCTTTCAATGCTATGCACATGTAGTAGAAACTATAATTAATTTTTTGGTAGAGTTTTGTGTTGCTAACATAATTCCTTGGCCAATAAAAACTGTTGTAAATAAAAATTGATCCGTAATGCCCTGGTCTACCATACATTCTAATATATGGCCGACTCTACCATATCGCTGCAGATTTTAAAATTCGGCCAGCAACAATAAAATAATTATAATTGCATGTTTATTATTCTGATTTAATTATAGACGTCATACAGAAAACACGCACACATTAATAAACACATATTGAACTTTAAAAAATATAATGGAAACGTCCATAAGCGAACTCGAAATATATATTCAGGCACCATGTGAAATGTTTCAGGCGCCATGGCGACTGGGTGCCCTGTATTTTTCTACCCCGATTACAACCATTCATATGTGTTATTTTAACGCAACTGAGGTCAAACGTTGACAAGAACATGATGTGGAACTCCCGGGAAGGTAGCCTGTTTTTTTACACTGTGTTTAAATTTTCGTATTTCCTCTGTAACGTGGAACCACAGACAAAGGTAATAGGCAGACATTGATCTCAAGCAGCAAACTTCTGCATTCTTAAAAGAGCGCCTGCAAGAAGTTCGAATATCCTCCGCTTGGAGGCGCCCGCTTTCACTTCTGGTCAAACTCGCAAGCAGCAGATGGCGCTACTAAGTTTCAAGCAACTGGGGGAACGTGACGTCATTTGTCTGTGGTGGAACTGTATTGCAATTCGAGTGCTAAAGAAATAAATATATGGGTTTAATAGGCAACCAGATGGTTCTGATTTTTAATAAAGAGGTATCATGTTCAATACTCCGTTAATCAAGATCTACTGATTTAAGAAAGGCATACTTCAAATTGCAATGACTCAAACTGTGCTGAAATGAGTACACTCAAGTAATAATAAGATATTGATATAAATGAGAATTTTGAAAACTTGGAACATAGAATGGAGTATAAAAATTCAGTTTATTGTCCCTGCAGAAGATAAACACAACAAATGAAGTGGATACAGAAAGGATTGCAAGAAATGCATCATATAAACGAATAATAAAATAAACTCAACTTCGAGGCTCAACAGTCCTTTGAGGTCCAAGAGTTGCCAAATGGCTTTTTACTGTTTGACCTGTGGTCAGCGCATCGATACCTATTCCCGGTATTTTCTGACATTCTAAAGATTTATTTTTATTAAATTGCTCGCTAATTGTTCTCGCGATGCTGACTCAACACCGAAATTCAGGACCTTCCACCGAGAATCGAACCCGGGACCGCTCATCCGAAACACGAGAAGGATAGCCATTTTTTCAAATGAAAAGAAAAACAACTAAGCATTACCTCTCTTTGTTTTCTCATATCACTATCGTTCTGATGGTTCCACGGCTTCAATAGAAAGATGATTATTTCGACTTCCACTGTCCTCTAAAAATATAGAAGATGTAATGCAACGAGACGAGATGGGGACTCGACACGGGATTGCAGTATACCAACTAAATACGTATACTAACTTGTAGTTCTCGAATTAATTCCGTATCTGTATCCTGTCCGAAGCCCCTGGAAAGCTACGCGTACAAGAAACTATTTTTCATACCATAACTAGTTATTTTTATAGTTAACTTCCCTAACACTGCAAATTGAAGGTTTACTCTTGCAGAAGGTTGATTCACTTCGACATCCAAGTAGTTTCAGAACCGATGTGGCTGTCTCTAAAAATACGTCCTGTTAAAAGAGGAATTTCTCGTTCGGCGGCCTTCATCCAGGTCTTAGAGCAACATCGTTGAGCTTTCTTTCTTTCTCAGGTCGTTTACTCCATTAGAGTTCTATTGACTCCAGATTATGTACTCAGCAACAAGCAGTATGTCCGTATACACGCAATGCAACAGCAAAGCTTTACACATCGATATTGAATCATTTGATGTTAATCTTAGCATATTCCTGGCAATTTGTATCTTAAGAAAGCAGAACAAATTAAACTTGCGTCTCTAAAGAATTAGTTTTCTTATCATGTGAACGGTGTTTTGGGAAAGGGCAGCTATTATGTAGAAATTCCCCTGATAGTTCTGCACTCTGTTTTACAACTCCAGGTTGCAAATGTTTAAGGGGTAAAACAAGGAATATTAGCCCAGTGCAGTTACTGTCGAGTTGTTTTCTTTTAAGTCCGCTTTATGCAGAGTAAGGCTAATCGGGACTGGATCTACAGTTCAGAGTCTTGTATAAAATCTATCTTAAAGAAGGATAGCTATTATCGTTGGTTTTGAAGGAATTTTGCAGAGACAGAAGTATAACATTCTACTGCAAAACTATTGCCTTCGAATCAAACACTCCTGAGCGCCTGCCAGTGCCAGTTGTTTATGGCGATGACGTCTTCCATTATCAAAATGCAGTGGAGCATTCAACCGATGCAGCTGAAACCGACGTAAGCTGGTTGCAAGTGCATAGTGATTGCACAATACTAGTGGAATGAGTACATACATAAAAGTGAGATGCGTGAAGTGGAATCGACCTTGCAGATATATGTTGTTCACGCTTCACTCTAACGATACCAAAAACCCAAGGAAAGCGTTGCTATCATCTAAGACAGCAACTCTCAGACACTTATTATTCTTAGCCATGGCAATGAGTAGGAGTGACGCCGAGACCCCTATTCAAAAAACCAAACTCACACACTCTTCGAGACTTGTCGAGGCGAGACCGAGAAAGACACCAACGTCTGGTCGACATCATGCGCTACGAAACCAGAGGTCCCAGGTTCGAACCTTGGTAAAAGCACGGTTGAATTATTGTTTGTCCCATGTTAATTTCATATGTTCATCCTCATCGTCGCGATTACCCCAGGTGGTAGGAAAGCCGCGTAGAAACCCAAATTAGAAATACACACAGGCGTCTGCAAAATCAAGACGAGATATAGAGACGTGTCGTCGAAAAACCCTCGTCTTATTTGATGCAAATTATATCAAAATTTTGGCTAATCAAAATTGCTTTATTGTGCGACATATTGAGGTGATGGCTGTATGGTGCACAAACTAATGCTTAGATTTTTAAACTTTTCATCTATTCTTGAGATGACCTAAAATGTCTCCGAGACGTAGACAAGAATGGGACAGCAATCTTTAACACGAAACAAGACCGGGAACGAAACAGGTTTCCTAATTCAAGGACCGGGACAAGACTGCCAAGACTTGGTACTATGTCTAAGAGTGTCGAAAAAGGTGTCTGTACATTCTTCTGCATGTGGATAATGTGGAGTTTATCTTTTATGATAGTTGTGTAAACTCTATCATCAAAAATTAACTACTATTTAAACTTTGTCATCAAAAATTAACTACGGTGTAAACTCTATCATAGAAATTAAGTCTTGTGTAAAATCTATCTTAAAGAATTAACTTCAGTTCACATCCTCATGCAGATAAATGTATACAGATAGAACTTTATCGACACTCTTATACATCTTTAGTCCATTTGTAAGGAGAACATGGATGCATTCTTGATTCTCATAGCAACATTGGGAGGAACTAGGCCACCAAATGGTATCTTTGTCGGTTTAGTAGCATCTAAGGTATATATTATGTGAGAGACTGCTTGCAAAATTAGATTAATCTGTGAATGAACATACTTTCTACCATAGTCAAACAAGTATTAAAAATGCAAAATTTAAGTAGTCCAAAAAGTATTAAACAATGCAAAATTTAAGTAGTCATAAAATTTTAAAAAATGCAAAAATTAACCAATTTTAATTCTAAGATTCCTGCTGCTCTAGTAGTCCATATTGAAAGGTTGTCTATGAGACGATATTCTTCATGGCCAACATCAGCAGCTTTCCGTCGGCTTTTTGCACTCTCCCGGGTCCGCTTGACTTCGAAAGTTTCAAGTAACAACCTCTTGTTAAATTAGGGCAGTAGGTCAATTGATTCAACTCTCATGTTTTGTCAAGTTGCGTTTCTCTTCGTCGTCATGTTATTTCCTGGCAGGTTTGGTAGCTATGTTAACCACGACGATCAGGTAAATTTATCTTTCATGGCCATCACTAAGAAACCCGTGTCAATTTGTTTTCCAAATTGATTAAATTGTATTCTCCCTTGCCCTTGCACGCCCTGGACCTACAGTTTTATGCGGACGCGAAACACCAATGCAGTAATTTACTAGATAGATCATCTGATCATCGTGCAAACGATGCATGTGCACTTCACATCATGCAGTGTAGTAGACTGAAAGTCTACTTTTTCTTATGTTGTCCACAAGTAATTTATGCATTTATTACATGAAATAAACAATGTAAACTGCACTAAGAATTAATTTACAACACTGTTTCAAAAGAAGGTGCAATATTTCAATCATATTGGTTAATATCCAGATGAAAACAATCCTATTTGCATAAAAAAATCACATTCTCTTCCAAGCATCGGCTGTAGGGAAAACGGTAACTCGCACTGCTGAACCAATGCCTGCCGTCATGTTATTTACATGTACGTGGGTCAGTCAAACATAAGCCGGAATGTTGCTTATTATTGTACTTTTTTGGACAACGTTAAGGCAGCCTACAAGCCAAAAAGACAGGACCTCCCCACCAGTAGTGTCATTCCTCTGCATGACAACGTGAGACCTCATACCACCTCTTTATCCCAAGAAAAAATTGTGAAAATGCACTGGGCTGTGCTGGAACATCCTTCCTATGGCCCTGACATGGCAAAAGTGCCTTGATTGTAGTGGAATGTATACATAAAAACGATCCATTTGTACTTTTGCAATATTTTCACATAATAAAAGTTAGAGCAATATTCCGGTTTATAGTTACCCAGGCATTACTTAGTCCACTGCCTTAAACAACAGATTCTTCCTTGCGATTATTTTTTTCAAGTAAAAGTTAAAAGCTGCTGCCCGTTTGGCCTCGACCTGATCTATATTGATCTTAAAATACCGAAGCGATCTCTCACAGAGAATTTCAAAAAATGATAAACACAGATATGTAAAACGTGGCAACTGGCCTTCTGGCACATCAACACTCCTTCAACACGTGCAACATGTGCTACGGAGATCAACACATTATATAACATCATGAACGTTCGCAAGAAGGGTTAGGAGGAAAAAGGAAACCTAAAGAACGAATTTCGATTTGACGTCAACTATTTTTGGGTCGGTTAAGCCATGGCCCTTGACATGTTTGTTTCTGAATCGAGATATGTCCCTTGACCTCTTATCAGAGACCCCGCGTCTATGGTTAGCTAATGTGCTTGCGAATATAGCAAATGTCGTATATTGGAGCCACGTATTTGCGTTTTTCAATGTTGGTTACTCGCCAAGAATCCGATAGAATATGAAAGAAGTCCAAGGCAAATTAAAAAGGGATATATATTGAAGATTTCGCTTCAGTAGCAGCAACGGTACTTCAAGAACGTAGAATGCAATGCCAATTAGATTGCACCCATTGTCTAGTGCTTCTGCTTTGGCCTATTTTAACACTACGTTACGGGAGAGCATCTCTTCAGGTGAACAAATTCTGACCGACTTCCGTGGCGGAGTGGTTTGCACAGCGCGCTACGGCACCAGAGGTCCTGGGTTCGAATTTCGGCCTGGACACGGTGTTCTTTATGAGTGTTCGTTCATCAATTTCATCATTCATCCTCATCTTCGCGGTTAGCCAAAAAGTTTCAGAAATTACAGGCGACAGGCCTGTAATTTGCTTCATATCCGATGCGCTAACCAACTACTACATTGCTTTTAGGAGGATGCTGGATTCACATGAAAAGATGAAGAAATATTGGGTTGATGCATAAATTCGTAGCGTTTTTTTCACTGTGACAAAAGTATTTTTATTTGATACTAATTTGAGATGAACAAAAGACATAAATTAATCAGTAATATATTTTACTTCATTGTCTATGACTGTCTACCAACGCTGTGGCAGTTTTTTAATTCAACGCCTGAAGAAATCAGCTGACTCTGGATTAAAAGCGTCGTGAAGCCAAGTTGAAGAGCATTTTCGTCGCCAAAGGAGCTTCCTTGAAGATTGATTGATTGAGGGCTGTAACGGTAGCAATCCGAGGGCGCAAGTTGGGGGGGGGGGAGTAAGGAGCATGTGGAATAACTAACCAACCAAGCTCCTGGATAGCAGCTTTTGTCATGTTAGCGGAGTGTGGGTTTTCCCCCATTGTTCTTTAGCCCATTAATAACACCATCTTTCTTCAAATCTTTAAAATTCAATGCATATTCACAAGAACAACATTGCCACTCAAATTGATGAACATGAAACGATAAACAAACTCCCAACACCGCAGTGTTGCCATACCAAACACAAACGATGCATCAACCCAATACATAAATTTACAACAAAAATAACTCTCTCTGTGGAGTGATAAATACACAATAACAATATTATTGTTTACTAATGAATCATTCATTTCCTAACAGAAATATCTGTCCTGAGTCTTCACTGTTCCACTTCGAAAAACTGTGGGGGTCGGGGAAGGAATTCTTTGCATCTTCTCTTCATTAATTCGCACCGTAACAATTATTTTGCACAACGATGATGGGCTAATCCCTCTCAGTACTGGTATTTTTGTTACTTAAGTCACATTTCTGTCCATTTTGGCTAATCGCGACGATGAGGATGAGTGATGATTAGATTAAATTGATGAAGGGACACTCACACAACACCTACGCCCAGGCGGGGATTCGAACCTGGGAACTTGGATGGCGAGATCGAAAGTCGACCACATTCACCTGTCTCAATCAAACTTATACGAAAGGTCTCCACGTGCAAAAATTAACATTTTAACAGGGCCACAATTTGGATCATCAGTTGTGTGTTTTTGTCTTCGGGTATATATTTCGATGCATTTTCCGTTATTAGGAGATAAAGGGTTATCGGCACCTGATGGATTAAAATTCAATATCACCTCATACTCATACATATCCGCTAGATATCCTTGGTCGGTTTCTTGACTGCTGATATTCAATGAACTGTTCTAATCAAATGTGGCTCACCTTCGATGATGGACTTCCGTATTGGAAAGGCAGTTGGCAATGGCATTGATTTCCTTCTTTGTCAAGATCCAAGAAATTCCGGCCTTTATCGGGATGAGCAGGAAGTCGCTTTCATCCGACGAAGAAATGTAAGATAGATAAAGGTTACATTTGTTGCAAGATCAAACAGCAACTCTGTGTAACCGTGCGCAAAGCGATGAAGTAATCATATTCTTAACGGTAAAAACTAAGGATGCAGCTTCGTGTAATTGAAGAAGAGGGCATAGGGGCAGAATTCCCTGTGCCTCCCTTGGTTGGGCCTACTCGCGTTTTACTTCCAAAATATGCGATTTTTCGTGCGAATAAGATGTCAATACAGTGCAACGTCATCCCCACGTGCTCCGCACTTCACTAACAACACAGCGCAGGAGTACTGGCACGGGCTGCGTTTAACAAACTAAACCGTGCAATTAGGTGGACGGCAAAAGTCTACCCATATGTGCTAACTTTTTGTTAGCCGTAGAACATGGACTCAGAATTATCTCAGGGCTTGCTGGGTGTAAGGAAAGATTATACCAGCTTTATATATATATATATATGTTTTTTATAATCTTAACACAAGGGTGTCCGTTAGCACACGTGTCTTTACCTGTAACACCTACGTGCATTTACTTATACCACACACGTGCTTCCACCTGTACCACGCACGTGCTTTCACCTGTACCACCTTTGGTCTCGAAGAGATAAGGGGGGCAGGGAACATCCAATTTATTCCTCGCTGTGAGGCGCCAGGGGGAGTATTTTATTTAGGGCCTTGGTCGCCGCTGATTTCACGGGTTTACCTGTAAGAGAGAGTAGGTTGTACGTAGTACCCCAACCACAGCCGGGAATTGGCCGAAACCAATCGGTACTCCCGAATAACGGGCGCAGGGTAAAAGGATTAAAGGATGCCGCGACACCCCCGCCGTTATCTTGGAATTGGCAAGCCAACCGGTGTCTCCTATGCAGGGACGGCAGGTTAGAAAGGAAGGTCCGGTTGCTCCCAGACAAGCCGGGCAGGTAGAACTGGGCACCTATCAGCCGAAACGAGCGGACCAGGTAGGTAGGTTGCTGCTAGGCTCTTCTTCTTATTTTTTCTTCCTCCTTCCTTTATTCTGGGATGGCTTCTAGTCTTCAGGCTGGGAGGCTAGTTAACCCTGGATGTTTGCCTGTTGACATCAGGGAGCCAACTGAACTCCGGGCCTCACTGCGCTGGCTTTATACTCGCGGGGGCGGCGCATTGGTGGTGAAAATTTTAACTACAAGTACGCGTTGCTGCCTCATTTTTTTACATATTGCAACCTTCGTACTGAGAAACATCCAAGAAGTGACATTAAGAAAACACTAGTGGGAAAATCACTAGTTGCACGTGTCAATTTAAACTAAAACTGTGTGCATTCAGACAATACAATTGATATTGAGCCTCGCAGGCCTCTTTAACGAATTGAATAGTACAGAGTGGCCAAGATAAAAGAGGCCTGTGTTATACGTGATATAAAAAGAACATTAAGCAAGTAAGAGCTGCATTTATGTTACAAGAATTTTTTTTTCGCACGTTGTGTGATGACGTGTTGTTATTTCTTACCGCTAGGGCGGCGCTCGAGCGGGGTCACGTGATGTCGAACAGCGATTGAGTGATCAGTGCTGCGTTGTCAGTAGTCTGTTTGAAGTGTGTTGTGAAGTGCTGCAGAATGCCTTTGTCAATCGAACAAAGAGTGTTCATTATTGAAACGTACTTCGGATGTAAATCGTTTAAAACTGTAAATGAAAGGTTCACTATAAAATATCCAGAGACAGCTGCTCCTGCGAAAAGTGTTGTGCAGAAATTGATCACGAAATTTAGAGCAACAGGTTCAGTCGCTAACGCCAAACGTAACCGTGTAAAGACAGTTTGTTCGCCGGACAATACTGAACGTGTTCACGAGGCTATGGTAAGGAGTCCACGGAAATCAACTAGACGTCTCTCCTCCCAACTAAACATCAAACGAACGTCATGCCAGAACATGTTGCAGCAGTTACATATGCGACCATACAAAGTAAGAGTGATGCAAGCATTAAAACCTACAGATTACGGACAACGACAACACTATTGCGAATGGTTACTCACGAATGTTGCTGATGGTTATCTGGATCCTCATCTTTACTTCCACTCAGACGAAGCATGGTTTCACCTTAGCGGGTACGTGAACTCTCAAAACACATGCTATTCGTCAACATACAATCCCAGGGAACGCTTTGAGGTGCCTCTGCATGATTTGAAAGTAGGCGTTTGGTGTGCTGTTTCAGGCCGATGGCGCTACGGCGCATACTTCACGGTTTTCAATGTCATACGTCCATGAAGCTTTCGGAGAAGAACGTACAGTTTCCGCAGGTTTATGGCCTCCCAGATCGCCCGATCTGTCGACCTGTGATTTTTATTTGTGGGGTAATTTAAAGGGTAAGGTCTACAGTAACAACCCGCATACAATTGAAGAGTTGAAAACAAACATTCGCAATGCGATTGCGGAAATCACACCAAATGAATTGGCAAAAGTTTCCAGAAACATGTTGAGACGTGCTGAGTTGTGTATCGAGGTTCATGGTGAACATTTTCAGCACCTCCTGTGAACTATTGACCTATTGAATGTTCAGTACGTTGTTTTTCATAATAATACTTTCCTACTCTGTATTCTGTATATACAATAAATGAGTGAATTGTCTGTATGTTGTTTATAAGACATGGGGCCTCTTTTAGTTTGGCCACCCGGTATAAATGACAATAAATGATAACATGCACCGAATACAGCGACCACGCAGGGTCGAAGCTAATAAACGTAGAGGTGGATCCGTTAACGTTTTCAGAATAGAGCGACCACTCAGGGTCGAAGCTAATAAACGTAGAGGTGGATGCGTCAACACATTTAAACTAGAAGTGTACGCTTCGCAGGGACTTTTAGCATGCACTCTTTATCCAAACCTTCTTAACAAAATACAATATTGCGACCGCGCAGGGTCGTTAAATGTGGCGACCACGCAGGGTCCTTACAACAGTCATACGTTATACCCGTCTGCCAACAGTTTTTAAGCTCCCAGTGTTTCCTGCCCACCTTATTAGACGCTAAAAATTGCAGTTTCAACCTAAAATCTTGGGTATCGAGATTGTGGGTCTACCGTTCAACGCACGCGGGTGGCTTTGAGGAAAATAACAGTGACAGATGGGCACGGGAGATGAACTTTCTTCTAGTTGACACTATGCACACTAAAAATGACGTCAAGAGAAGGATCGCTCTTTATTCTCATGTCAATGGAATATTTATTGTTAAGTTCTAGTTGTCAATTGGCGGGGCAGTACGTAGCTCCTTGTGCTCCTTGAATTCACCTATAGGGAAACCTAAACAAAAACAGTACAAAAACACACTTTTTGCAGTTGAAACGTTATTTAGTCCCTCTTTCGAAATATTTTAGTCACTAATAACCGAAACAGTTACTAGCAGTCGAAATAGGCAATTATATGCACCGTAGAATTTTCATACATAATGATTGTATCACACTGAAAAAGCATACGAATTTGATAACAGGAACTAAATAGCAATTTAGGGCAACATCCGGGCTCTAGTAATTGTGCCTGAATCACGCCAGGCAAGATATCCTGCTGGATTTTCCAGTTGGACTTGGACTATTTGCGTGGTACTTGTATATCTGCTAGTTTTCACCTCACACGATACTGGTTGCCAGTGGCGGCGATTGGGTTCCAAAACCAAGGGCTCAAAGACAGTACATTTCCCATTATAGATAAGATAGTGCGGGGACAAAAGTTGCCAAAAGTGGGGTGGGGGGCACTACCCTCTCTCGCCCGCCTCTCCCGCCACTGCTTATTACCGTACTTCTTGGTAGGCTTTTGTTCCCACAAGGAATTGTGCAGACGAGCGACTTGACGAAGAACTTTGTAGGATAGAAAAGTTACTGCTGTTATTTGCCTACAATTGCCAAAATTCGAAGAAAAGCATGAGCTAAAACTTGACTTCAAATAAAATATGGTAGTCAAAGTGGTGTACTCAACATGTTTTAAAAAACTTTGGTATGTATTTGTACATACATGAGATTCGCAGGATGCATTCATTTAAAAAAAAAAATGTTCAACTAAATATGTTAAACATTAAATACAATGGTAATAATAAATACTTTTTATCATCGAATAATCGCATCTGTCGTGTTCAAATCTCATTGCTATGGATACATTCCTAAATATTAATAAACACAAATGCACCTCATTTTCTTTTTTTTAAGCAGCGAACAAAAAAATGCACAACCAACGCTCTAAAACCACAAAGAATGCTACCGCTTTTGCTCGCCAAAGCCACAGATTATCTTCACTTGACCGAACGTTTGCTCTGATTGGTTGTTACCACAGCATCTAGCAGACAAGCAAGTTGCAATGAGAATACAGTCTAGTACTAGTCAAAACCAGTCTAGTATAGCCAGACCGGCAGCCATCATTTCTACCCATGTAGTCAGTCCAGCGCCAACTATGGCATTCCTACTGGAAATCCAGTTCCGTGTGATTCGACCTTTACTGTAATCTCGCTTAAAACTAGTACTAGTTATCTACCTGTGCATAATGGGACTCAAGAGAACTCTTTCCATGCTTTTGCTCTGCTTTTTTAAAATGTTAAACCAGGTGTTATAAAGGTGTAAGTGGAAATAGGAACATGAGATAGCCGTATGCTTGACTGAAACCATTCAGAAAGGTCCCTCCCTCCTATCTCTCTCTCTCTCTCTCTCTCTCTCTCTCTCTCTGTGCGTGTGTGTGTGTGTCAGCTGTTGGTGGAGGTCTATTCCGGGCAGGTTCAACCGAAATCATTAATTTCTTTCAACTTTCATCGTTATGTCATCCCTTCCTGAAAGAACTGCCATTGCCAGAGTAGCAATCGGCCAATGGAAGAGCTTGACCTCAGTCAAAGGAGTAGAACTGGACTTCCGCCCTGACGTGACTTTCATCGTAAACGGTTTTACTACCCAGGAAGTAAGCTACTGCCACGTAGTATCTGTGAATCGATCTATCTACAGACGCCAGACTCACTTGGCAATATTCACGATGTCCTCTGCTCGGTCGATGACTCAATACCGCTGGCACCCGTCCGTCTTGTGGTGAACGAAACTAAGTGACTTGGATTCGAATCCCATGCAACTAAATTTCCTTCTAAAGCAACTTAGTGGTCACTTAACCAGATATTGAACTGGGAATGGTGTTACCAACTTGATTTTCAACTGATTTTGTTAAATACATCGTGTCCTATGTTCACTATTGTCTTTTATTGCATTCTGGGAGCAGAACGATCCTCCAATAACGTGATACAAATTATTTCTTCTTGATAGCGCCGTAAAGAGACTTATGATTAATTGGCGCGATATTGAGTAGTTTTAATTCAAGTATTTTTAGTTTCAAAGTCCGCTTTATGCACAGATAGATGCATCGGGACTGGATGTATAGTTTAAAGTGAAATTCGAACCACTATGTGCCTCCACCGAGTATTGAACCCGTGACCCCTTCATTACAAGGCGACCACGTTATCACTACGCTGGAAAGTAGTAGACAGTGGCATGTGAAGGGAAGGTTGCTGGGATCCAAACTGCTCTTGGTTCAGCATTCTACATAATAATAATAATTATAAAACTGTGTGGTTACATTCCTTTTCGAATATCCTGGCCATGACATACTGGAATATGAAATAGAATTAAGATATCTTTATTTCAGTGGTTGGTACGGCGTTAGACTTTGTCGGTGTTCTTTCATCAACTGCATATTTGCGTTTAACATAAAAACAAATTGCAAGCGACGTAAACAACTACATCCAATACAGTCCAATGATAAATAACAACCGACTGTAACGCATTTGGAAGACATTGGATACAGGAAAAAAAAAAGGAAATTTGAGTTTTATTTCAAGTGGTGGAACATAAACCTGTCCAATCAACCTTTTCTATAAGATAACATTTGAAAACATAAAACATACCTGAGTTCAAAATTTTGATCTTCCTATGAATCCTTATATTTACTTAAAAGGACATCGGAAAGAAACTTGTAGCTTTTTGGAACGACAGTGCTTCAGAAAGACATCAAATTAATTTTATGAGATATGAAGAAAATGAACTCCTTGTAAAATTGTTGTGTTTATGTGATTAATTGAGAATAATTAAAGTTTATATCAAACTGTGCTCAGTTGTGTTCAAATCTCATAAGCAGAGACGCCAAATTCAAATTAATTTTGGAGGGCAAAATTGACTTAAACGGTATGTAGCTACATCCTACATGTATGTGTGGGCGTGTGTGTGATCTCTTAGAAAAAATTGGGGGCGTAAGTGCATTGCCCACACCCCCTCCCCAAGTCGGCGCCTATGAAGGATATAATGTCTGAATAGACTTAGACACAAGTCAGCAACATTCAGAGAAGACTACGAAGAAACAGAAACTATACCGGAGCTGGTTAGGCAAGACGCACAATTATAAAAAACCTTGTAAACAGGTTCTTAGTAATTGAGGTGTTGAGAAAGCTCTTCCTCAAATTCCACTTGACAATAAAGTAATATTTTATGCTCAGAACAAAATATGGTACAACATGCCAAGAGCCGACTTCCGTGACAGAGTGGTTAGCACAGCGCAATACGGATTCGGATCCCGGCCTGAGCATGGGAGTTCTTTGTGAATGTCCCTTAATCAGTTTCACCATATCATCGCAAATTCTCATCGTCGCGAATAGCCAGAAGTGGCAGAAAAGTTATGCTAAATAACAAATATCTTTAAAAAGTGCCAAGTCTTTCGTTGTACTTCACATTAACCATTGGTTTACAAATTTCATTGTTCTGTAATTAGTTATCTCCCTATTCCAGCGCACAATAAGCAATTTAATAGTTGATTGTACCTTTCTAACACAGTAAGTTTATTGCAGACAACATTTTTTGCTCCCTGGTTTGTATATTCTGTTTTATTAGGATCTACATCCTGTCAATGACTTTTAATTTTTCTAGAAATACTGGGCCAAAGGAAGGGGATTATGACACTCACCAACCCCCATTTGGCACGCAACTGATGCCGTTGCAGTAGATTTGGCAGGGACAATTCAACGCAGGCAGAAACAGCGGAAGAGAAAACAGGACTGGGCTCAGTTTGGTAGAGACTTCGGTTCGAATCCTGGTGGATTAAGTACATTTTACACTTAAATTTCCACATAAGGGGGTTTACTCTGAACTTTCCCCCCGTATATCCCTAATTAAACACAGAGCTATTGTTGTATAATTTCATGGAAATTAGTCTTAATTTAGGTCGTCATAAGTTAAGAAAACCAACCTGTTTCCAGTTCATTTCAAGCTACCGGTAATCTGAATAAAGCAACTCCGACGGGGAATTCACACCAGAGCGATAAGCGACACGCGACACATGCCTCTTGGAAACGAGCCAATCAGCACCAACCTTTCACACCGTAGCGGCATGACGGGCCGCGCTTGCTCGCGTTTGATTGGTGAAATCCTCAAGCGACACGAGTCGCCTGTCGCTTCGGTGTGAATTCTATGTAACATGCTATTGCTTGTTAAAGTAATAAAGTTTACATTTCAAAATCAGGAACTATAATTAGGTTACTTTTAAAAAGTAAGTCTCCAATTTTTCACATCAGAAATATGATTTGTTTCTTCCGGCTAGATAGGCTTTCTGATAGGCTGTCTCCGAAGTTCAGATGAAATAAGACGCACGGCTCCTTCCCCCTTCTCAGCCAGCCAAAGGGGCCAGACGCAGGAGTAAATAAAAGGACAGACGGTTCAAAATAGGTTCGCCTTTTTTTATAGCCCTACAATGCACTCGCTACCTTGCTCAGCGAGTTCCTCCTCAACCTTGAAACTCAAGAACCGGAGGGGATGCTGGATGCCTTTCAGGTGCACGAGATCATCACGTGAACTTTCTAAACATGTTTCTCTGAAGCAGGGTTGGCAGGCACAGACATTTTTTTCATGATTTCCAACTTGACACGTAACCAATACTTGTAGGCATTGTAGACTTCGTTATACGCATAGACAACGTATAGGATTAACAGCGGGTATTCTAGATATGAAAGAGATTTCCCTTGTCTTTTAGTTGTTGAAGGAGTATGAAAAATACGGGACACCTGTCTTTACAGTTACGAATAATTCCATGAGATGGACATTCACAATATGTGATCTATCCTAGTCATGGTCGGTTGGTGGGTGCGGGGCATGGAGCATACAATATACGAGGGGGGGGGGCTAAAACTAAAAATTTTCAGATGAGTGAAAAAGTCAACATTTTTTTGTTCTTTGGTCTGAAATATAGTTGTCTTTATAAACACAATAAACATTATTACAAGTTGTTATAAATAATTAATGTGTATCGTATTACTATCAAAGAGCAATAAGCAGAATATGTTGAAGGTTAAGAATTATTGGAGGATGCAATGGCGCGTAAAGCTTTGTCTTTTTGAGATACAGAACATTGAATAATTATGTTGTGTATCATTATAAGTCGCATTTAAATCAAAGATGAATAACGGTAGTGGAAGGGTTGCTTGCTTCCTTCCCCGGAAATTTTGCAAACAATTTTCACAACATGTATAATCAGGGTGGTATTTGAACATGGACAGGCAGACAATATAGCATTTCTATACTTCAAAGAAGTTACTGTAATGTCCCAACAAGAAACCCTTTACAAATGGATACGTTTTATGGCATCGTCGATTTTTATTCATAATTATAATGCAGTTTAATGATTATTCGCGAATTGAATACAAATGAATGTTAAAAGAGTTGCTAGGATGCATGGATAAATATGAAGCTAATAATAATATTAGGTTAGTGAATAATTATTCCACGTGTAAATAAATATGTATGAGTAGGATTGGAGTTTGTTGTGCGTTTTGAGACACAAATACGATATCTTAAATTTCTCCCGTGCAACGTCTGAAAACTTCCTTAACGAAGCTCTCCCCTTCCCCCCCCCTTTCGGAAGTCAGTTCGATACAGGGGGAGAGTAAAGAATTTGACATGTTAAAATTTGAATTATTATAGTTTAATTTTGTTTATTTATAAATGCAAACAAACGTTAGTGTTAGCCTCTGACAATGAAGTAAAGCAATGAAATGGAATCAGATTTCGAAAATGGAATCAAATCCAACTCGTAGGTAGGGAGGCCGGGCCTACCTCTAGCCCTTACCTAGTTACGGGCTTGTGGAGAAGCGAATCAAGTAATAAATTCACCTTTGTATGTACCTAGGTACATACAGTATATGGCTGAGCAGAATCTCTCTCCTGATTTTTGAAAATGTGCGCTGGCAAAACTGCTTGAAGTCTGTGCGTGCTTTGTGTGCTGCCTGCTAATCATTTCGGGTTCATGGGATTCGTTGCGTCCTAGTGCCAGACACACAACACTGCCTGCTTTTGGTTTCATAATCGTATACACTTAACACGAAATCCCATACCTCAACCTGCAAACGTAATAGCAAGCATACGGTGAGGAAAATGGTGGCCCAAAGAAACTGGGAAAAAAATAATCGTTGATTTAACTTCAAAAGGAAGACTGATGTCAAACATTGTGAACAAGCCTCAAATTATTATTATGCATTACATTTATTAAATATATGTATTATAATTATTATTATATGTTTACAGTAATTAATAACATTACAATCAAATATTTCACACCCGGACGAGGTACATATTGATTCGGATCCCACTTTCAACTTCAGGTCTAGCTCCAATTACCCTATCTGTGCATAAAAGTGTACTTAGAACAACGCCTCAACCAACCTAAACCTTCAACTTTTTTTTCGGGAGATCTTTGAGGTTTGTTGAAACTATGACAGTATCATCAAAGTACAAAAGAGGAATCTAAATTCGATTATCTCCTTATTATCTCTTAAGTTATGAATGATCAGCAATTCTAAGCACTGAAGAGGACCACATCTGTACCTGATATGCTTAGACAAGACAACTGTGGTAAAGACAAATTTTGCACTTACCGCACGCTCAAACCAGTCGACAGCATTGACACAAGATCTCTTCCTGAAATCCAAAATAGTATTTATTAAATTACTGAACTTATACAAAGTCAGACTTCCTATAATGAACAATACGAGATAGAAATTAAAACATTGTGAAATTTTTAATGCATAAAATAAAGCTAGCATTTGTTATGAATTGCTTTATTTTTTTCTTCAAAATGCTCCACAGCCTCCTAACGATGACGTCACATTTCTAACTTTTAAGCCAAGTGGATGGACCAACCTGTACCTGCCTAGTGATGCTCACTATAAAATAATCATGTTGCCAACATCCTTTACTAGATATATCTATGTGATAAACGAGTGAATATGTTGAATTTTGCAACTAAAATGTAAATGAGCATGTTTTCAAAATGTATGCTGGCTATGAACAGTCAAATGTAAAGCTGTAAGTTCAATACATACATATGATGATATGATGTCAACATCACGGTAGGAAAGTATAAATACCGATGCAGAGGTGCTGACAGATATGGATTTTTCTCCTCCGACCTTAAACGGCTTAAGAATAAATATAAAACCGGTTTATAATTTTGTTTATAAATTACGTACATGAGGAACATTTGTGTTCACTGCAGGAGAAGCAAGTGTAATTCTTTAGTGACGTCACAGGTTCGATTCCCGGTGGAAGCTCCAAAATTTCAATATTCACCCAGCATCGTGAGTGCAATTGGATCTACTTACAAAGGATAAAAAGTAGCGGTTTTCATCTAATAAGTGGCAATGGAACTCGACGTGCTGACCACGTCATCCTAACGCTGCTTCCTGTTCTTAAAAATATTGTAATCCAGGCCATGTATTTAACGTGATGCTGAATTTTCTTGTGAAAATATTTATTTGTAATGAAGAAGAGCTAAATTCTCAGGTGAATTATCACATGTACATTCGTGAAAATTCCTAGTACAGGACATAAATCAACTACAACCAATCAGGTGCACTTAAGGCTTGAGGATTTTCCAAGAATTCGGCATTGCAAGGCAGAGCATCTCCCACTATGCAATCTTCTTCCTTTCACGGCCGTAACCTCGCTCTAAGTTGAATGAGAAATTACATCTTTCTTTCAATTCCAAGAACTTCAGACGGTTAAGAAAAGATCGGTTCCACTGAATTTTTTCCTCTATCATTTTCTTGCTCCTTACTCACATTTTGTCACGATTATTCTAGTTATTCTAGATTGTTCTGGTTAGAATTAGGAATAGACAAGGAGTTCTGGGCTTGAATTTAGTGTAAACCGATGTTCCTTTGTGCACGTTATACCATCAGTACATCACTTCACCATCCTTTCAACCCCTCGGTGGCCGAGGCGTTGTGCTGGCAGGTTCCTGGGGCGTAACGGAAGTTCTGAACTGTAGGGTCGTTAACATATTAAGAACTCATGCCGTTTACGTGAAGAAAATTTCACGGATGTCATTTAGCGTTGGTAGTCTTCAGCCTTTCGTGAACAGGTAAGGTAACGAACGCGCAGACGAAATCGACTGGAACTTAGTCACACGCCGGACACCTGTACAGATTTCGTCAAAAGTGGGAATGAGATGTTTTATTTCCAAGATGGAATTGCATATGTGTACCTGCTGCTTCGAGAAGGTGAAGATTTTTGAAGAAGAAAGAACGACTGAAAAACTTTTTCTTTTCAATAATAGACAATCAGTGTGGGAACTATTAAATATAAATTTGTTAGTGTGTTTGGAGACATCTACAAAGGTGCTTGGGTTATGGTTCTGTACCTGTAACAGTAAAAAATAACAACAGGAATAGGAATAAAATTATTATTTTTTTAAATATCGTTCTGCCACTGAAAATTAAAACCCCGATCATTCGATATCCATGAATACGGCAGTGGAAGACATATAAATAACTTAAAACTATCTATGATTAGGCGCTTAAGCCGTACATTTCTCCAGAAAGATACCGGCCTTGAGGTAAACACACACAGACACATATACAAAGATCCTTGAATGTGAAAACTTAAAAAAAACAAAAAAAACAATATTGATTCTTCTGGCAACATATAAATTCATATATTATAGAATACTCCATAATTGATTGATTGGTTGATTTGGTGTTTTAAGTCCACTTTATGCACAGTAAGGATAATCTGGACTGGACCTACAGTTTAAAGTGGAATCCGAACCACTATGTGCCTCCACCGGGAGAATACTCCATAATTTCGACTATTATAGTTTTCTGCGTGAGACTTATTTTAGACACACTTTCTCACGCGTCACTCCACTTATTAGTTCTTAATCCTTAGTAAACAAAGCCCAGTTGATTTGTAAGAAAAATCTATTCTTGACTCTCGATTTTAATTCTTGAAAGCTCATTGGTTGTTTGGGCGTAACCTATACCAAGAGAGATTAACAAGAACTCGCAAGAAGTCCAAGTCGGCAATTGTTAACGTGAAGTCAGGACTAGAATCGACTACGAATCGAGCGATAATCGAGTGGTTCGGATGCGGATCGTATACTAACATAAACATAACCCCACAGCTCTACAGCACCTTGGCGGGCCTTGGCTTACCTACCGACTGCTGGTCTCCCTCCCACACTGTTCCTCCGTCACCTGTTATAGCGTGGAGGTCTCAGACCAGTATTGGGGTGACGGGTGATCAGCCCGACGAACCCCTAGCCGTTGTTGTAGGTCTTCTCGACCGGGTTACGCTCACTCACTCGGAGCTTCCCAATTTCCTCACGATGGTGGGTTGCCACCGGCCCTATACGTAGGCCGAATAAATTCCGACCAGAGCCGGATTCGAACCTACGCCGTCCCGCAGCGAACGATCTCAAGACGAGTGAACGCCTTAACGACTACGGAGGAGGACGCGGATCGTATACTATATCCCGGAAATCTATGGAGCCAGCCGCGCATAAAGATAGAGAAGGGGAGACAGTGAGTGGGCGGAACGAAACAGTACACGTTTCTGCAAAGGCTGGTAACTGAAGTCGCTTTTCCCCCTCCACGGAATCCCGTTCCCTCGCATTTGTTCATTGCTCCAGCCCTCTTGAGTCACTACTTGCCCAGAGACTTGCTTTCGTTCGCTCGGTCCAGAGATTCCCGGATCTTCGTTCGAGTATTAGCTACGGAACGGGAGTTCCTGTAAAAAAAAATTACTTAAAAATAAAACAAGAAGCCAAATCAAAAATGCAATGAAAGGAATGGAAAATGTTTCCATTCTATTCGAGGACAAAAGACATACGGGACAGGTGCATCCCTCTCATTGTTGGCTTGGTGCAGGCAGCCAGCTATTATTGGCCCCCACGCCACTGCACCGTGCTCTCTGAACTTGTTCAGGTGCCAGGGGGGTTATGTAACGCATCGACGCTGCGGATACATGCTTGGCCGTACCTATCAAAATGTAATGCGCAGGTAAATTTCATTTGCAAATGACTCCCTTCGTACAGAGATGCAAAGCAAGTGTCGCAGGTAAACGATAAACAAGCGCCAAAAACATCTCCACCGGCGTCCTTGCATCTCAGTCCGTCGCTGCCTTTGCTTCGGCCTCGACTATTCTTGTGGCGCCCCATTTCTGCTCTCTTTAGCCTCGTTCTATCTGTCGATGTCCCCTGAATCACCGTTGTGCAATCGTCGAAGTCGGATTGCCCGTGGGTGCTGTAGAAATTTGAAATTATGAAGACAACACCGGTAAGTTTTAAGTAATTTCTCATGTGCTTGCAACTTACAATTTGTACTAATTATTCGAGTATATTAACATAACCAACAAATGTATGCCCTTTTGATGTTGGAATACTCCGCCATTTTAATGTTATTCTCATTTCAGGCGCCGATCTCCGTGGCGGAGTGGTTAGCACAGAGCGCTACGACGCCAGGGGTCCCGGGTTCGAATCCCGACCTGCGCATGGGTGTTCTTTGCGAGTCTCCCTAATTCAATCTTATCATCCTCATCGTCGCGGTTAGCCAAACAAGCGATGTAATCTATTATTCTAGGCTCCTTCTCCCGACTTGCGGCAACTGAAATCTCTACGTCTTGAGGAGTTCATAGTCAAAACCATCAATATTGTCTCAAGTGCGCACGTTCCACTGCAATAAAATTCTCTCTTTCTGAAAAAAAAAAAATACCCTCCTTCAAAAAATTAGTTTTTTTTATATAAGTTTCGGGGTTAATCGGGACTAGACTTACAGTTTAAAGCGGCATCCGAACAACTATGTGTCTCCAACCCGGTTCCCTTGCTCTATTTGTTTACTATATATATATATATACGTATATTAATAAGTATGAACTTGGTGCGACTGCTCTATTTCTTCGCAAGCTGACAATATATTAATTCGATGTTGCTCTAATACATTCACCGGCGCGACGCCGATTACTCTTTTCCAATTTTTTAAATCGTTCTTGCTTCTCCGGTGTCCCCTTTGCCTTGGTACCCTGCCCTACACCTCCTCCTTTGCCTATAGCTACGTTACTAGTCAACCCTCAAGAAAAGAGAGTGAAAAAGTGAGGCATGCAGTTCGCATAAAAAAAGAAGGAAAGAGAAACATTCAGGGTGGAGAGAAAAGAAGAAACTTGTACACGACCGGAAAAATAGAAGAAAGACAAGGAGACGCCAAGTTAAAACGAAGATAGGAAGTTAAACAGCCAAGCGCAGGCGCAGAGAGTGAGAGGGTGGAGGGGTTTGTTATATTTGCGTATACGACAGTAAACTTTACAGCTTCCAAAATACGTGTGAGCATTTGTCGAAAGCGGAACGACATTATCGTCGTGAATATCGTTTGGGAAGCAAAAATATTGTTCTAGGCACATTGGCAGTCCCCAAAGTACTGGGCAAGTAACTCCTCGCCTCACCCCCCATACACATAAAATGCGGGGACCTCATTGATAAAATAATCAAGGACAGGCAAGTATTTATGTATATTTATTTTACGTCCCTCATTCTGTCACTTTAAGCAATCACGACAATGAGAATGGATGATGATTATATTAAATTAATGAAGGAACACTTACTCAAAAGCACCCATGTTAACACCAAGACTCGAACCCGGAACCATGGAGATGGCAAGACGTGCAAGTACATACGACCTATTATCTGTCCAATGTAAGAACGAATTCGATGTAAATAAATGCATGTGGCTTCTGAGAAATCCTATTGGTTGCTCGAATGGCAGCTGTGTGGGAATCTTGCGCTTAGGAATATAGAGTATGTGATAAAGCCGTACCACTCAACGTGGCTACTATGTTGAAGTTGTGGTATACAAGCAATATATCTACGACCAATTTATTATTCGGCAAAATAACACCGGAACTAACGCATGGGAAACGAACTATTTTCTCAGAAGTCACGTGGTTTTGTTTACTTTAACCTCGTTCTTCCAGTATATGGTAATTTCCGGGAGTTGAGGAGGCGGCTGTTATCGTAGGCGGAAAGTTGTGGGTTTTTTGGTTGTTTTTTTTTTTTTTAAGGTCGCTGGAATTTCAAATTCAACGCTCTGGGGTGAGGAGAGCTCACATGAAGAACTAAAGGAGATCATCTGACCTTTCCGCACGGAATAGGAGAAAATTCTCCTCCTTTCTCTTTCTTATATTTAAATCCCTTCTCCTCCCTCCGCTATTTATTATGTTTTATTTCTGTATTCTGTTATTATTATTCTGTTTTATTTCTGTATTCTCTCTCTCTCTCTCGTTTCTTTAATTCCTCTTTCCTCTCTCTCTCTCTCCTTCATTTCCTCTTTTCTTTCTCTTTTCTCCCCTTTCCTTCATTGCCTTATCAGTAAAAACTGCATATCCCGGAACCTCTATAAGAAGGAAACCTGAAAATACGGGAAAAAAATTCCCCAGAACGGACCTATTTTATACCAAAAAATGACCTGCTTAAGGCGGAAACGTCCTTAACGCGGAATTGCCACTAGCTTATCGGTAACATTGTCGATATGAAAGAATGCGCTACAATACTCATACCTCTTACGATTCAGTTTCTTTCTTTCATCTCTTACCCTCTTTCTCCACCTTTCTGTGTCTATTTCTCCTCTGTTCTTTCGTCATCTTTCTATTTTTCTTGTTATCTCTCTTTGTTTCTTTTTTCTCCACTTTTATCTCAATCTTTCTTCACCTCTCTTATTCCATCTTTCAATCTTTCTCTTTCCCTCTATGCACATCGCGCACGCCAGGGGTCCCGGGTTCGAAAAGATACATAAGTACGTACTGTACGTTCTTACAATACTGTAAAAAGTGTACCAACATGTTGTGTAGTTACATAATTGTAATCTCTGCTATGCTTATTGCGACTGTATCGCATTTTTATTCATGTATACGTACATGCATTAGTACTCTACATTATAAGTAATGCGAAATGTAAATCTGTCTTTCCATTATTTCCTGCAGCGCTCCACACTGTATTTAAAGTCAACCGTGTATAAGAAGGAAAACTGTTAAGACGGAAAATTTTGCTCGGAACCATCATGTTCCGGGATAGACAGGTTTTACTGTATATATATTTCAGTGTCTGCTTTCTTAATTTCTCTGGTTTCAAATACTTCCTTAGAACATTATCTGCAGCCATCCATAAATACAGACAGTTCAACCAATTTGAGAATAAACGATGCAAGCTCGCAAACTAAAGTGGATAGTTTTATGTATTTTCTACTTTCACTTCTCCTTCATTGTGCCCGATAGTGGACCCGTGTTCCCTTATGTATAACTTCCCGTCCTTGCTTCATTGTCAAAAACTTCAACAACGTCAAATATTGCATGTGTACTTTCACTGGGTGCGGTTTTCTCCTTCGTGATGATACGAACACTTGTCACCGACTAAAGTTGAGGACGTTGCGCTGAAGAATGCCGCACATTTTAGTAACGCGAGGGTAGAATTACATGATAAATAGCTGATTGCATCGCCCACGCTCCTTCCCCTCTCGCTTGCAGTTAAAAATCCGACGACAGCACCACAGTAGTTTCCTCATCTTGGTAAAGCTACAGTACCGTTTCAGCTAAAAGAAAAAACATTGTCCCTCCGTGGCAAAGAAAAAAACCTCTTACGAACGGCCTTCGTAATTTCATATCGTAATTGGCTCAAAATTTATCTAAACTCCCTCAAACTGTCCCTACAAGCTCTGGGTAAATGTTTGTTACCGATCGCTTCCACTACAATAATATCAAAACTAGGGCTGAGCCGATACTGTTGCCGATGTATCGATATCAGAAAGTATCTGTAGGATTTTACATACGGATACCGGCCGATATTTTCCGGCGATTTGATCGTTCAGAATCGAATTGTTCTGAAAGTTTGGCAAAATTCTAAGTTCTTATTCATTTTGCACCAATATTACGTGAAGAAAACTGTATATTGATTATATAGCAGGTACTGTAAAACCTCGTTAATCCTGACAGATGGGTGGGGGGTATAAGTTGAACGGTTTAACGAAAAATCGGATTAACTAAAATAACCTAAAAGAACAGTAGAAAGTGCATTAAAACTCCGTTTATAACAACAAAACACGTTTGTTATGGTGTATTTAAAGGGCATAGGTCTAGTACAGTACAAAGTCTGCGGGAAACAGAATTTCATCAGTGGTTGACTGCCTTTTCTTTGGGAAGTTCTCTTGTTGACTTCTAGCCACATCTAAAACCTTGCATTCTGCTTTTCTTTTATTCCTTTTGCTTGTCCGGATTAAGCGAAGTCCGGTTTATCGGGGTCCCGATTAACGAGGTTGTACTGTACTTTAATATTTGGATGTAAGTTTTGAACATTTTAAAGGAAAATTCTGGTAAATTGATGCTTATAATTGGAGTGGAATACTCACCCAGTATCATTAATAAATATATTGAACAATTTTTAATTGTTACAATTTTCAAGTATCGGTATCAGTAAGAGTATCGGTATCGGAATGGGTATCGGGTAAAAATGGTATCAGCTCAGCCCTAATCCAAATCTGTGAATCAACTTCATGATTCACAGCAGAAGCAAAACAAAGTCTGTCGAGCTTTCTCCAATCATCAGGCTTCCGTAGGTGGAAAATTCCATTGCTCCTGGGGAAGGAACATTCCAGTAAGGTCAACGATGAAAGCTGGCCGATGGATTCGCCGAGTTGATATTTTTTGCATGTCACAGTCCAGGGCATGTTCCACATGTCAACAACAGATATCAAGTTACCGTTACGTGGCAACCTGCGAAGGAGTTTGAGATGCATGTTCTCCAGGAAAAGCCTTCTGAACGGTGGCAGCTTGAGGGCGTCTAAAAATAAGAAGCTCCTCTTCCTTCCGCGTCTCGGTGATGGTGAATCGATCTATTTTTAAAAATACACGTCAGGTGATAAATCTATTGTTTCGTTTAGTGGCACGAGACTCCAGAATATTCTTATTTGCCTGAATGATTCCAGAATCTTTATTATTATCGTGCCAAAGATTTTTGTAACGGGGCAATGGCCCAACCACAGGGAAGGGGGGCCCAACCTAGGACGAAAGTAAGTTCTAGGGGGGGCAAAGACGGGTAAACAATGACGGTCAATGGCATCTGCAGGAGGCACAGAGGAGCAATTGCTCCCCTCGATTTCATATTTTATGCAAATAAAAATACATTCGCTCGCAATGCCTCATTTTCTTATTCTTATCACCTTCAGAGCCGTAGCTACGGGGCGGCGGGAGTCGGCCCTGGGCGCCGAACAATCTAAATTTAAACAGTTGTAAAAGAGAGAATGCCATGGTGCTCCATGAAATTATTTGCGCCCTATTAAATCAATATTGCTTTCAGTTTGCAAAATAATTGGATCTAAAAATTTTCTTGCTCGCTTCTCTCGCAATATATAATTATTTTCTGTAATACATTGTAAATTACCAGAGAGAGAAGTAAGACTTATATTAATTGATTTTTGTCTTAAATGAATGAACAATTCTTTTGGAGAGACAATTTATGTAATTTTTGCTGTTGTTTTTTTTTATGAGATGGATGAATTGATTGCGTAATGTATTTAAATAATGCTGTACATATACGTATATATTAAAGTAACTTTGAATACGTACACAATTTAGTGTTAGCATGTTGCATGTGTATTTTCTTATTTTACGTCGCTCCATGTTCCACATGTGCAAAACATGCATTATGCATGAAAGTTATGCTTGTTATAGACCCTATTAAAAAGACGAATTATTTTCGGAATGCATTTTTCAAGCATTTTCTGTCTTTCAAAAATACAGTTTGTGTGCTTGTTTTTCATAATTAATGTGAAATTGAATGTTTTGGAAAAACATAATTACTTCAAATCGTTTGTTCCAACACAAATGCTTTAGCACCGACATCTACCCCTCTTCTGCGTAATTTACGAGGATTATAACGTCTTTGATACTACTACTAGTACTACGACTACTACTAATAATAATAACAACAATAACAATAATGATATTATTATTATAATTATTATTATTATTATTATTATTGGTGCATTTACCCTTTTACTTGCCCCCCAGACAAAAATTCGTGGTTGCGCCTCTAAGGGGGGGGGGATGAAATATGACCTTAACGTGGAGCTGGGGTCGATTCTTTCCTTTTAGTCGTAATCCTGATACTTGGCCATCTTTTCCTGCATTTTGAGTTCAATTTTTTTAGGATAGTGTGCCAAAGAATGGTTTGACCCCACACCAACAACCTCCCTTGGCCATTGTGTTGCCAGAGTTGACGTTGAGTGTTGCGAAGTCGCGAGTTATAGGTTCGAACGTTGGGAAATATATGGATTTTCCATTGTGTCTTATAATTCACTAATCATCACCAATGTCTGACCAGCCACGTATCTACAAATATATTTCGGAGGGGTTACGAACCAATGCCTCAGAAATAATAATAATAAAAGTAATTACATTATAATTAAAATGTTAATAAAGTATTACATTAATTAATATATTGTTATTATTGCATCAATAAGTAAAAAGACGGTATGAGAATAGAGATATAGCAGCATGTTTTCATTATCAACCTTACGTGTATTCAATATCACCAAAATTTGTATACAAAACAAAACACGAATATTAATGTCAAATAGATAAAGAATTGAATATTTATTGAGTAACAAGAAAGGTTGTTAGATCCAGTTAACGAAAAGTAAGGTTCCTAATTATTATGCATATTATCATAGGTAGTAGAATGCATACTTCTTCTTTGGTACTGTCCTTCAAAGCCCTATGATCCCAATATAATCCTTGCCTTCCAGTAAGTTCAAAGGAAATAAATAAGCAACGATTATACAACAAATGCTAAACAAGCATATTTTCATTATTTAATTTATAAACTTCCTAATTCTTTCGGGAGGATTCGGACCCCCTGGACTCTCCCCCTAAATACATCCTTGTGTCAGACAAACACACACTCTTGAATACGGATTTTCGTTTGTGGATAGTAATGGGAGTAATTTAATCCCTTGACAAAACACGTATTTCTATAAGTGACAACAGTATAAGTCATATTGAATATCTTTTGAAACGAATCGTTCGTGAGAGAAATTATGATAATAGAGATGCTCACAGGAAAGAGAGAAGAGAGACAATAAGATAGACAACGAGAGGGAGGACATGAAATCAATACGAAGAGATTAATTTTTAAGAGAGTAAAAACTACTGTAGAAAGAAGAAAGAGGAAACGGAACAGGGAAAAGAACTGGAAATAATATATAGAAAAGAAGAAGTAGGCAATTTTTAATTATTCCAACGGTCCAGTGACCCCCTTGACCCTCCCAGCCTACGACAATGGTCTCAGATATTATGCTGCATGAACAAGATCGCTAATGTAAATTTTAAAAAATCCATAACAACCCTGAAGGAGGAAATCTTGAACCATCTTTCCTACAACCTTGACCAGTCGCAAAAATTTTCCTTATCCAATTTTCCTTTTGTGAAGCTATTTAAATTGCATCTAAAAGACATCCATAATTGTCGTCATGTCTCCTGGAAGTATGCAATCATAGTAACGACATCGTGTTTGGAAACCGAGACCGACTCATCCCCAAACCTGCATTGTTAGGTCATATTGCATCTGTGTTCTGCATCCTTCTCTGTCAACTGGCCGTATTTGGTTTGAAAGTAGACCCTTTTTTGAGTGACGAACATACGTACCTGTACTACGTTCCCAGTATGGGCATATTGCACAAGGTAATGTCTGTACTTTATCATGTTTCTTTGCTGTAGAAAGTAAATTTGGATAACAGATTGATTTTTGGGTTCCTTAACTTTTTCCTACCTCTTTAGGTTAATCGGGAAAGTGAGGGCAATTTATTCGATTTGGTTTATTTTTATTTCGCATTACTACTGCCACTTTTGGCTAATTGCGAAGATGAGGATGAGTAATGGTATGATGGAACTGATGAAGGGACAGTCACAAAGAACGCCCATGCCCAGACCGGGATTCGAACCCGAGACCCGTGCGTCGTGGGATGCTGTGACACCCCACAATGGAGGCCAGTTAGGGCAAATTATTAGATGAAATATTGTAGACTATATATATATATATAATTATATATATATATATATATAATATTTATTAAAAAAGTATAAAGCCCTTGAATTCTTTGGGCAAAATGTATTATTAATCTAGAAATTATTTAAAATAATTGTGCTATGTTTATTGTGTATTCTCGCAACATATTCATATTCTGCAGCCACTGTAAGTACAAAACGAAATTAACAGTTGCTTTACTGTACTTTTCGACTATAATTAACCAAATTATGGTTTGCTAGAATTAGTCTCATCAGGGGCTATGACGCACTCCCCCCAAAAAGGTAGAACATTCCCCCGCGCCCCCCTCTTTATGCCGAATTATTTACTCAAATTATTTTTGGTGAGATCAAATTTGCTGAACAATATCATATTTAAGCAATATGTTTACTTTAGGTATTGTTTACAATATAAACATTAACATGTATGTTGTATATTACTTTGACATTGATTGAAATAACACTTTACATAAATAATGATAACTACTGACGTTGCAAAGTCGTTGCAACAAACTTGTTGATAATTTCCTCAGGCTCACACCATTGTTAGTGTATTGAATCTTATTCTTATCAGTTTGTCTGCTTGACCAACCTTGTATAATGCGAACAGCACTTCCCAACATTCCAAATCGATTCTAAAGGCATAAGAGGTGGTGTTTCATTTCAATCCCATCGCAGCGATCACCCACAGGTAAGTAGAAAAACTGTACATAATAACCATAACTAAAAATCAATATCAAGTCAATCAAACGATACGATCCCCCCATTTTTGTGTGAAGATATGTAGAATTGGTAGGTAAACTATAAAATCTCGCCCCCCCCAAATATTCCTATGACACAGGCGCGTCATGAATTACCCCTGTGGGCACCCCTGGTCTCATCTAGGAACAAAAATTTTACGTGACGTGGTTTTTCAAATATAAAGGTCTACTTTGAATTGTCTCACATCTATGTTTTCACATTTACGCGTATGAGGTTTGCTATAATGTAATGAAAAATAATGCTAATTTTACATGGTCCCACACACACAAAGAAAAGATCTACCCGGTTGCAGTTCGTGCATGCAACGCATCCTACATAGCTTATCTAGAAAAACTTCAGTGGCGGAGTAACGTTTTTTTTTTATTTGGGGGTACAGTGCTTTGAATTATTTTGCAAGGGATTTAATGCAGACAAAATAAACTCTTTAAACTCTTTAGAATTTAGCTACTAAACATGAGATTCTTTGAAGGGAAGCATTTTGTGTCTGTCAAATTATTTGAAGGGGGTAGAAGGGTACAATTCGGGTCAAAGGAATCAGGGGTTATTGAATCCCCCGTTCCTGCGCACTGAATAAAGTAATTGTAAAAGTAACTTGCAGTTACTTTTTGAACGACAACTGTACATTACAGTCAATTATCTTTCATGGCATCCTATTTTCACGCAAGTTGTAGTATATAACTCTATTATGATAATAAGAAATTTAAAATGATCCTCTATATCATGTATTACTATATGGCGGTCAATGTGGACACCAAAAGTATAAAAATAAGCCTCTCAGCTGTATGATCATTTTTGGAATCAAATTCAACGTTTTGGTAGTTCCAAAATTCAACGGGGCACCAAAAATAGTACCAGACTAAGTTCATGAAATAATAATAGTTGTATTTGTGATAATCTGTATATATACAGGGTGATTCAATCTAATGTGCATGAATTTTCAACGTAGAATGGACCGTTAAGGCTGTGTACTGGTATGAGCCTAAATGAGAACGGAAAATGTAATGCAAAACCGTACTGTACCATGTAAATTAAGAATGATGACCGATAGTTAGAGACGAAGTAAGAAGAGTATGTACACAGAAACACACACACACTCACACACACACACTCACACACACACACAGACACCCCCCCCCCCCACACACGCACAACTACAAAACATGGAATTGCAGAACTGGACTACGATCTGTTCATCTCTGCCGTCAATAAATATATTATTTGAAAATACGTATTAATTATATTAGAGGAAATGGTGAATGGGCGTTCTAGGGTGTTGCTTATCTGTAAAAAGCGGAAGCTCATGATACTCTATCAGTTTACCGGCCAACTTCTTATTTCTAGCACAAGGACCAGGGAAAGGGAGCGTGTTAGATTTCGCAAGAAATCAAGCATGTGGTGCAAAACGTTCTGCGGCTACATACGTCTTCAAGCGTGTTTCGGTGCTTGTTACAATGGTGTCCTTGAGACGACCTTCTTCATCCTTGAATTGAGGGGAAATTGGAGGCGGGGACTTGAAGAGATGACGAGTCTTGATTGCTAGCTTGTTTGGGTTCTTGCTCTTCATGAAATGAATTGATCTTCTGCGGATCGTCGCAATAGGCACTTGATGCCAAAGACCAAAGGACAATCCCTGTACTCCACAAGGGAAGGGATTGTTGTCTTAGCCTCAGGTCCTACAGGAAAACAACCTTCATCTCGTGGAGAGAAAAAGTCAATATCGGTAGTAAAATACGTTACGGATACACAACATTTTATTTCGCTGCACCTTGTAATCATAGGTCTAGGGTTCTATTGACAGTGATGGCGCAGTGGAGTGGTTGAGATCGAGGATGACCAAATCCGGGTAATTTCTATCTGGATTTCAGATATCCGGATATTGGATAAGTTTCTATTCGGATTGATTGATTTAGTTTATTTTACTTCGCTTTTCTGCCAAGTTTGGCTAATCGCGAAGATGAGATGAAAGAGATGAAGGGACAATTACAAACACAAATGGTCGACACACAACAAAATCCCATAGAGGATTATACTCGCCATGAGTCCAGACGCCATAGCCTCATTAGTCTGCAAAATACAGTCCAGGACGTTCTACGTGGAAGTGAGGTTGCCATTTTGGTGTCTTCTTAAAGGGTTGCCCCTTACACCGAAATCTATACGGATATCCGAATTACTTTATATATAACATCATATATTTATCCTATGGATAAAAAAAATATATACAGCCATGTGCAAGGAATCCGCAAAACGGACAAGCGAATATTTGAAATGACATGTTTATTGAGAATCCGTAACAAAGAGATACGGATTTGACATATCGGATAAAAGATATGCGGAAAATTCGTAGAACGTACAATGAACACAACGGATTTCTTGAAAATCCGGACCTTGAATTTACAAACACACGATATTCAGCACGATCGGATATCCGTATTATCTTCTGCACTCGAAACGGATATCAGATAATTTAGAATCTGGACTTTGTGGTCAATCCTGGTTGAGATGGCACTGTAAACTGCAAGTTCATTTTCGATTAGTCCATCTGAACTTGCAATTTCACTTAAAATGTGCTTTTGTTTTGCTTTACTTCAGGCCTTCCTTAATCCAGGAAGAAACACAGGCCTGAAATTTCACAAATTTTTACCACTCCGCAACAGTACTCTTTCTCGTCACCGAATGCTTCGAATCTGAGTACATATGCGTGTTCTTCCATGTATTTAATTTATTTATCATTCATCCATATCGTCGCGATTATGTTAATAAGGATAAATAAAAGTGACGCTAAATAACTAAAGTAAAGAAACGAAGCCCCATGGTGCACACAACGCGTTGAGGTCCAAGACTTGCCAAATAACTTTCTTTTTATGATACACAATGGTGTCCCATCTGGCTTTTGAGACCGCAAAGATGTCTCTACATGCGAAGATCAAGAATTTCAATTTATTTTGTACTAAACGTCATTTAGTGAAATTATAAGTAATAAAATCCAAAATAGACAAATATATTAGGGTAGGCACTGCCTTTAGCGATGATATAACAGGAACAAATTATAAAAGTGATGTTGTTATTGACCACGACAGAAACGCCGGTCTATGGCATACACACTTCTGAAACTGCTTCCAATTAGCGAGTTCTGAAATGGAAAAAAAAAACCTCGTCTCTTCCAACCACTTAGCAACTCCATGATAACTAAGCTCGAGTGCTGCAACTGTTTAGCCTTCCAAAGCCAAACAACGTGCTGTTAGAAGAGAAGAAACAGGTTGTGGAGAGGTTCGCTTCCGCAAGACTCGGTTCTCTAGCAAATGCATTTCTTGTTCTGAAAGCAACGAGGTCATCGACTTCTGTGCATTTTATATCCGTGAAGTACAGCGTGTCTCAAAATTCAAAGTACACTTTTAAAAGTATCTGAAAAAGTGCCTCACTTTACACAGTATTTATTTGCGTGCGTGCGTGTGTGTAATTTTACGTTCGCTTAATACTAACGATGCCTGGGTATGTAAGGATGAATTAGATGAACTGGATGAAGGAACACACATAAACAAACACATGCACATATCGGGATTGGAACCCAGGGTGCGATCTTGACTCTTGAGTCGACCAGCAACCCTCTCAGTCACACGTGTGTGGGGGGGAGGGTTCTGTGTGTGTGTGTGTGAGTTTTCGCTTTAAGTCCACTTTATGCACAGTAAGCCTAACCGAGACTGGAGCTACAGTTTAAAGTAGGATCCGAACCACCATGTGCCTCCATCGGGAATCGAACCCGGGATCCCTTGATTGCAAGGCGACGAGGGAAAGGGTTCTGCTACTTTTCTTTAGTTGGTTAACTGTTGTGATCCAAATGGTGTTGATGCAAAGTTAATCATAAGAGACAATTAAAAATACTGGTGTTTATTTTACATGTTTGTACATCCATACATGTTTATCAATAATTATTTCGTTAACGGAAGGATTATTATACTCTCGCCTCCGAAAAATGGTGTCGTGGCATATCACTATAAGGTGGTGTCGTGGCACATCACTATAGGGAAACACCATGTGTGTGTGTGTGTTTGTGTGTGGAGGAAGAGAGAGAGAAAAAACTGAAAACACAATTCCATTATTTGTATAGAATTACAGTTTTATTAATTAGTGAATTACATTATAGTACAAACACACTGACATTACTACACAATTTATTATTTCACAGATATGAAACATCTGTACAGTTCATTTTAATGCCTTTAACGGTATACTATGAGTGAGTACATTTTTCAGCAATTCAAAGTAACTATTTATTCCTTGCAAAGTCTTCTTTGGGATTTCGCTACAGTGTTAACCTGAGTCTACTTGTTTCATTTTGAATCTCAGTGCACAACTACATGATAGAAAAAAACCGCTCTAAATATTATAAGAGGTTCGAAGGATTTTTCCACCGTTCAGGTAAAACCAGGCGCTATTTCCGTCGCAGCATCCCAACCCACGTGGAAATCGATATCACAGAGGGAGAGGAAAGTTCTCTCAGCGCTTCGAGCAGTTCAATCGATGTTGGCTGCATTCTGTGACGCGGTGATGACGAACATGCGCAAAGGATCGCATAAAATGTGCGCAAACTACAACAGGTAAGTAATGCGAAACACGGTGTGACTAAATTGGTAAAATGTAACACGCTCGTATGGGGTGTAAAACCGAAGGTCTGAAAAAGTAATTGGAGACTTTTGGTCACAAAATAAAAAAAAATCTGTCGGCACTCAGCAACGAAAAAATTACGTGAATATGCAGGAATAATACGTAAATCAATCTGACAACATTTCACTCAAATGTGTTAAAATCCGCCACGGTATCTTTATGCACCATCATCTACTTAATGCAATTCTGTATCTCTAAGTTAACTTGATGGTCAGAGAGGCTAATCGGGATTGGATCTAACCGTTGGATGTGGGATTCGAACCTCTGTGCATTGGGATCGAACCCAGGAACCCTTGATTACAAGGGCACAGCGTGACCACCACTCCATCGGGAAGGCCCTTCATGCAATTCAAACGATATCATTGGTTGTTTTAAGTTACATCTTGATAATCCTTACGATTTGTACTTTGTAAAGATTGAAATTAACAAATCAAGTTTGTATAGAATCAAACATTACTCAGGGGACTATTGTATTCAATTTACGCTTCTTTTATATTCCGTGTTAATCGCGACGTTATAGGTAAGTGAATGATATTTCTGCAAGTAATCATTTACTACAAACACCAACATACAAGATTATTTTTTAAACGACTTACATTGATTTGGTGGTGTTTGACTTTTCTCACGTTTCTCTTAGTCTTATAAGGGCTGCAGTTTATTCTCAGTATTATGAGCTTCTTTATAGTAAGGATGAGTGAAAGAAAAACATTTCAATCATCGAGTTCTACACTCTTTTTTACTCCATATGAATTACAAAGTATGTGAATAAAAAAAGTTGAAGATGAACTAAATTTTGTCCGATAGCATTTTCACAAATTATTGTCTTTAAATATTAGTTAGCTAATAAAGTCAGATTTATCATTTTAAGATTTACTTTTCATCATGACCTTCTCTCTATGTGCAGTTGAATAACTAAATAGATACATACCTTCATGCTACTTTGGACTATTTTTATTAAAGGCCTAAGTCTGGAAATGTAGATGTAGTAGTCACTTTATGCATAATTAACAGGTTTTAAAAATAATATATTCCGTGGCCCGGGTTCTGTATCAGAGGACATTTTGGCATATTTAGAAGAAACTTTCCAATGACCTTTAAATAACCGTCTATAAACACGTGACGCATCTTGTACTTCTTATCAAGCATCGCAGGGGGCACTTGAGGATACGTGCCCCAAGGAAATTTCAACATAACAGCAGGAAAAGGTCAGCCTTTTTGTGAAATCAAACTCCTTCGCGCAGACTAACTACGTCATGCAGATATAATATTACTCGTTTCACAAGCATTAGCGCAGCCTTTGGTGCCATGTAACAGTTTACTTGGTGCTACTGCATTGAGTATTAATAGCAAAGGACAAATCTAAGTCGAGCATTAGGAAAACTCATATCTTAATTAGAAATGCGTTACATTATTTTCAATATGATAATACCCCTTCAAAAAAAAAAACAAAGAAAAAGTTGGGGCTAAGGCCTGCCGCTGGCACCTCTGGCACCAAGGGTGAGAGAGTTAACCATTAGGCTACACTAGAGTTAAATATGACAATATAGTCTATAATTATCTGTAGTTTAGTTATGCTAAGGGGCTGGACCCCGTATAATGTGACGGGTGCAAAATAGCGTAAGTGCTGACGCACCTAAACTTACAAATTCATTCAATTCTCTATAGTTGATGCATACACAGTTTCTGATAAACAAATAATATTTGCAACCTTGCGAGTCGTTTTTCATTGATGAAACTGAACAACAATCTAGATGAATTGTATCTAGTACAGATAATACAGTTAGGACTGATAATGATTCATTGGAAAGATAATTTTGAATGAAGCACGGGATATAGGTTTATAGAACACCAGAAAGCTGCAAATCACAGCTCCTCTGCCTCTGAACTATGTAACTTCAATAGAAAGTGAAGCTTATCGCGATACAGATCATACGTAACACAAAGTAAAGTTTTCGAGTGGATTGCGATAATGTGTCACGAGAGTATGAAACGTGCAAATACAGAGAAACATTGGTCATCTGAGAGCACGGGTTTCTTACATCAGGTTGTGCAACTAATGCAAAATATGCCATAGAGTCCTATGAGAAATTTAGCAACTGGCGAACTGCATAATTGTTGAATTTAATCAAATTCCCACATGTGGCTCTCGAATGTATCATGGAAATGAGAGATGTGCCATCTGTGTTTTATTCGTATGTCTTGCGGTTATGTTGTGAGAAAGAACGTATTTGCAACTTTCACTTATCAGTGTGTGGCACATGTTAGAAATCCGTGTGTACATGCACACACCTGTGAAAAGAACCGATGACGTAAATTAAATCAGTGACACGTTCTAAAGACATTAATTTCCTTGCAACCAATCAACTTACTACGAATGCTATACAGTGCTAAGGAGCGTTAAAGTAAACTTCGTTCCACGATATCTATTGTTCGCTTTTCCTCGTTTCTATAACAGAGACTGGTTATATTTTCCGCGTGAGAATTTTCCAGTGGCGTGCCTAGGAGGGGCCTTGCAGTGCGGCAAGACTATTGTACCGGAATCTATTACACACATAATTTTGTAGCGCTGCTTTCTAAGCTGAAAGCTTTGGTCAAACAACGGGTTTCAGTAATTGATTACTTGCATTTTCCTTGTCAAGATATCTCGCATTTTTCATTCTTCACAATGAACAGTACAATAACATACATCAGTTAGGAATTATTTTGAATAGTTGCGCAATTAGGTCATTATAAAAACCAAAATAAACGCCCACACAATCTCAAGAAATATATACTTCAATAATTTTAACGTTTTTTTAAGCAAAATTAAATCCGTGGTCACTTGCGAGTATTACCGCTACCAGAGAAGACTTCACAGAGCGTGGTAATGTGGATTTCAAATCATGCATCTTGTCATTGCACGAGTTCGTCACTATTATGCTAGAAATGTACCTTTGACACAATCGACGACTGCCTCCAAGCTGGAGAACGGTGTGTCTAAAAGTTACTAGAGAGAGCCTCGATGATGACATAGTGGTAACGTCGTCACATTCTAATCAAGGAGTCCCGGTTCGGTACTCGGTGGAGGCACATAGTGGCTCGGGATCCCACTTTACGCTGTAAGTCCAGTCCGGATTAGCATAACTGTGCATAAAAGTGAATTTAAGCAAAAACTCAGAAGTTACCAGATAAACTGACGACCTCCACATTTATTCCAGGGAGTCTTACAAGGGATACCGAAGAAAATGAAAATGGAACGACAAAAGAATGATGATGATGCAAGATTTCGCATCTTTCCTTTTTGCAACGTGTGCAGAGAGATCACACATACAAGCCCTTTGAACTGCAACAAGATTGAAGGGAGAGATTGCCCACCAATGACCACTTGATACCAATCTAAAGGAAGTTAAAATTTGCCACGACGAGCAGCAGTTGGCGAATTGAGAAGCAAGTCACTCATCTGCTGAAATAGATGCATTAAGGGCCTTATGTAACTTGACGAATTGAGAATGCATATACACGGAAGATGTTATTGATTGATGAAGAGGACAGAAAACAAGCAACCATAGCGATATATAGCAACGTCACCCACCGACTTGGTTCAGTTATTTAATAAAATTTAACATCGGATACGCGAAAAGATGAGTAAAATAGCATGTATAAGAGTTGAGGGTTTATCTCATCCAACCGGTTGAAAGCAGGGGTTTATCCAGGATTTTCCATCTGGGGGCGTGACGTCGTTTTTATGGGGTTTATTTAGTGTCTAAATTTCCATAAATTGGGCTCTTCTGAGCAATTTGAGGGACAGGAGAAGCGTTGGAAAAAATGGAAAGGGTGTTGATGTTGAATAATCACTGATTGAAAGAATTTTGAATTTTTTTGTTTATGAATTGGTAGGTGATCCGCAAACATTCATGAATCGTGAGAGAAATGTTATTTTCAATTCCATAAATGTGTTGTACCCTTTTTATCCATGCCTAAAGTTTAATATATTTATATGCCTATATTGATTCATATGAATAATGTGTTGGCAATATTCATGTAAAAATTAACCTATGATTTTCTTCAGATAGGAAAACAAACAATGGAATATTTTATTTGCTAAGTTGGACATTTTTAAAAATAAAATGTTAACTCTAATACCGTGTTAAATTAAGTATGAAATTATCGTTATGGATTTTATAACCAATCAACTTTTTAAGCTAAGTTTACATTAAAATTGTTCAGCGATACACATTTTATTGAATAATTATAGCCTGCTTAATTCATTCATTCATCGTCTTCTGCATTAAAGGCAGGCTTTGCAATGCAACCTACACGCTTTCCGATCTTGCGCTTCGTGTTAGATGGATCCACTTAATATAATACCATCTATCATCGGATATTTTTTTCTTCTGCTGGTGAAATAATAGCAGGACGAGGAACTTACTTAATAATAACAATAGTAATACAAATTCACCATTCTTTGGGTAGTGAAGGTTAAAAGCTCTCACATTTTTTTCTGTCTATTACGACAGTGCACTAACTGATAAAAATAAATAAAGAAATCATAAAATAGTCCAGATTTTGAAGGATTCTGAAATAGGTACCGAAGGACGAAGGCTGATGGCTGATGTTCGTGTTGAAAAAGTTCAATATTAACAACTGCATACATTATTATTATTTTCAAATCAGCGTATTGAGTACCATCGTTGTTATTATTTGGCTTTCTAGAACATAGAAAACACACACGCATATATACTTACTTTTACCAGCCTTCCCATTATGGAATATGTTAATTAGATTCTGGGTTCAATCCCTCCAAAAATTCAACCATGAGTACGCTACAACACAAAATGAATTTCGCAGAATAACACAAAATGAATGACCATACACGTACGCATGAGTCATCATTATCTCGTGCTATGGAAAATTTTTATCACAACACAATACAAGCATGAGCAATGTGAGCGTTGTGCAATATACTAAGCAGTGGCGTACCCAAGAAGGTGGGGCATAACGCTCCAACAATCATATATATATATATATATATACATATTAAAAAAAGGAATGTCAAATGCATGAAAATATGGCAAAACATAGGACTGACTTGTAAGAATGAAAACCATAAACCCACCCCCCATGAACAAGCTGGGCACACCACTGCTCCTTCGGTACTTATCACAAACGCCTTATCTCACAGTAGGTGCAGGTGAGATTTACACAATGGAAACACTTCTCTTTCGAAGCGGCTACCTTCTTGCCCCAACATTCCATGCTTTGAACTCGGACATAATTCCAATCATTCCTATCGCCTTGATCAGAGTTGCCAACCACTGAAGGAGAAAAAGCGCCATGTGTAGTGTGACATTACATATTGTACTTTTATTCTTGTTATTTTTACGTGGCATTTCTGCCACTTATGGCTGACGGTAAAGATAAGTGATGATTACTTTGATGAAATTGATGAAGGAACACTCACAAAGATCACCATCCATGATTGAACCCGGGAACTTCGGTGACGCGATTCCTATCCTGGCGCAGTCGTCTTCCTGAGCATTTGTGTTAAAAATGACTTGTTTAGTTAGACAACTACGAAACACCAACATTTGGCTTTAGTGGGTATTTCAATGATTCACTGTTAGCATTTCAAACTGAAATCTGATTTACGAGTTTTGAAAACGAAAAATACTAAAATTGTTTGTCTTGAGTATGTCTTACAGTCCTGAATGTTATTGTCTTAACGTTCTTTTCTAGTTTAGTGAGAACGAAGGAATTTAAAAAAATCACCATAATTAGACGAGCCCTTCACTATTTCTAATAGTAGTGGATCACACTCATAAACAATAAAGAAACGAAAATGTTAAGTGGAAACAGAAATTTGATTACCTTTACAAACATTACTCTTATACGCAGGCGATATTGCTCTGGTAACATTAAGTAAGTAGGGAATTGCAAAATACAAAATGTGCTAGATATATAAATGACAGAGGAATGAAAATGAACCCAGAGAAAAGTTATGCATGTATCAAAGCAAGAAAGCGCAGAAATGCTGGAAGTGAAATGTGGAAGAAACGCAGTAAATATGTGGATAGATGGAAAGGTTGAAGAAGAAACAAATTGTCAACTAAGCATTATCATTGCGGAGCAAAGACAATTCACGACTAAACCAAGTCAATAATACAGTATATGAAACTATAATTCATATATCATCACTCCAACTCCGCTTTGTGTTACAAAAAGCTTAACGTTGCAGCATAAGTATAGAAGAAGGTGAACAGCAACAGAGACGATATCTATCAGAAGATAGTAGATGAAAACGAGCCTCAGGTCGGCTGAACGGGACTGCACCTACAGTTTGATCTGGGATCGGAATCAAAGTGCAATGATCCTCCATTGGGGATCGAACTCTGAACCCCTTGACTACAAGGCGACAGCGTTGCCACTACGCCATCGGGGAAGCCCCGAGATAGAGATAGAATTGCAAAAAACTAAATAACAACTTCAAGGGAATTCCGCTGAGGAGTTAGTAGGGAAACGAGTATTGAGTTGGTTCGGACATGTTAGCAGAATGGGAGAAGAAAGAAAACCGAGACAAGTATTGGAAGTGCCGAACCATTATGCGATTTCAAAGGGTATCGAACCCGTGACCCGTTGATTAAAAGGCGATGACATGGCCACCATGAAGGAGTCCGACACATGATGAAGGGGGGCGGGGAAGAGCATCTGTTTCCTCTTTGATGCCTTTAAAAATGCCCATCCCCATTTAAAATGCATTTTAAATACTTAATTATCTCATAATTTACGTTTCAGTACTATAACCTAAGCAAGTAAATGATCAAGAGGCGTTCGCAGTTTTATTTAAAGGTACTATCTAGTTACACATACACAGGGTTGTCTTCTTTTAAAATTATCGCAATAATCACATTTTTTTGTGATTATCTGTTTATTATAAATGGATTTAGTACCTCTCTAGGTTAATTGCAACGATCAACATCCATAGTACGTGAACATAGACATTCTTAGAAGTTTCGAATGCTAAAAAGAAACCTAAATCATTAATAGAAAAATGGAGCGAAATCACAATTCTGCATGAAAATTAAGTCGGAAGAGGTGACCTCATTTCATTCAGTGTGCCCATCTTATCTCTCTCTCTCTCTCTCTCTCTCTCTGTGTGTGTGTGTGTGTGTGCAGTAGGATGTATGTATGTATGTATAGTGGAACCACGAGCAAAACAACCTGCGCAGACCCGCGAGTCCTGTGCACCGTACCCCCGCGAGTAGGGGAGGGGGAGAGTTTACCATTCTTCCTTATGGCCCGAGGTGGAGGGAAGAAGGGAAAGTTGCGCGGGGACTTCTCGTCCCAAGGTTTTTTTCCTTGTGGTCGATCTATACCATACTATATGTCACATTATATGTGTAACAGTGGTAAATAAGACCAGTGTGCATTTTATGAAACTAAGTAAATACATTGTTTGAGAGAATGTTAAAAGAGCATTCAAAATTACAAAATAGTGAAAATTTTTGGAAGAACTAAAGCATTTTTAAATCGAAAAACGGCTAAAATTTTAATCTTCATCTGACATTGTAGTTAAAATATAACTGATTTGTTTATAAAAACTTACCAATGAATATTCACAGCATAGGTGTTTATAAATTCTATAAAATATTTATATGTGAAAGCTGAAACGTGTCCAGCCGTTGCATAATGTGTTCAATTTGCTCTACATTTTTTTATATTATTATTTTCATAGTTTACTATATTTAAACGGGCGTTCCAGGAAAACAGGGGAGTTTTTCTTTACAAGGTCATATTTTAAAATGTGTGTGTGTGTGTGTGTGTGTGTGTGTTTCCCTGTAGTGATTGTTTTCGCTTTTCTGGAATAAAAATTATACCATTTACAAAAAAAAAAACACTTTTAATATAGGACTTTTAATAGATTATTAAAATCTCAATTGGGTTCGAAACTGGAAATTCCCCTCCCCCCATTCCGCAAGACCCAAGAAAAAAATAGTTCGGAAGCAGGAATATTTTCTGAGCGGACAATCACATTTAGAAAACACCTAAATACTTTACAAAAATGCACATTTAGGCCACAAGAGTGTTAATTTCTCCAGTTTTTGTTGTTTCTTGACGAGGAGGGCACTGGTCGCTCTTCTCGCACCGTCACTGGATCCCATATCCCTTTAGTGATTTGCCAAATCAAACCAGTTTTCACTTACTTTGAGAGTGCGTGAATATTTCCGAACCATCTTCTTATAACCTGAGAGCGTTTCAAGTTAAGAAAATATTTCGTTTCAACAGACCACTTCATCCGTATATTTAAAAAATGCGTTTTACAATTTGAATATTTCGAATATGAGAGAAGTGCACAAATAAAGTTAATTTTACAGGATTTATTTTTGGTACTACTATTTATATATATTTCAATGGATTGAACGCCAAAACCCCCATTCGGCATGGCCTTGTATTTAAATATATTTATGTTGTATAATGTTTATAAGTAAATATCATATACCTTCAACTTCAAGTCTCCGAGTATGGAGAATGCAAATAACTTTAGTACTACTGCTGATGCAGTCATCAATAATAAGCAAATTTATTGCGTCATCTTTACGAATTCTACATCTAGGTACATCATTTTGTCCTTACGCCAAACACAGGATGCTGCTAGGCCAAGGGTCAAGTTCAGTGTTATTGTGATAGAGTTGGCACCGCTGCCATGTATTTACTAACACTACTTCACTTCCAGGAGATCACACGGCGGGTGCGTGATCGAAAAGCGTCAGCCAATCAAACACCGCGATAACGGGGTGGTGCTCGTTGGACTTTGCGCTCGACCAATCACAAGGCTTGTGCCGTCTGGCTTAAAGATTCGCAGCTGCAGGTTTCTGAACCACAGACGTCGTCTGGATTTAGCGGCAACAACACGAACGTTTTGAGTACTGAGTGCATTTTTGTTCATTTGGGTATTTACTACAACAATCTTTTAATCGCAATGGAAACCGAAATAATCCAAATCACTGACGTTGACGAGATTCTTGGAGAGCCAATGTCCCACTCTTCTGCATTACACAGGCTCTGGTCTACGAGGCGACTGGCACCTTTCCATGAGGAGTCTCTCCTAACTGAAGTGTTTCCTCCGGCAAAGGTAAATTTATCTTTTCTCTATATCAAATTTAAATGCTTCTAATGTTTTTGAAGCAGCAATACGCTGTACTAAACATAGCTATCAAAAGAATCGGGATAGGATGGGTATTCTTTGGTTATTTACGATCTTCTGCGACGGTTTTTTTAGTAGTGTATTAATTGTACAGATATGGATATACTGTCCTAATAACCCGATGGGTGGTCTCGTATTAGGTGTTTCTAAGATCAAGATTCGGGATAATAGAAATGGTTTGCGTTACTGTGTATTTTTACTCTTAACTACAATTAGAACGTTGCGGCGAGCTATAAAGGAGCGGAATCAGTAGACATTATTTCATCAATGAACTCGCAATGATTTCGATATACTCGAGATATCCTACAGATGCAGTAATCATCTATACCTCTCACCTTCTAGAAATTTCCACTCGTCTTGCAGCAGCGCGCGCATCCATTCCATTTCTTTGGTGAAAGCTGAAGCTGATCGTTTACGGGTTTTACGGCGATAAATTTCCTGACCCAGGATGCAAGGTGGCAGGTCAGGTCTAGGTTATTTCTAGAAAGACCAAAATGTTCTGAAATATGCTAGAGAACAATATATAGTATTAAATGTAGACGTATTATTTTTAAATAAACAGTGAGTCGATTTTGTTGTCATCGATTATAATTTACACAACATTAGGTGAGCGAGAGAATCAGATTCACTTACCTTTTGCAATTGCTAGAAGGATCAAATTCATTCAATTGATTTATTGCTTGGATTTGTTTCTCACTTCAAATTTCCTAAAAAAAAAATCGCTTCCATCACTAAATACAAATATAAATTGCTAGAAAGTGTGTTTTCCTACAGGCGGCAAACTAGTAGATTTTAAGAATGAAAACTATTGTTTATCTTTCATTATAATCCGCACTGCGGAAGTAGCAGAAGTTCATGCTACTTTGCGAAAAAACGAAACAAATGGAAGAAGCAACTTGTCCTTGAAAAATATAGGGTTAGTGTCCACAGTAAACGGCAACATACCGATCACAGAATACGTGTAATTATTAATTCGAATTAGATGACACTGTGTTGCTCACGTTAAAGGTGTTAGGGATTCACACTTCGCTCCAATTTTTCTTCAAAATACGATTTTTTCCCGCGGTATGGGACGTATGTTAATATCTATCTGAGCATGGTGCTTGCTCCCCATATGAATAGAGTAGTGGAATCTCTCGGTTGAGACTAGTCGGCAAAGATGCACAAAATAAGTGGCGTGCCCAAGGTCGGTTAGTGGGTGGTCATAACCGCTCTCCTTTGGCTGGTATTCCAAAAAAAGAACGTCAAAGCAGAGAAGATGGCAAAATGAGGACCAGTGGCGTGCCCAGGGGGGGGTTGGTGGGGGTTAAAACCCCCCCCATTGGTTTCGTCATTTAAAAAAATTCAAAGCAGAAATACATTTTATTTCATAAATCGCCAATATTGTAAAATGTTTACATTTGGCAATTAGAAATGTATTACTTTTGATAATATTGGAGTTGAGTTACAGCAATGCACAAGCATTCATTCATTCCTTAGTCACTGAAAAGGAAGTAGAATTTCCTTCTCAGTATGGTCAAGAAAAGAGCCGCAACCCTTGGAATGCGAACTGAAGGAATCCCTCCTCCCCTTTCTTTCACCCACGATGACCCTCTTAGGAGAATGACCCTCCCTTTCCTGTTACGACAGTGCTGCTAACTTCCCTTTTCTTTCTTTCCCCTTCTTATACCATTTATGCCAGCAGAGCAAAGTTCTGTTAGATTTGAATCACTACAATTAGTAGGCAAAGTAAGTCAAAATCTTATTTCGCACCTGGATGCATATTTATTTCAAAATATCAATAATTATAATAATAATAATAATTGTTGCAGGCAGTAGCGAGGCATGGTTTTACGAAGGAGGCAAGCGATGTTTTGTACAATAGCATGCCGGGAGGGAGGGAGGGATGCGTTATATAGCGCAACTGGCCCAGTCAGTTTCATAAACAAAATAAAAGCAATTAATGTGCCAAAATATTATACGTTTTACTCTTGTGCTCTTTACAAATTAGATATTTTTTTCTCAACCAATTTCCAGCCTTCAGTTTATTGAATTTTCTTGTAACATGTGTGAAAGATCTCACTTGAATTTGTGCGTAAATAATTAAGCAGTTGCCAACACTACTGACACTACTGGTTGCTGTCAACACTGGTGACGTAATTTGAGCTGGACCAAGTTGGATGCATGTTTCAGACATTCGACCGCCCGGTATCTTTGTCCCAAGTCCTGGTGTTCTCTGGGGTTGTAGCGAGTTGCAGTCTGCAAGGTAGCAAGTTGAAGTGGTTGTGTTGTGTGTTACGTTTCTGCGTGTGTAATAGATTTTTGACGTGGAACTAAAGATGGATAGAGAAAAGAGGAGAAATACGTATTAGATTATTTAAAAAAGAAACAAAAAATGGAAGTTGAAGCTTCACCTTCCACAAATAGAACGTCAGAAAAGGTCGATTTAAGTTCAGAGGAATTCCATCCGAATTGCGAGAGTGAAACGTGCGAACTTTCAGACTCTTGATATTCAACAAGAAGGCATAACAGAAGATATTGCAAACCTTGTTGCAACATTATGTCAAGGAACTGTCGAGGTAAGTGACGTTCATTATTTGATAGCAGATATATCCATAGACGGATTTAGAATTGTTTTTCTGGGAGGGCACAGCATGTGCTGTAAGCATACAATCGTGTGTGTGCAGGGGAGGGGGGTACCCGCGTGTGTATGTCTGGAAGACGTGTGTAGGATGTCACCCTATATCACCAATAAACTTTCGCAGGGCGAGAGAACATGAGGATGAACAAGTTCCCTCAATGATTTCAGGGGCCTCACCGATGGTGGTGTAATCAAAGAGGTCCTGGGTTTGATCCCCTGTGAAGGTGCATTGCACAGTGGTACGTATCCCGATTTAAACTTTAAGTCCAGTCCCGATTAACGTATCTGAATATAAAATGGACTTTACAATCATTTACTTTTTGTTTTGTTCACGAACCCTCGAAAAACGATAGATCCACCAAGGCATTTGAAACCCTGGCATCGGAGCAGTGGCACTAGTGTCGCTAGTTAAAGTAACGGGGAAGCCTGTGGTTCACGTATTTTCCGAGGTCCCAGAAAGCTTGGTGCTACTATACAGTGTATATGTATGCAACCACATTATAAAATCAGTTTTATTATTTTGTAGGAAAGGGATAAAATTTGTATTACGACACGGGATAGACTAGATAGGCATCCTATTAACTGTAAATATTCCTTACAAATCTTCTGAATATTTCTCTTATACAAACGCAACAAATACAATAAGTAATATACGTGTGCAGTAATAAATTCATTTTCTGAAAGCATCTTTTCTGGCATCAGTGGTCGAAGTAGGTGATGCTGCCTCCAGTTAAGAAAGTTTCACAAATCATACCCCCAATTAGAATAATTTTCATATTGAGCATCCTCCACCTACTGTATTGTCTCCATGTTGATCCATACAAGGATGTACCCCATCGTATTTCCAAAATCGATCAATTATCCCCTCCCTTTTCGGCTACGAATTTCTATTTCGAGCACTGTCTGGCAAGATTTTGTCGGGCTCAGTGACAGATCCTGTGGTGCGGTACTGGGCTTCGGAGGGGAAGGGGGGAGTGGCCCCTTCAACAGTTGGTTTCGCAGTTCCATAACGTTAACATTATACACAATTCCTCTCCATAGACCTAATATGAAAATGAATATGACACATTAATGACACTGTAGTAGAAAATGTTAATTACTGAAGGGGTTCGTATTTGTTTATCGACTGTCAAACAAATGTTTTGACCAATAATATAATAATACAATGCCAAAAATGTACACAATATTTAGCAAATCCATCTCCACAACAAGTACAATGTTGATTGAATTGATGTTTTAAATCCACTTTATGCACAGTAAGGCTAATAGGGACTGGGCCTAAAGTTTAAAGTGAGACCCGAACCACTATTAGCCTCCACCGGGTGGGTATTGAACCTGGAACACCTTGATTACAAGGCGACGACGCTCACACTGAAATGAAACTGTGGTATCGTCATCTTGCAGCAATGCAAAGACGTCCAGTAAATGCTCTTGAAGCAATTGATATATGCATTGAAGTAATATTTCCCTGGGTAAACACACGTTTGCGCATATTATGTACAATCCCGGTAACAACAACATCAAATGATAAATCATTCTCAACTTTGAGGCGTTGAAGACCTATCTTCGAAATACCATTTGCGAAGAAAGATTAAATGGGTTAGCTGCTCTGAACATTCACTGGGATATAAAAGTTACTTGTGACGACATATTGTCAGAACTCGCACAGAAACCTCGATGCCTAAATTTCAGAATTTAAATTGTTGAACTGTGGTACCTTATTTATTACTGTCTTTAAGACATCAAGTAGTCTTAATCTCTTTAATGTTGTTACAATGTTGAGTGTACATTTTTTGTTTAAAAATTATATTTGAGCAATTAAATATAAAATATTAATAATTTGGAAATATTCAAGCAGGTGCTTTTATATGATGCAATAAAAACATGAAGCATCCATAGCAAATACATTGATTGCGTTCATTGGGGTAAAATCCAAGTATATTAATTATCTAATTTATTACAAGAAATTTGACCTGTGAACTGGAAAATGTATTGGATTCATAACCCCCCCCTTACGAAAATCCTGGGCACGCGCCTGATGAGGACTGACTACTAAAAACATATATAAGTAGCCCTCCTCCCTTTCGTAAATCCTGGGCACACCACTGCACACGTCCAAGTCTATTAGGTCGTGAATATTTTACATAAGAGTGATTTTGTTTTCCTGTTTCATTACAACGGTGATAGAATTGTCGGGAATTTATGTTCTGATAGGTTGTGTGGTGGAACTAAATTACCCCCTCCCCCCCCCCATGGGCATAATTTTTTCTTTAAAAAGATAGAAAGTCAGATATGTATAAATATGATAGAATGTGCACTGATTAACCAAAAGTCATACACCATTTGTGGCCACATCCTTTCCTTTACCAAATTTCATTGCATGCCCCTACTTGCAATCAAGGGGTGTCATGTTGATTCCCTTAAGCAGTGCTCAAAGCTAAAGTGGATTAAGAGGGAACATGTATGCAAAGCATCCCCTATTTGACTCATTGCAAACATATTAAACATAGGCTCATCTCCCCTTCCCTGCTGGCCCCAAGGTTGGAGCAAATCCCTCCCCCCCCTAACAATTTCCACTTCCAGCACTGCCTTTAAGTATAGGCAATATAAATGGAAAGGACATATGATTCCTCCTTTTGCTAATTATACATTATTTTCCCACCTCTGATAATTGACCTTCAATTGTTTTAAAGAAAATTTAAGGCCATTGTAAGGGATTTATCTAGTGATGTATTCTGAAAATTTGACTTTGTTTACAACAATTCTTATTTGTTGTATATAGCCTATTTATTATATAATATAAATAAGACACCAATGCAGGCATACAGATAAACGAAAAACAGAACTCCCAACAACATCAAATTTTCTGGCAATTTCTGTGCATGAAAAATGTTGTTTTATCCCGGTGCTAAACCAGATAACATGGGAGAATACACCACTGGGATATCACCCTTTTGATATACCCTTCTCTTGGTGTACCCATATAAGCAGGACCTCATTTAAGCATTTGTTTAAATTTGAAAATCATTATAAATTGCCAATTAACCTATTTAATGGATTTTTCAATTATTCCTATCACTCACGGGGAAAGAGAAAATTAAGACTAAACATTGGTATTGAAAGTAAGAAGTTCCTCTGTTTAAATGAGAGGGATAAAATATTGTTTTTGATAATGAAATCAAATGGTGAAAAGATTTTTACCTAACAGGCAAGCATAATAAAATATGTGTGTTTTAACATTATTTAATCTGGCTTGTCATTATAAGATATGTAACTCATGTGTACTGTAGTAATCAATTATTATTATTATTATTATTATTTTTCAGGAGGATGATGAATTAACAGCAAAATCCCCATGCTGTGAAAGAAGTTTGCCTTCAACACCTCGCTGTCACACTCCATGTCATTTTGAGGAATCTGATTGGGAGAATGAACCTTGGAAGGTAGGTCACTGAACATTATTTATTGTTTCAAAAAGGACAAGCTGGTAAAGAGGTTCATTCTCCTGAATGACCTTAAATGGTCAAATTCAGAAACTGACCTTTGTGCATCAGGACCAACCCATCACCACCTGTTATGTTTTCACATCTGTTGCAAGTTCATGGTTGCATTGCAAGATTCAGTATTTGCATGCAAGATTAGAGCTTTATATCAACCTGTTTTATTTTATTTTGCATTTATAAAAGTGCTACGAGCTTTTTTCTGTGAATGTTTCTACTTGTTATTCAACAATATGTTGTGTGAAGTGTTTCAAACTTCATTGCTCTTATATAAAAAAAATCAAAAAGACATCAAAAGAAATCTGCATAATTTTTTGATGTAAAGCTTAGTTACCAGATTAAAACTTACAACAGATATTTTGCTTGTTTAGAGTTTGTTCTTTTTTTTGCAAATAGTTGAAATCTGAATAAATCTATTTGATTCACAAAAGTGGATGTTGCGACTTTTAAACTCTTCAGATATAGACTGAAAGAAGATCTGACGATCCATCCTGATTTACCAGCTTTGACCTAGTTGAAGTCTGTTCTAAAAATGATGTTCAACAAACCCAGGGAATTGTTTTTCTGTGTTGTTTGTTTACACCCTTTAGTTCTGTTTGCTTGTAATAACAATTCTGATTTGGCTATACTATGGAAATAATTTATCATAGTAATATATGTGTTCTTGGACACAGTTGCTTATCTTTCTGCTTCTACTTTAGCTCATCCGTGACGTAAGTAGTCACCCAAGAGCATGTGAGATGCGCCACACAATTATCTTGTTTCAGGTGAATTGATACAAGCATTTGAATTGCAACACACACATATTGGATGTCACTTTTTGGAATACTCGCATACTGAAAGATTAAATTCCAAGTAATGACACCACATTTTCTCTGCCACATATTATGTTAGTTTTGCGGTGTCACTTTCAGTTTTTCATGACTCATATTCAGATTTGAACTATTTACAACAGAAGTGCAAGTGTACCTATTATGATAATTAGAACATTATTGCCCAATTGCCTCTCCCCTTTTTGGTAATGTCCCAGAAATCAAGTTCGAATGCAATTGGTGAGGATATTAGATAATAATTTAGAGATGTGTCTCCTAAACCTGCACACTTTGGGAGAGGAGCGGGTCCTTTTATAAGCCATTATAAATATATTGAGCAAAAAAGTATGAATGATGTCACTGCTATTCAGAGTAATAAGAATAAATGATTCAAAGATAGACTATTTTCGAAAGAAACTAATTCTTGCTGCACTCATAAAAAAATTTGGAACATACATTCCCAAAGATTGATGTTTGAATCAAATATGATTCTTTCTTTGCAATTCAAAATACCCATAATTTTCTTTTGGGAGAAAGCACATCTTGCTGACATTTTTATCTCTTAGAATTGGTGAAGGAATTTCAGCTAATATAGAGATTCCAATAGAGCATTCTATGTACTTTTTATTAGTTTGATCAGTTGCATCAACTTTTACCTGTGCTTTTTTTATTACTGTTGTACTTTTATTTTATCATACCCTGTACTCATTTATTTGCAAAGCTATGCAACTCCAATTTCTTAAAGATTCCCTGTCCTGCTTTGCACAAGACACTGTTTAAAAACATTCGTAAAGAGGTCAAGCCAAATATTGGTTACATTCCAAGAGTGGTGACCTCGATTGCTAGGGGTCATTAAGAATTACCATCCTGCTTGAAATGGAGGAGGGGAGGGAGAAGAGTTCGTGTGATCAACGTCCGGAAATTGTCTCTAGGCAGAGAAGCTCCAGGAGTGCTGATAGAAACAATGCGAAACCTCACTAATGGGTTTGTGAAGCCGTATGACAGTATTCAAGCTTGTTGAAATTTCCGCAACACAAACCATGGAATAAGGATTATAAAATTCACCACAGGCTTAAAGAATGTGATTATTGTTAATTTCCTTACTTTTAATGTAGACTGTACAAATTTTAATTATAATTATTAACAGAAGTCTCAGTACAGTCAGTGATTTACCCACACACCGAAACACCAGATTTTCTGCAAAAATGATACAACATTTTTCACAAAAAAGCATCATTTTAACTTCCATCCCCATGCTATTCATTGGAAACTTCTATTCGAACACGTTTCTGAGTTTGTAACACAGCTAGTTCAAACAGTATAAACAAGATTTTTTAGGAGGAGAGGGGAAGGGGGAATCCCAACTGCGGAAAGAATAAATTCATTTTAAGGGTGAGCGTAATCTGAATGTTGACAAAAAACTGATAGTGTTTCAAGTTTTCCACTTTTTTAAAGGAAGCAACAACATGCTTCCTTTCATAATCATACCATCATACCTTTCATAATTTCATACCCATGTTTAGAAAAGTGTGTCCCCACCCAGACATTTTCCATGCAGATCCTGTTCTATAGATAGATTCCGCTAAGTGATTGGGTTGGTCCTGGTCTGGTGCCAAGGTTGGTTAATGCATCAAGTGACGACTTTTCTCCATTTGATGTGGAAAGTTTCTTTTAGCTTCTTTTTACCTTATTGAATTTCACTGTTGTGATCTTAAAATTTGTGTTTTGCAATGCAGCAACCACAGTAGCAAGACATTATATGATTGAAGGTGTGTGGATGGTTAGTGCATCTGTGTGTGTTTGCAGCTGGCAACTTTCACATTACATCTGCAGGCTCTTTTGTTGGGTTAGCATGTAAACCATTAAAGTATTCCCATTTTTGAAAATGGATAATGAAACCTTACCGGTGTGCTTGCTTTTAAATATCCCTCTTACACAACTCCCATTACATGTTGGGGGGGGGGGGAGGTGTCCATGAAATAAATAAAGTAACTTCTTGCAGTAATAAAAATAAAAAGTAACATAGTTTCACAATGTATTGTAACGAATGCTTACAATTAATAAATTCAAAAAACAGCAGCAATGATAGTCGAACCGTTGACATGCATCACCCAATGTGAAAGTCGTTCTGGCAGGCCCAGATCCTTACATAACCATTGCACCATAGGATTTAGTTTACTTAGTTATGCTAGGACACATTATAGACTGAAAAGATTATACTTTTTTTGCCACATTAAGTAAAATGTGTTGTATTAACATTATTAGAAATGCACATAAAGAACTTAAGCAACACATCATTCAACACACAAGTCCCAAGCTACAGGATAGGGAACTGCATGAATTAGCTAGTACTCACTAAGAATTAATAATTTTTGGAATTATATGCAGTGTATATGGGGAGGAAGCCAAATTCAATACTATACGTTCCCTCCTTCTTACCCATTAATCTCCTGTTAATTCAGTGTGGGTTAGAATTCTGCTTCTGATGTAGTGTGAAAGTGGACATATGCGTCTGTGTATCTGGGCAAATTTAAGAAATGCTGCTTGCTACACAAACTGTTGGGATGTGGAAGTGTATGGGGAAGGGCCCTCTGCAGTGCCACTACCAAGAGTTTGTGTTGCAGGGTGTGTTCGCACACAGCAGCCTGTCTGGCAGAGGAGCGTTTTGTTCGTGTATCACACATTTGTCTGAGTTGAGAATTTGTTTGGAGGAACCAACATGAGGCGGCTTTCTCATCTTCAAGCAGCGAGAGTCTTCGTCAGCGGTTGGAGATCAACATGTGATTTGCAGCTGGTGGCGCTGGAACTGACCGGCGACATCTGTCAGGCCCGGAATGGAGCCTGGCCATTTTCGGATGGGTGACTCGTGAGTGTTTTGTACACTGGTATTGCGTATTCAAATTGTATTTGTTTTGGATTATAAAATCCTTCTTAATTACAAAAGAATAATCTTTTGAACTCTAACTGTAAATTTTTACCTCAATCTATTAACTGTACAAGTACTGTACTTAACTTATTCATAACAGTTTGTTTGAATGAATAAAAATTGAAACATTTTTCTTTACTGTATTTAACAGATAAATAATTGTTAACGTCAGTTGTGTTTCAACTTTTCTTAAATTAAAAAACAACTCTTTCATTACAAAGAAGGCTCCTGTTCAAATTAACTAATTCTCACACAATATTACAAGAAGTAAATGATACAGGAACCTGTATGTAAAACTCCAATGGTTCTATGCAGAGTGACTATAGAAAGCTCATTCTTTCAGGAGACATTTTTAGGTGACATTGAAACTGCAACCCCACCACGCCAGCTTGAAGTGCGCGGTACTGACGTTGGAGATATTCCTGCCAGCTATGTCGTGCCTCTTCCCCGTCCCCACGAGTTGCCAGTGGTTGGAGTCTACGTGGATCCTCGAGTGGTTCCTGGCTATCGCTACAGAGTTCGCTGCCTGGGATCTGACAAGCATCTCTTCAATGGATCTGCACTCACATTGCAGAGCATTGGTCGTGGATATGGCAAAAGGTTTACCTTCGAGTCTGACAAGCTCAATATCAATGAGAATTATTTCTGGAGTGATTCCAACCCTGAAGGTTTTGGATTCGAGATTGAGGTTGTTGGCCCAGGAGAGAAATTCACCATTCACGATGCCAACCATCTAGCAGTGGGAAGTCTGGAAATCCTTGAATGCAAGGTAAGCTAAATAAATAAATAATAATAATAATAAAAAAAAACTTCAGTAAGTTTGTACTCTGGCTAAGATATCTCAAAATTACTTTTTTCAAAAACGTTTGTACCCATGTTTAAAATTTCAAATAATAAAGGAAACAAGGGAATTGGGTTCACTTCTTAGAAAAATATTGAAAAGATCTAAATCATATTTCCTTCATTGGTAGTTTGCTTTCTTTTTAAGCCTTATTAACTTGTAACACTAACTGGAACCACTTAGAAGTAAAACTTAATGACCTACTAAAGTATGAAGCTGAGAAGAAAGTTTGTACACGGCTATGTGGCTTATGGGCAGCCCAAATGTTCCCATCTTTATTCACTATTGTGCAACAACTGGATCCAATGCTCAGTGTTTAACAGAGCATGGCTATCAAATTCCATTCCAGAGCTGTTCAAATGTTAGTACAAGGACCATATTGTGTTGTATGCCTTTTAAGTGGTGAAATGTAACTTCACAAAAACTTTTAAACATTCCCCAGTCTGTTTATTTATCTGTGCACACACTAACAAATGCATGTGTTATATACATTTTATATATATTTCATGCATGACCATTCTTGCAGGTAGGAATTTCTGTGAGTAAAAATTGGGATATGAACAAGATATATATGTAATAACAATCATATAAGCAGCTTGATGATATTGCAGTAAAACTAAGGAATGAAAAATTATTGAATTTGCATTTTAACACTATCCTTTTATGTGACAAATAATGTTTAATCATACAGTATCCATCTGTTTTTTGTTTTTTTTTTGGGAAGGAAATCTGTTAAACAAGAAATGACAACATGGAGAATACAATATAAGATTACCTATTTTTTGAAGTATTTAACCATAACAACCACTTACAAAGCAAATTCCTGTTTCAACAGGTTCCTCAGTCCGAAAGTAGACACGAAGTACTCCCCGATGGAACGCTGAAGAAGTATGTGAGGGTGAGGATTCTGGGAAAAGTGGAATGGTTTGAGACTGGAACAGCTCAAGTCGTCGTCCCCATCAGTGGGCTAGCAGTTTCAGAGAAGACACGCCAAGCCAGAATATCTTCCGTGACCCGCATTGTTAATGTGGTTGTCGGCCACCAGAGGGGTTTCTCCCTTATTCCCGGAGTGGACAAGTGTCGCCGTACTACTGTATATGGGGAGAAGATCAGCGATGTCCCAACCCAGTACACTGTTGTTGGCCTCGAATCTCACGAGATGCCTGTTATTGGTAAGTGTTTATTTTTCTTTCTTCTCACAATTTGATGCAGAAAATTATACAGATTTTATTAGCTGATGTTATTCATTGATATGTTCATATATGGTGCAGTGTGGTACAATGTAAATTTCACACTGTAGAGCATGCAAATATATAATGCTTGAATCATCTGCACTACTACATTTTACTTATCAGAACTAACTTTTATATATCGTTGGCTTTGACTGATGCTCTGATGGTGTCCAGCATCATATTATAAATTTGATTCCTACTTTTATGTAAAAAATAAAGTGAAGTCTCGGGGTTGAACTCACTAAACCATCAAAACTCAGCATAAGTTATGATAAACTCTTGATGAGCCAATATAATACAACTTGAACAATAAAGAGGCAAAAATAATGCATAAATCACGTGAAATTCAAATGAAATGCTAAAACTTTGACAACTTCAATATTTAGTTCAAGTACATAATGGCTTCATTCCTTTCATCTTCAAACTTCAAAACTGCTAATCTGTTGGGTTCTTTTGCAAATATCATATTTGGTACATTATTTACTGCATACGTGATTTAGCTGTGTCCTCTCTAATCAACTTCTAACATGATTTCTACCCTTACTACTACTCTTTATATCAAATGTCAATCTCAGCCCTCATTCTGTTTTTATAAAATAAATTGTCTTTAGTTGATCCTATTGTTGGACCAAACAGTGTTTGTATAATATTTTTTCTTGTAGCCTAGGGTTCTTACAAGGATAAAAACACAGTTTTTGTTGACATTTCAGAACACATTTTTAATCATTCTTATAACTGTATTTTTAATCAAACTAAAAAGAAATGTCTGATGATGGGAGCATGTGTTCTCTTGAAACGTCACAACAAAAACTGTGTTTTTATGCTTGTGACAACCGCAGGCTACAATAGAAATAATTCTACAATGTATACATAAAAGAAAAACTAAGTGTTTGTACAGGTTGTAACAATAGGAAATTTCATAAACCTGTTACTAATGTGTTTTTCCCCCTTTTTCTCTATTTTAGGTACTTACATAGATCCAAGAATCGCTGTTGGATTCCACTACATGGTGCGTCCAGCTCAATCAAAGAAACACTACTTTGGAGGCAAAGCTCTGCGCCTGGTTAGCATTGGCCGTGGCTATGGAAAACGTCTCACGTTTGAGTCTGAGAGCTTGAATGACCCCGATAACTACTTCTGGAGCGACTCCAATCCAGATGGCTTTGCCTTTGAACCTCGAGCGGTATTTGCTGGCATGAACTTCACGGTTCAGGTTGGAGATCTGCAAATGGGCGAAGCTACAGTATTCCGAGTGGACAGGACCCAGGAGGAGGAAAGCAGCGAGGTCGATTCAGATGGCGCTCTTGTCAAGCGCATCCATGTCGACGTGACTTGCCACGTCCAGCTAAACAACAACAAAGATGTGCAGACCATGAGGGTTTCTGGCATGGCAATTATAAGACGACCCAGTGGATCAAACAAGGCGAAGTTGGAGCGTGTCGAGAACATCGGTTTGTCTTCTCAACTGAATCTCCTGTTCTTCAACCAGGAAGCTAATGTGGTTTTCCATCCAATGTAAAGGGTTCGCTGTCGTAAGAAAACTTGATGAAATCAATGATGTCATCCTGTCGGCAATCTGCAGGGATGGGTCAGGCAGATGGTCGTGGCATATGCATATGGCCAGAAGCAAGGACTGCCGGAAGCAGGAAGGCAAATGGAATAATGTGTATTTTCCAACTGTAAACTCAGTATTTCTTCACATTGTGACAACAGAATATAGTTCCTTGATTTGCACTTCTTGTCTGCATGTTGGATAAGATGCATCTGTATGTATTGTAATTTAAAAATACTGACATATCATTGCTAGTATGAAAAGCATAATTTTTTTTGTATGTTATTTTAGTTTTCATACATGTTACAATAAACTTTAATTGAATTTAAATTATGTTGTTATTTTCAGTTCCACTGTAAAAAGCCATCAAAATGGTGACAAAATATAAAATTGTTGTAAATGCTTATGTTACCAGTGATGAAAATTGTTTCTTCAGTGAGGGGCTTTTCATTTATTGTTTATAATGAACTTCTTTTTTTAAAGCTTGAATGATGTAGACAGAACCAGTAAAGAGTTAATAAAAGCAGTTACGTTACCGATTTCAAATTTTGGTCCATTCCTAGTCTTACCATAAATACTGTCACAAAGTTGTAAGTAAATTGACACAAAATGCAGAGAGATGTTTTAATATCCTAATAACGTTACTGAAATGGATGCATGAAAAATCAAAATCACAAATCATTATTCAAAATGGCCACCCTTAGCATGCACACAGTCCTTAAGTCTTTGTGGCCACTCATCAATTGAATTACTCAACACATAGACTGGAAAATCAGCAACTGCCTTCAGAAGAGACCGCTTTAAACTTTCAATATTGGGATGTTTCTTCTTGCAAGCAATCTCCTGAAGCTTGGACCACAATTTTTAGTCCAAAGGGTTTAGGTCTGGACTTGCAGAAGGCCAATCTGAAGTGGAAATGAAGTCTGGAACATTTGCTATGAGGGCACAATGTAGCTCCATTTCTGTGAAAAAGGGGTCAAAACATCAGCCAAAGTGTACCAGAAGATAGTGCTTGAGAGACTAGTCAAGAATCTCAACAACACCCTCTTCCATGGGCAGAACTGGGGCTTCCAGCAGGATTCAGCCCCAGCACATAAGGCCCGAACAACACAGCAGTGGCTGGAGGCAAATGTTCCAGACTTCATTTCCACTTCAGTTTGGCCTTCTGCAAGTCCAGACCTAAACCCTTTGGACTACAAATTGTGGTCCAAGCTTCAGGAGATGGCTTGCAAGAAGAAACATCCCAATATTAAAAGTTTAAAGCGGTCTCTTCTGAAGGCAGTTGCTGATTTTCCACTCGATGTGTTGAGTAATTCAATTGATGAGTGGCCACAAAGACTTAAGAACTGTGCGCGTGCTAAGGGTGGCCATTTTGAATAATGATTTGTGATTTTGATTTTTCATGCACCCATTTCAGTAATGTTATTAGGATATTAAAATATATCTCAGCATTTTGTGTCAACTTACTTACAACTTTGTGACAGTATTTATGGTAATACTAGGTACATAATAATCTTAATAAGAACATAATTGGGTTGACTGGTTATTTTACTTCACCTTTCTGCCACTCTAGTCTGAGATTCAAACCCAAGACCCCAGATGGTCCTAGCATGATATGATAACACTCCATCAGATGTAGGTCATAATTGGATTTTATTGTGTGTAATCTCAATAGCAGCAAAAAAATGAAAGCCTGTTTCCTAATTTTCACTTTTAAATAACGTGAATCCTTCATGCATTTGGGGAGCATCACAAACTGTTGGATCAATGTTTTAGTGCTGTTGTGGCAAGACTACGTAACACATACAATTTGAGTGCATCTGAAAAGGTCATATTGTGAAGGGAATTTGGGCACTTGATTGACACATTAACAACAAAACCGAGGGAAAAGCAATGGACACTCAGGTAGTAGGTATTTCAGATGGTATATGCAAAAGAATTTGCCCTATAAGGGTTTATATTCCAAAGGACGTTTGCAACAGCGGGAACAATGGTCTGCAGACAACACATCAGTTTTTGGTGGGAGCTGTATGGGAATAAACCTTCTGGCCTGTAGCACAGGAATTGAAATAGTTTTATGTATATGTGACTTTTATTATTTAGCTTCAACATGCTTGGCCTAAAATATAAATATGTGTTTAAAAAAAAAGAAGAGTGGGTGAATTCTCAATATCAACCAGAAATTGATGGCTTGTAATGCGAGGGAGCTTCAAATCTTAAATCTCTATACGACGCACGGTTATAGAAGCAATATCGGGCGGAGCCACGCAGAGGGTGTGCGTGGCGACCAGCCAATGGCAGGAGTGCAAGTTAAACGCCATGTTCTGTATTTTTCTTTCGTGCCAGAAGTTTTCATAAAACACACCACTTTAAGGTTCATCATAAGATGGGGAAAGACATTTTGAACCTGACTGTCCAAGTCCCATGAATTTCTGTCGCCTACAGCCGGAGTTATAGTTTCTCGAAGAAACACGGGAAACAACATGTCTCTACACACACACAATGACCCTTTCGTTTTCCTTCCGTGTTCCGTCCTTTGTTTTTTTTCGTTGCCACCATGTTGACCCCGATGTCTTGGTAAAATTTATGGGTGTCAAATTCGGCTGAATATGCACAATGACCTTTCATTGTCTTGTGTGTTCACAAACATTGCGAGTCTGGGTCAGTTTTGAGTTCAGCATTTTCATAAAAAGGGCGGTGTAAGATAATTTTACTCGTACGGCACGAAGAACAGTTGTGAGAGGATTCAATACAGCCCTTATTAATTAATTTATTTTACTTCGCTTTTTCTGCTAATTTTTTTGGCTAATTTACGAAGATGGGGATGAATGATGAAATTGATGAATGGACACTCACAAATATCCATGCCCAAGTCTGGATTCGAACCCGGAACCCCTGGCGTCGTAGCGCAATGTGCTAACCACTCCGCCACGGGGGCCGGCGATGAAATTGATGAAGGGACACTTACAAACACCTATGCCCGGCCTGGGATTCGAATCCGAGACTCCTGGCATTGTAGCACGTTGTGCAATACAGCCCTTATGCTCGATAGTTGTGCAATAGTGTGTGTGTGTTGTGTGAGTGTTATTTAATAATGTCGCGCCGGCGCCATTGAGTAGTGGTTAGCATATCGCTCTACGATGCCAGAGTCCTGGGTTCGAATCCTGATCTGAACATGGATGTTTATGAACGTCCCTTCATCAATTTCATTATATCATCACTCATTCCCATCTTTGCAATTAGCCAAAAGTGACAGAAAAGCGAAGTAAAATAAAGCAAATCAAATCAAATTAATAATGTTGTACTCGAAACCTAGTACATACCAGTAGTACAGGAACCAAGGGTAAAATACTCGTATTACGTTCACAGGACAGAAATCTTAGTTTTAAAGCTTATTCTTACTTCAAGGAATTGGCGTTCGCAAGAAGTGCATGCTGAAACAGTGTTTTCTCAGAGTCGAGAACTTACGGCTAAAGTGTGTGATGTATGTGTGCATACTGTGTTTCACATTATAAAACAGGGTAAAGTATATGCCACAGAAATCGATGAACCCCTATTCAAATCTCCTGGGCAACATGCCAGAAAACAGAAACGAGAGCGATGATGATGACCTTGCAGTTCCTCTATAATAAATACGTACCTTCCCACTTCTTTCAGGTACTAGTTTCTCTTATATGCTGCAGTGATATAATCCTCTGTAGAATTCTTCACTATATACTTCATTGTACTCAAATATCACGTGCATGCATTATACCCATAAAAAGCTGAATACTGGACACAGCGAATTCTCTGTTTCTCCCTTCCGCTAGCAGTTGGCTTCGCAACAGCGCGACAGCACTGGCTGCGTATTGGCTGAACTCATGTTCCTTCTAAAAGTGTACACCGTATAGGAAATCTTCATGGTCAACAGAGGTGGAGGCATCCGGTCATCGGGAGATAAAGCGATGACCAAGCAAAAATAATAAAAATATTGCATTTTAAATATTTTAGAAAAGAAGTAAAAAAAAAATAAGTCAATGTTTACATATTTGTGCGAAATAAGCCAAGCAACAGCATGAAACCGCTCGAAATACGCAAGAGATTCACTAACGTTTAGCACATCGAAATGAGGGTCCAGTACTACCCCTGACGCCGAACCCTCCCGCAAAGTTTCTATTGAAGGCAATGGCTCAGCTCATTGCAGAATGGTGCAACTCCCTCTGGTCTCTGCCGGTGCCGAGAGCAGCAGAATGCTTCCGAACAGGCAGACATCCTACAAGGTTCAAAGACCTACACTTTCCCTCACTCTTGGAAGGTCTGTGTCATAACAGGCCTTCTTTTCAGACCCCATCCCCATGTTTACAGCCACGGCAGGGTTTCTCTGGAGTCAAGATTCTTCTGCAGTCACGTGCCCAAGCAGGGGTTGGTGAGGGTCATAATCCCTGCTTAGGTTCAATATTCTTTTACAGGGTGGCTACAAACAAGCAGAAATGAAATTCCCTGACTTTTCCAGGTTTTCCAGGACAAAATTTACATTTTTCCCTGACAATTACAAACTAAACTAAATCGATGTTTTTGCAAAATGGAAATAATAAACTCATACATATCCAGGTATGGATTTGTTAAGTACCAATATTATCTTTATGAAATTGACTCAATTTCTCTATTCTCTATGATTTGAATTCAAACTACAAAATAGTGAATTTGGAAAATTATTTCAATTCACAAGCTAGGGAAGGATTACGGAATTTTGTCATATGCAGTAAGTTTAAAATAAAATACTTGATTATTTTTAAAGTTACAACTAAATGAGATAAGAGTGAAGAGTGATTGATTAAGAAATACAATTTGTAATTTATCAGTCTCCTTAGCTATACATTCTCCGTATTACATGTTGATATTTCCACTGAGGTTTGGAACCCTCTGCTTGCAAGAACCATGAGTGCGGACTCATTTTTCGATGCATAAAGCTACTTCTCTTTTCTCTGTAAAGCAAACAACTTAACTCTTGCATATAAGTGAAACAATTGAATCAAAGAAAATAAAGTGTCATATTTCCTTACATTATCAATGGGATTTCTGCTTAGTACAGTATATCCAAGTGAAGTACCATGAAACTGACAACGTGCAGTTATACCATTAATGCTGACGAAAAGAGTATGTAGGTATTAGAAATTTAATGCAAGGAATTTATAGAATTGCATTGTATAGGTACCTGATTTAGCTAACCACACATTAAAACAGGAACACTCTAATAATAAAAGCTTCTGAAAGTTCATATACGAGGGGCATCCTGAAAAAAGCTCCAATGGTGCCTATATGCAGCACTAGTGGTCGAAGAGCGACACACACCCATGCAGGCAGGAAGAAGTGGCATCTAGCTGTAATCTGGTACAGTTGCAATGCAGCCATTTTAGGACAATAAAGGGGGAACCCCCGAATGTTACCAAACCTCCACCCGTATGCATTCGAGGGCATACGCTTTGTCCCAGTGCCTCTGTGAATAAACTGGGACGTCTTTTGCTCGAATTACGGTTCCCCCGTTATTGTTTTGCTCTACCACTTTATTAAATTTCCCATTACAATATTTGAAAGTATACAAGAAAATAACATTACTACATACATGAAATGATTACATAAAATAGTGTATGGACACAGTATTACAGTACACAATTATTTCTTCGTGAGATGGAGATTCTGTATGAAAGTGTTTGCAGTTTATTGTAGTTTGGTATGGCTGTAAGTACCGGATTCTGTGGTACCAGAATCTAAGAAATTGAGGATTTGTATGGCTCGAGTTCTCTATTTAATATAATTGGTTTTTTAAAGGTATGATTAGGCTCCTGGACCAGCCACCGAGAGAGGGTGAGTTGATGGTTGAAGACCATTTTAGTTTGTATTGTTTCGTCGTTTGCTCCACCCCAGAGGCTAGGTGTTCCGCCCTCGGTGTCCCGTCCCGTTTCCTTTAGGAGGAAGTGGACAAGGTATAGAGCACTCGAGTTCCATCACTATAATGGAGTATTGCAATTTGTAGTGAGAAAGAAAAAAAACAAACAAAAAAACAAAACAGAAGTTGTAGATAAAATAAAAGAAAAAAAAATACATAAAAAAAAATCGTCGCCATGTTGTGTATGTGTAGGCCGAAATGTGTGCACTTCAGCTAATTCATGGCGACGTGTATGATTACAATCAGATAACTAGTAAATGTAAAGTAAAATAACTTTTAATAAAATATTAATGAAAATAACAATGATAATACAAAAATAAGATACTATATTATTATGAATATTAATAATGAATACAATGGTTTATGAAGCTCCGGATTTCCGGTGCTATGTTCTTACTGGCGTACCAGTACGTGTATCTACAGAGGGGTTTTATTTGATAATTTTATGAATTTGGGTTGTGTTGTTTTGAGGCTGTCTCCCTCAGAAGGTAGTCCTTGTGTATTTCTCCTTGCATTCACATGAGACGAAATCTTCTTCTTTCGGCTGCTTCACTTCTGCCTGTAGATGTCACGAAGAATTTCCTTCTGGGGGCATTTACTGGTGCGTCCTCCTTATCGCTCTTCTCCCCGGGAACTACTGTAGGTGATCTCTACGCATCGAGAGAGCATTTTGGGACCTCGTCACCCTTCTATCTTGAGGCTGGCTGGGAGTAATGAGAGGTGTAGTAGGTCGAGTCTGCAGCTGTGAGTTGAACCGTTTCATTTCCTCCAAGGAAACTGCATTTGTCAAGCATTTCAATTTGTCTATTTGTTGCTGACAGAGAAGGATTTTGATGTTCGTCGTTGGTAGTTCCTTCCTCAGATTCTTGATGTAGTCTCCAGCTGCCGGGCAGAAGAAGACCTTATGTTCTGGAGTATCCTCTGTCTCTCCGCATGTGGCGCATACTGTTGTTTGCCTGCTGCCAATTCGGTGCAAGTGAACTCCATAAGGACCATGGCCTGTCAGCAGGTGAATAAGTCCTCTTATGGGGAGATCACCAGTAGGAATTTTGGCTCTTATGTTCGGGATGAATTCATATGTTCTTCTCCCGTTTTTCGCTCTTTCCCATTCTCGTTGCCAGTCCGTGGTTATTTTGTCGTGAATTTCTTGGAGTGTCGGGTGGAAGGTCCCTATAGTTCTTATTATGTCTCTTTCATTGCCCTTCTTGAAATGGTATTTAGTGGCTCTCCATCTCGCTTCCAGATCCATTGGCAGGTGTCCTGCGACAGCCAGAAGCGCCTCAGTCGATGTTGTACCAAAGGCACCTGTTGTTCTTAAAAGTATCCTTCGTTGTGAGCCTCTTAGTGTCCTTAAATTTTTTTGGTTGTTTAGGCCATCTACCCACGTTGAAGCCGCATATGTTACTATTTGTGCATATATGGATTTAATGTAAGATTGTATAATGCTAGGATGTAGATTAAAATTCTGGGAGGCCAACCTTGTCAGTTTATTCATGGCTAGCTCCCCTTTACTTGTAATAGATTGTATATGAGCTCCAAATTTTAGCCCCTCTTCCAATGTTACTCCCAGATATTCTACTGCATTTGCTCGCTGTATAGATTTTCCTGATATTCTGATTGTTGGATTTCTACTTCTGCTGAGGCGACCTTTGACGATCAGATACTTTGTTTTAGCAGCCGATATCTCAAGTTTAGCATTACGGCACCACCCGTTTAGTTCACTTAGAGCGTTATTTGCTTTTCTCTCCAACTGAGCTCTCGTGTTTCCCGAACAAATGAAGGCAACATCGTCTGCATAGGCTATGACTCTATCGACATTATTGTTCCTTCCTAATAGTCTCAAACAGGGCTCGAGGTTTATATTCCACAAATGTGGTCCCAACACTGATCCTTGTGGGCATCCTTTTGTTGACATTTTGGACACAGTTTCGCCATTTAAATTTAATTTAACTTTCCTGTCTTTGAAATAGCTCTCCAGGATTTGGATTATGGTCACGGGACAATTCATTTTGTATAGTGTGGAGAAAAGGTGCGGCCACCATAAGTTGTCGAACGCTCCACTGATGTCGGCAAAAATAATTATGATATATTTTCCATCTATTTCCCTTGTTGCTTTTGTTAGTGCATTTACGGCATCCTCGGTGGAGCGACCCTTCGTGAAGCCGTACTGATTTCCAGTGTTACCAATCATTTTGAGGAAGTCCTGAAGTCTTCTATTTATGAGCTTTTCCAGTAGTTTACCAATACTATTTAACAGACAGATAGGTCTATAGGTTTTTAATGCCAGCTCATCTTGTTTTCCCTCCTTTTTAATTACTATCAATCTCCCTTCCTTCCATGGGGTAGGGAATTGTTTCTCAATTAGGCACAAGTTGAAGAGTGACGTAATGAATTGAAGCGTCTTAGGGAGAGACATTTTTAATATCTCAGCCGGAATGCCATCAGGCCCTGGAGCTTTGCCATTTCTTACTGTAGCCAGTTCGCTCAACACTTCTTCAGGTGTAAAAGGAAGAATTGGGTTATTATTTGGGTACCTTCCCATCTCGCTTCTAATTATGGCATTAACCTCGTTGTCCGTGTCTTCATCATCATCTGGCAATAGTCCATACAGCAATGCTATGGCAGTTTCCTTTAAGTCCATGGTTATGGACCCATCAGGTTTCCTGAGAGTAGTAATTCCTGAATCCTGTTTAATTTTATTTGTTGCAATCCTGTACGGTATTCCCCATTTGTCCTTATTGAGATTTTTATTTACAAATTTTTGCCAATTTTTCTTCCTAAAATCCTTGAGCTCCTCTGCGTACCTAGCCTTGGCCCTGCGGTAGTCATCGAGTAGGATCGCTCTAGTGTTTGGAATATTTGATTTTTGATATGCCTTCCTACATCTTCGCATGTTTGCTCTTAATTTTGTGAGTTTTTCTGTCCATGGTCTCTTTTGTATTGCCATACCTCTCATTGGGGTGGATGTTTGTATTGCAGTTTGGAGTTCTTTAGTAAGTATCTCTGCCCATTCATCCAGACTATGCTCAGGTCCAGGATAATCCGGCAACACAATACTATCGAGGAGGGTTTCCATGTTTGTTTTCTTCCAGTTGTACAAAAGATTTTGCCCTGTTGGAGCATTTGGGATGTTTGGAATAGCATCCAGTCTTATATTAAAATGTATGGCATTATGATCACTGGTAGTGATCATGTCCAGTACCTGCCATCCTTCTATTAATGGACACATACTTCTATTTGATAGTGTTAGGTCGATGTTGCTGGATGCTCCAGCTCTACCTCTAAAAGTTGGCGGATTGTCTGGTTGATTTTCTATATTTAGGTTAGTTTCAGCAATGAGATCCATCATCTTCTCTCCATTGGCATCGATTACCCTACCAAACCATAGGGGGGAGGAAGAGTTGCTGCCTAGTGTGATCAAAATTTTCCTGTTAGGGTAGGCTTCATAGGCTCTTCTTATACAGGCGATGTACTTGTCAATATTGTGACTGTATTGACAGTAACAGTTAATTATTATAAAGTTTATTGTTTCATAGCAAATTTCCACACAATTGACATGGGAGTCTGATAATTGAGCAATTTTTAAGATTTTAATTTTCTTGTTCAGTGAGATTATTGCTGCTTTTGCGTTTAGAGATGGGTTGTATATTGCTGTGGCACTAAGTGGTGCATGAATTATTTTACCATTTCGAGTGTAGGGTTCTTGCAACATTAGTAAATCCACATTGTTTCTTCTGGCATAGATGAAAATTTCCTCTGTGGCCAGCTCAGCCCCATTTAAGTTCACCTGTAGGCAGCCTATTTTATTTTCCTTCAATGCCTTAATATCGAAGTCCACGATGGCCATGGTTTACTGGTGTCCTGAACAACTCTTCCATATCCCCTGGCAAAGTCCTTGTATACCTCATCAAGGTCCAATTTTAGATCTCTACGCTGTAGTGCCTGTTCTAGTAAACTGCCATTTTAGGACAGTTCTAGGTTAAAGATTGCAGCTCTCATACAGTCTACCACAGACTGTGATGTAGTCTACATTGCACGCTCAAAATTTGGCACAGAGCCACCAGCAATCGTGTGAGGTGTGCAGACCAGACGTCGTGAGTGATAGTATGGTCAGACGATGGTGCAGACAATTCACGGAACGCCAATCGAATGTGCACAACCCCATATAGGTGAGTACACGCAAACCCTTTGCATCACTTCAGGTGAGGAGATCTTGGACCAATCGCTGTACAGCCATGGACTTGAATCTACTGACTTTCATCTGTTTGTTTAACTGAAGAGGTTTCTGGCAGGGCAAGGATTTGACAGCTACATTGCGGTAGAGATAGTTCCATTCTTTGCTGTCAGACACATATACCATGGGCATACAAAATTTAGTGAAATGCTACGACAAATGCCAGAACAGTGGTGGTGATTATGCTGAAAATTAGGATAGGACTCATTGTTACTAATGCAATAAATTACAACTGATATTCTTGTTTTATTTATGCCTAATCGGTAGGGACCTTGATATTTTTTTTTTTAAATTGGTGTATTTTCTTATTTTTATTTTTTTTCTATACGGTGTTATTTTTCCCAAAATTCACATTTTCATTTTAGCGCATTTTCTGGCAAATATCTGAAATTATATCTTCATGGTGTTTTTAAACTACTGTTTCAAATTGTAAGTTGCATGGCTTACGCCTCTTCATGAGAGTTTGATATCTTGAAAGTTATTTTGGGAAAGTTATTTCCATACCCCTTTTTTAATTTTAAGGTAAGGATTTTAGATAATGGAATTTTCCCCATATATACTGAAGGGTGCATAATGACCATAAGTGGCGATGCACCCAAAAAATTAAAATCAATCAATCTCACGTGACAGATACCGATATATTAAGCCACCAAAAATTGGCATTATCTTTCTTTGACTTGTTAGTGTTACGTTTCCAAAAATTCGCGTTTTGTTTTAGAACATTTATCTGCCAAACATACCGAAACGTAATACTCCATTGTGCTTCTAAACTATTATTTTAAATTGTAGGTCACATGGTCTACGTATTTTCGTGACAGTTTGATATGTTGGAACAGATTTTTGAGGAAGTAAAAGTAAAGTGCTCCCCTGCACTTTTCCATGAAGGTGTATAGGGGTGTGGAGTTAGGGCCCCACACTTTCTTGATCACGGCTAAAGGTAGGGGTGATGTGATCACCATGCTCCTGGCTACCTTTATACCTCAAAGTTTCCTCAAGGTACCAGGTTCATATGATGCTGGGTGGGCTCCGGAGGAGTTTGAGTAGGTGGAAAACATCCCGGTTCTCCCCTGCAGGGGATCGAGCCTGGGTCTCTCGCATAGTAGTCAGATGCCCTATCGACTGAGCTCCATTACTACTCGCTTGACAAATGCCAAATGTGCGCAATTAGCTTGGTAATTCCAAACATATCTCATGCGACAAATACGAAGATGTGACTCCCGTGTCACGGTAGATACGCACTCGATCTCCTGTTAGAACCCTGCCACTTTGCTCTGTGATGCAAATGGTTTTGATAGAAGTTGAAAAAATCGTGGGAAATACATGATTTAATGTGGCTGTCGGAATTATTCCATGTACGTATAACTCTATAGTTTACTCTTGAGTAAAATGTTGGAAACCTTGCATGTTCTATGTACACAAACATGGCCTAGAAAATACAAGAATGTTGGATTTCATGGAATATTTCCTTGTTTTAGGACATTTTTTTAAAAAAAAATCACTAAAATCTCCAACAATTCGCATTTTATGCCGAATTTGCATTATTTCGATATTTCAAACGGGCGAAAAATGTGCCCAGACATCACTGCACATTCCTAAACATAACTTCGCAGCAATTACCATTTTTCACGGTTTTGGCATTTGCGAAAAATCAATGTCCCTACTAATTGGAAATTACTTTCTGACCACCCCTCGTATAAATCAGTAGATTGAAAGTGAAAATTTAGCAGAGCTGGCAGAGAAAAGTCAATTCTTGAAGAAAGTGATTTGCTTTTATGATTGAATGATTCGAGTAAATATGATATTAACATATTGATGTATTTATTATTAGTATTTTATTTCATAATATTGGACATTAGCATTACTCAGTGAGAGATTAATGACCATCTCTCATGAGTTTAAAACAGACAGGACAGAGAGTGGTGTCAATTTCATTGCAATACTAGTGTTGCTGTAAATTTGAATTTGGGAGCATGCACTTGCCAAATTTTTATAACGTTCACCAGTGCAGATTTATGTTTCACTTTTTCGTGATAGTATTCAATATATATCCCATTTGGTTGGATTCTTCTTGATATCTAAGAATAGTGCAATGTCATTGAAAACGTATGTTAACTTGTGCGAAACCAGTAATACCTCAGGATGATGAAAGAAAACCTTCGTAAACACTGCTACATTAAATAAGGTGAAGTGAGCCAGTAGAGTAATAAAATTTCGGCAGCATATTTGCAGTCTAAAGCTCTTCTTGTTTATGCATTCAATTTTTGTTGGATGTTGCAGTCCATGCAATTTCTATCACATTTTGTAGTGAGATACTTTGTCGGGTGGAGATATTCGACAAAAATTGTATGTATCAATGGAACCTATTTGTTTCCATGTTCCTTCAGTTTGCCCAACAAAATGCCTTACAACGACGTTCGACAACTATCGGACGGAGCCACCCGCTCTTATCCCCTCCATCTGTTGACAAGTCCCCTTACTACTCCCATACGGACAAGAAAAAATGATAATTCAATGCATTTTCCACGTAATATTTAGAGGTTTAACCTTTACTCCCCCGATGATACATATGGTATCATCAGAGTAAGGTCGTACTCGCCCAATGATACCATCTGGTATCATGGTGCTGATTACGAAATGAATGTGCTTTTTGGACCTTCATACTCTTATGTTTGGGTGTAAACTCTGACACAGGTCTGGAGCAAGCCTGGGAAATTCATATTGATGACCAACCTCCGCCCTCTCCCCCTCTCTGCAACATATCCATGCCACATTTCCGAACAGAGTTTCACATTTTGGCGCATTATTAAACTTGTATGGCACCTAGGAACATGAAACATATTTCAATCTCTTTGGAAACGTCCATTCTTTGAAGAGAATACTAAGAATTGCACCTTCTTCCAAAAATAGTGGGAGAAGAGGGGGGGCAAACTCCAGATTTTTATGTTGTTTTTTTCATTGAAATTCGGTGGTCACGCCCCCAAAACCCCCTTCCTCGGTTCGGCGTTCTGAATTGTACACGGTTGCATGCTACGATGTTTTAGCTGCAAAACAAAACTTATCCGAAGTAGATTGCTCCCATAGTGCCACAGTAATAACAATTTACCTCCAAAAATGCAAATTACCTATACTATTCGTAAAAAAAAAAAAATCACATTCTGCCTTATTATTCAACTTGTATGGCACCCAAGAACATGGAAAATGTTACGTTCTCTTGAGAAATGTCCATTCTTTGAAAATAATACTAAAATTGGTGCCTTCTTCCCAAATAGCGGGAGAAGAGGGGGCAAACTCCAGATTTTTATGGCTTTTTCATTGAAATTCGTGGGTCACGCCCCCAAACCCCCTTCCAAACCCCCTTCCTCGGTTCGGCGTTCTGAATTGTACACGGTTGCATGCTACGATGTTTTAGCTGCAAAACAAAACTTATCCGAAGTAGATTGCTCCCATAGTGACACAGTAATAACAATTTACCTCCAAAAATGCAAATTATCTATTTTTCGTAAAAAAAATCACATTATGGCTTATTATTCAACTTGTATGGCACCCAAGAACATGAAAAATGTTAAGTTCTCTTGAGAAATGTCCATTCTTTGAAAAGAATACTGAAGTTTGCACCCTCTTGCCAAAACAGTGGAAGAAGAGGGGGCAAACTACATTTTTTTTTGTTTTTTTCCATTGAAATTCGGAGCTCGAGCCCCCCAAACCCCCTTCCTCGGTTCGGCGTTCTGAATTGTACACGGTTGCATACTCTCATGTTTTAGCTGCAAAACAAAACTTATCCGAAGTAGATTGCTCCCATAGTGCCAGAGTTATAACAATTTTCCTCAAAAAATGCAAATTACATATTTTTCGTAAAAAAAATAATATATCACATTTTGGCTTATTATTCAACTTGTATGGCACCCAAGAACATGAAACATGTTTCATTCTCTTGAGAAATGTACATTCTTTGAAAGGAATACTAAAGTTTGCTCCTTCTCCCCAAAATAGCAGGAGAAGAGGGGGCAAACTCCAGATTTTTATGTTTTTTTCCATTGAAATTCGGGGGTCGTGCCCAAGCCCCCTTCCTTGGTCCGGCGTTCTGAATTGTACATGGTTACATGCGCTAAAGTTTTAGCTGTAAAACAAAAGTTATCCGAAGTAGATTGCTCCCATAGTACCCGAGTTATAACAATTTTCCTCCAGAGAGTGTTCGAATTTGAGGTGTCAAAATAAATAATAAAAAAAAGTCAATGAAGAGGAAATTCCCTGACATTTCCCTGACTTTTTTTGACACCTCAAATTCCCTGACTTTTCCCGGTTTTCCAGGTTTTCCAGGTCTGTCGCCACCCTGTTTTAAAAAAAAAGACATCAAAGGAAGGCAGGAAAAGATGGCAAAATGAGTGCTAAATAAGTACATGTAACACCCCTCCCATTTGAAAATATTGGGGATGCCACTGCACATGTCCGCTATTTCCACTTGTTAAGAGGAGAAACATATTGAACGATATGAAATCTGCTTTTCATTATCAAAACAATAATTGCCGGTGGACCTTTCAATGCAACAACTGAGGTGTTTGCATTTCAGTTTCGACATGGAGAGAAAGAAAAAACGAGAATTGTTGCTTTTTGATATTGCTCATTTAAGTAGTGTGGTCTCCAAAGTATTTCCTTCAAAGTTTATCATTTTTAGTGTTATTGGCATTATATATTAAAGCCATTAACACTATATAAACTAATAATTCATAAAAACAATATCTGCAAGAAAATAAGATACAATAGTTTAAAAATAGCCAAGAAAATAAACAACAACAATAAAATAACATCCTGTGCTGTAGCCTTTATGTTTATGTGGTATCATTAAAATACACAGTTCATATATTTACACGTGTATAATGCACACCCTAGTTTTTGATGGAGACAAAAATTTTATCTTGTGTATAATGCGCAGTATAATCCAGGTTCAAGAAATAGCTTTCTTAGTTGTAGGTCGTATAGCTGTTGCTCTGCAAATCAAGAGCTAGTGACATACCTATTCAATGAATCACTTATTGCTATGTGGACCAAGAGGAGAATATCCTCTTGTGTAAACAGCAAGTCACCAACCCAAGCCACCTCCCCCCCTCTCCCTCCACTGTGTTTAGCATCCCAAAACTTTCACTCTTTAACCATTATATTTATTCTGTAATAGTAGAAAGGGAGATCAAAATTACATTATGGATTTGCAGTGCTCAGGAAGTTATTTTCTGTTATTTCTCACCCAACAAATACTGCTGATATATATCCCATGTGATGGGAGGTGCATGCTCGAATTCTGCCAGAACAGCACTGCTTTTCTTGTGTTGCAAAACATTACATTACAAAGTGAAAAATCGTGGAAAATGGCCTTTAAACTTTTATGCATGGTTTTGCTAATTTTCTCTTTACTTTTTCTAAAATAAGAAAATACTTCAAAATATATAATTTTTCCATGACTAATGTAACATTTATAAGAGGCCCATTCAGGACCCTCAAACTAGCAGTTAGCAGAACAAGATTTCTTTCATTAAGGCATTTACACACCCCATGTGTGTCATATTATTTGGCCAGTAAAATATTTTAATTATTATTTTCTTTCTCATCCTTTCTTTCATCCAAAGTAACACAAAAATCAGAATGTTCCTTCATTTTGTGATGAGCTTATTTCAACTGGATTGCACATTAGTGTCACCATCTTGGATGGAATACTGTTGCCATATTCAGAAACTACAGAATTCAAGCTTTACAATGATATATAATATGATAGGGTTACGTAAAAAAGAAAAAAAAATATTCTGTGCATAATACGCACCACAGGTTTTGGGTGCAAAATTTTGGAAAAAAAGTGCATTATACATGAGTAAATACGGTATTTTAAAAATGCATTCGTAATAAATTTCTTTTTTGAATAAAAATAATCGAAATACAAAAATATAAGAGCAAGGAAAGAATACAAAAATACATTTTCCTTCCTGAAACTGGCGGATACTAAACTCTCTCCAGTGACATTTCATCCCTATGTCGTCACGGGCATTATGTGTGCAGACCTTCCGAAGCAGGCAGGAAACAACAGTCAAGTCAAGGGACCTTACACAGAACAAGTGATGGTTTTGTTTTGTGCCGGTGCTGTGTATTATTCATTGAGATATAACTCTTGGAGTCTGTAAGAGAAAATGAAGAATTCTACGACACAATCATTCACAAATTCACCACGAAAACAAGGAGGTTTGAATTTAAGTACAAGTAAGGGAAGACGTTTTATATTAATTAAACACATATTTTACTTTGTAATTCATGCATGCCAATTTGTTATAGTTAATTACAGGAATACAAATTAATCATATTTAATAATTCTCTTCGAATGGGACAGAATTATTTGTCTTTTGTAGTCGTAGGTCTGTGGTTTACATTGAATTGGCAATGACCTTGGCGTTTATCGCAGAGAAATATTTTGCTCCCTCCCCCATCCCCCTTCTGTTGAAAGAATGACCCTAATGTTTGGCAAATCTTGCGACTACTACGTAAAAATGTCACGCATCACCACTTATGGTCAATTCTTTTAAACAGGGATTCAACTGATGATAGCATCCTACTTCTATTTGCTGCTAGTAACATATATTTGTTGGATAAATTTGTTGATAATTTTAACAAAACTAATTTAATTCTACAACTGACTATGACATCCAACAATTTTTTTTCTATTTTATTACCCTTGTGAATATATATATATATATATATATATATATATATATATATATATATATATATATATATATATATACTAATGATGAAGGAGACAGTAAACTCTTACCACACGAAGAGAAATTATTGTATATTTCGTGATCTGAGTCACATTTTCAAGTTAGGAGGAGAAAGATTGGCATTACTTGGAGAAGAGGCACAGAATAATGACCGTAGCGTCTCTACAATCAGTGTTGCCAGAAACAGTTGATAGATGATGAGAAGTACTTTAACCAGTGTTTACTGTAAGGTGGGTGGGTAATTTTGGGGAGGAAAGGGTTACTGGTTGGCTAGGTTGAGTCCAGGGGGTATAGTGGCGTGCATGCCTGTTATACAGGCCCTTTCCCATCGCCTGCGGAAAGATGTGTCAGAGCGGGGGGGGGGGGGTGTAAAAGGTGGATGATGGCAACATGGAAGCAGTTATTGAAAGTGGTGTTATGGCTGTTGGTGTGGATGGCAACAGTGAAATCGGAGTTTTGGGTGGACGAACGGTGATTATTGATCCTTAGATTCAAGGGGGTGGAGGTTTCGCCTACGTAGAAGTTGCCGCAGATTTGGCAGATGAGGGTGTAAATTAGGTTGGATGAGTGGCAGGTGCCCTTAGGGTGAAGGGTGAACTCGCCTGCCGCTGTGGGGATCAGGAGGGTGATGAGTATGGGGCAGGTCTTGCATCTGGGTTTGTTGCACCTGTGAGCTGGGGGGAGTGGTGTGGAATATATATATATAAAATAAAAATTCCCAAGACAAAATCCCACTGGGCTTTATAATTACATACATTTAAGAAAGAGGTGAACGTTTCATTCAAGTGTATTCATATTAGTAATTTTTAATTTGATAATGTATGTATGTATGTATGTGCCAGTGACCATTATTTAGTAATTGCTAAATTAAGAGAAAGACTCTCAGTGATAAATCATAAGCAACAAAATCTAAAAGTTATAAAATTTGATACAGGAAAGTTTACTGATGAAAGAATTAAGAAAGATTACCAAATTAAACTGTCAAATAGATTTGATGTTTTGCAGGATTTAAATGTTGATGAAAATATAAATGAAACAGACGTAAATAAGAATTGGGAGCACATACGTAATGCAATAGAATCAGCAGCTAAAGAAAGTATAGGATACCATAAACCGAGAAAAAGTAAGCCATGGTTTGATAATGAATGTCATAATCTAAAAGAAATAAGAAATCAGGCTAGACTTAGGTGGTTAAATAACTCTGATGATACAAATCTAAACAATTATAATAGAATAAAGCGAGAAGTTAACCGCACGTTTAGAAGTAAAAAAAGAGATTACTTGAAAAGCAAAATTAACGAAATTCAAACAAACAGCAAAAATAAAAATATCAAAGATTTATATAAAGGTGTAAATGAGTTTAGAAAGGGGTGGCAACCTAAAGTAAACTTGATAAAAGATAAAGACGGTGATTTTCTAGCTGACCCAAGCGATATTCTAAATAGATGGAAGAACTACTTTAATGACCTTTTAAATGTCCATGTAGGAGATAAATCAGAAGTAAATGAAGTCCACACAGCAGAACCTTTAGTTCCAGAACCTAACTTGACTGAAGTTAAAGATGCTATTAAAAGGCTAAAGAATAACAAAGCACCTGGCATTGATTTAATACCAGCTGAGTTAATTAAATATGGTGGAAATTCATTAATATGTGAAATTCATAAATTAATTTGTTTAATATGGAATAAAGAAGAAATCCCTCAACAGTGGAAAGAATCCATAATTGTTCCTGTGTTTAAAAAAGGTGATAAAATGAACTGCAATAATTACCGTGGAATTTCTCTACACTCAACAACATATAAAATATTATCTAACATTCTTTTAACAAGACTAACACCATATGCTAATGAAATTATAGGTGATTATCAATGTGGATTTAAATGTAACAGATCAACTACAGATCAAATTTTTCACATCAGACAGACACTTGAAAAAAAGTGGGAATATAATCAAAATGTCCATCAGCTATTCATTGATTTCAAAAAAGCATATGATTCCGTCAAAAGAGATAAATTATATAATATATTAGTAGAGTTTCGAATACCTAAGAAGCTTGTTAGTATGATAAAAAAATGCACCAGTGAAACAAAGTAAAATTCGTGTGGGTATTAATATGTCTGACAAATTTACAATTCACGATGGGTTAAAACAAGGAGATGCATTATCTTCATTGCTCTTTAATTTTGCCTTAGAATATGCTGTTAGGAAAGTAAAAGAAACTAAAGAAGGACTAAAATTAAATGGTGTGACTCAGTTGTTAGCATATGCAGATGATGTAGATTTACTGGGGGATGAAGTGAATACAATTAAGAATAATGCTAAAATATTTTTCAAAACTGCTAAAGAGATAGGTTTGGAAGTTAACAAAGAGAAAACTAAATATATGCTTACAGGCCGAAACCAAGTGTTAGGTAATAATCAAAATCTAATGATTGATAACAACTCGTTTGAACCAGTTTCCAAATTCAAATACTTAGGAGTAATATTAACAAATGAAAATTATATTAAAGAGGAAATAAAAAGTAGGCTTAATTCAGGAAATGCATGTTACTTCTCTCTTCATAAACTTTTGTCTCCTCGTTTAATATCTAAGAAACTAAAAGTTAAAATATACAAAACAGTAATTTTGCCTGTAGTATTATATGGATGTGAAACTTGGTCCCTTACATTGAAAGAGGAATATAAATTGAGAGTATTTGAAAATAAGATCCTTAGGAAAATCTTTGGACCTAAAAGGGATGAGGAGACAGGTGAGTGGAGAAGGTTACATAATTTAGAACTACATAATTTGTATTCATGTCCAGATATTATTAGAATAATTAAATCAAGATGACTTAGGTGGGCAGGCCATGTGGCACGAATGGGAGAGGAAAGAGGAGTTTACAGGATTCTTGTTGGGAAACCTGATGGTAAGAGACCTGTAGGAAGGCCAAGACGAAGATGGAGGGACAACGTTGAGATGGACCTAAAGGAAATCGGTAGGGATGGAAAAGAGTATATAGAACTTGCTCAAGATAGGGAAAGATGGAAGGCCTGTGTTGCTGCAGCCATGAACCTTCGGGTTTAAGAAGGCTAGGGAGTGAGTGAGTGATGTATGTATGTGATTCACTGTGGTTGCCATATTCTTTCTCTTAATTAACAAAATAAGTGAATTAAGTAAATACATTAAAAAATACATGTTACTGTATAGTATGTACAATTAACAAAATAAACAACTGAAAAGTTTTGAAAATATATTACATAACTGTACATATGCCTATTTATTTAACATCACAAACAGCAAATATTGGTGCATCGCTTCCATATATATGGAATGAAAACATTTTTAGGGCAATACAAGTTATACCGAGTAAGTAAAGCAAATTGTGCAATCAGACTGAGATAATATTTGAAACATGGATAAATCTGCTGGAAATAGATTTTATAAGCAAATGATAGGCAATGGAGTTGTGAAAGTTAACCATCTGAATTAAACTGTAACAGCATTTCTGGTTTCTTTAGCCATGAGGGAAATGATATTTCTTTTACAAATTTCCAAACTCTCTGATAATCTTTGGCTGAAGCCTTCAACTGACAATAAGGAGTCTTGCTTAAATTTTCAAACTGACGAACATCTTCCGGAACATAATCTGATTTGATATTCTGGACTAATTCTACAAATTCTTTCAGTAGCTCCTTTTTACAAATGCTGAGGCACCCAGCTTGGGTCCTCTGGGCTTTTTTGGTAACTCCTTGCTTCCTGCCTTCTACTGCTACTTCCAAGGGTTTCTGGGGAACTTTCATCCACACAATACTGGATGCACATGGCCGTTTTGAGTTGCCATTACATGAAATGTCACTCCGGCCATCTGCGAATGGTATCGATGCCTGAAGAAAGCAAGGTTTGTTAATTTTGTAAGGATCTGGTAAAGAACTACAGTCTACAGAGAATCGTTCCACAAGAGATCTCTGCACTACTTCAACAGAAAATGGGCACAAACCAACAACAAAAGACTGCATGTAAACAGGTTTGGTCATGAACAACGACAACAAGGCACCCTGGATACCAACTACATTCCACTTTGCCATTTTGTCACTGCAAGAAAGAGAGAGCGTCCTGTCCCCTCGGCCAGGTTTGGTCCTGAGAACGTTTATGCAATGGTACTGTACACCCGGTAAATGAGGATCCTGTCGTTCTCCTGGAAGGCATTTTGCACCTGTCCGATGAATGTCATCACACACTGAATGCACACTGGCATCACCTGTATCCACTTCTGCCGAAGATTCTTTCTGTTTTCCGTTGTTAAAGAATTCACTACTAGCTATGTTCGTTGATTTATCACTACTTACACTATGGTTCTCTCGAGAAACAATTTCTAATTTCTTTCGCTTTTCAGGCATCTCCTCACAACTATTCTTTCTCTTAGTACTAGAAATTGCAACCGAATTCTCACTCCTGGCTGTCTCTGACTTAGGAATAATTGAAGCATCACCACAAGGTGTGTGACTTGTGAAGAAATGAAACGACACCCCATCTATCATCTGGCATTTCCCAGTGTCCTTGTCCAGAACAAACACATCCGAGTCCTCTTTCTGATACGTAACAAGCAGCTGGTGATAAAGATACCTCAAGAAACCTCTCCTTGCCATCACCTCGGCATGACTATCATTAACAATATCACCCTCTGTGCTCATTTTCGATTGTCCTATGCACTTAGAGCCTGTTCCCAATGCCACCACCTGAACTGATGATGCCTCACTATTCACCACTTTCACAACACAAGCAAGCAAAGTCCACTCCTTATTTTCCTGTGGTTTGCCAGTCTTTGGAAGGCTTGCATATTGTTCATAACAAGTTTCTGCTACTATGTTTGCAAAATTATTTGGCATTTCCATGCTGTGTATTTACATATCAAGCAACACTCGTAGGATCCCAAGCATACTTTTCAACCTTTGGTAAATTGTTTAGTGTATTCATGTCTGCAGCTGAGAGTTCAAAATCAAGATTTATATTGTCCGCAATGTGCCTTGGATTCGTAGATTTTGGAATAACACCTAGAAGAGGAGAAAAATACATAATTCACAAACTTACATAGTTAAACAATTTACAAGACCCTAGTACTACAGGAGAAAAGGAATTTGTACTTCATCTGCATTACTTTCACAATTTTGTTTCCATTCATCTTATGTCACATTGACTAATCACAATGATGAAGGGACAATTGCAAAGAAACACCCACGCCAAGATGGGCTCTGTGATTTATCCATGCACCCCCAACACCAGTCAAAATTTCAAGCCCCCTATTTTATTTTATTTTAATTTTTTTTTTTCAAAAGTCAAACATTTCGGCTCTAAATTTACACTTACACCCATCCTTCCCCATTTGGATAACTCTAAATAAACTCTTATACTCAAACCTAGAACATGCAGTTACAAGACCATAAATTGACCACCAATGTACTCAGCTTATGAGTGTAATGTAATCGCACATATATGCACAGATATAATCACAAATACGAAGCATAACCAAGTAAAAAAAGCTACATTCGGTCTTGACAAGATTACTACTATTGCATTCATTATGAGTGGTACGATTTTTTTTTTATTTCAAGATATTACAATATTTTTCCTTTAACTTTCTTACAAATATTATCAGCTAAAATTGCCAACAGTACAGGAAATCAGCATATTATTATGTAACCCATTTTTCTTTAGGATTGCACCAAGGTACAATGAAATCATTAGTGCATTAACATGTTAAAGGACATCTAATTGCTTACTGACAACCATAATACATAGGGGCATGCATATTTAGTTTTTGACGAAAAAACGAAATTTGAAAAAACACATTGTAGTGTTAATTTTTCATGTTTTTGAAAGGTGTGAGATGCATTTTGTGACCATGTTTTGTCACGAAATAATGCGAAATGAACTGTAAAAAGCGAAATTAACTCTTAGCGGCACCTTCTGAGGTCTGAATTATCCTGAGAGTTATGCAATTCCCGGAAAATTGATTAATTCTGTTGTTAATATTGGAGAAACAAAAATTGACTCCTTTACACAGAAATAAACTTAATACTCGGATAACTACATAAATGGGCTATTAGAAGTGAAATGTTAATTCTGTGGAATAAGTGTAGTTTTTAAATCAAATTTAGGATTATATTCACAATTTTAAAACCAAAATGTATTTTTATATACCACTTTTGATCCAATTTTTCACCGCTATAACACCGATATTTTATTTTATTTACCGCTTTTGAACCCGAAATTGACTGAGTTTTTATACCGAAATTTTGCTTTTTTTATTTACCAAAAATATGTGCCTCTAATAATACACAATACACTGGACTGAATAACCACAAAAAGGAGAACCTCAAATAAGAACACAATAAAAAAGATAAAAACAAATAGCATGTTATAATATTAAAAAATTATGTACCATATTCAATTCATGCATTTATGTTTTAGAAAGAAAAAAAGAACACACTAATTATATGGTAAGATGACCATGTATCCCCAATGAAAAGCAGTTTGATAAATCCCGATAAACCCCAACCCTGAAAGGGTATGTGAATATTTAAATTCTTCATTATTTTCTTAAAGATAGCAATAACAAATCATAATAGTCCAAAGGGGTCGAGGAAGAGATAGTGTGTAGAGTGCAGAGCACATACAAGGCCAACCAGAGCTGTGTGAAGACACCAGTGGGGAGAACGGAGTGGTTCAGTATAAGTAATGGACTAAAACACCGAAGTGCTCTTTCCCCACTGCTCTTCATAATTACAATGGATGCAATTAACAAAGAGGTGGGGAAGAAGATAGGAGAAAAAGAGATGAAGGCCCTGTTCTTCGCTGATGACTTAGTGATATGGGGAATCAGGGAAGAAGAAGTACAGAGACAGCTTGATAGTTGGAATGAGGAAATCAGAAGAGAAGGAATGAAATTCAGTGCAGAAAAGAGTGAGGTGCTAATAACAACGAGAAACAGAGCCATAAATGAACGAAGAATAAAGATGGGCACGGAAGAGTTGAGAGTAGTGGAGAGCTTCAAATATCTAGGAAGCATAATTGAGAGAAGTGGAAGAATAGATGAGGAGGTAAACAGAAGAGGACAAATGGGTGGGGGACTATATCAAAACGTTCGAAGATTAATATGGAACAGGGATGTACCTATGAAATGCAAGAAGGTAATGTATAACACATACTATGTGCCAATAATTACATACAGAACAGAGACTTGGACAATGACAGAGAGAGACAAAAGAAAGATGCAGGCAGTGGAGATAGAATTTTTAAGGAGTATATTGGGGAAGACTAGAAGGGCTAGAATAAGGAATGAGGAGATCCGACAAACAGTTGGTGTGGTGAAGCTTCAGGACACACAAGGGACAGATGAGATGGTTCGGACACATGAAGAGGACGAATGCAGAAAGACTACCAGTAAGAGCTTACAATGCATAAGGAGTGGAAATAAGGCCAAGGGGGAGACCAAGATGTCGGTGGAAAGAGCAAATAGCAAAGTGTTAGAAGAGGACAAGATTGGAATACCGTGGAAAGAGAGGAGTGGTGGAAGTCCAGGCAAAAATGGAGAGGCTTGACTTCTATGCCGACCCAGCATGAGGCAGGAAATGGCAAAGGATGATGAATAGTCCAATGTACAATAACAAGCTTTTAGTTAGAGATCGGGAATACAAGAGGAAACATAGCACACATATTGGGGTGTAAGGGGTGTCCTTATCTGAAAGCACTCAAATGTCACCTTGTTTTTATGTAGTACATCTGGATTGTATTGTTTGCAGCCTGGTCAGGCTCCTATAGGGTGATCAACTCTACCATAATTCCCCGGATGTCCCGTATCAGAGTTGTTTTTTTTTAAAATTCTCCTGGCATTGATATTCTATTTCTCCTTATATATTTAAAAACAGTGACATGATCTGGGAAGGAATAAAAGTTTGCCTTAACAAAGCTGTCAAAGACACTATAGGGTACAGGGAAAGAAAGAAATGCAAGAAACCATGGATCACAGAAAGTATGCTCGAAAAAATGGAAGAAAGAAGAAGATGGAAAAATATTAATACACAGGAAGGAAGAAAAAATGCTGAGAATTCAATAACCAGCTAAGGGAAGCAGATAAGGCAAAAGAAAAATGGATGAAACAAAACTGCCAAGAAACAGAAAAATTAGAAAAAAGAGGGAGATATGACCTGATGTACCGTGAAATTCAATGCCTGGACTTTACAAAAAAGAAGTGGGAAACAATGTGGATGATAGAAGATGAGAATGGAAACAAAATTACAGACAAACAGGGAACAAATACATACGGGTTAGGACTAAGAAACATGCAAGTTTGTAAATTTTTATTCTCTATTGTGATCTGTATATTATATAAAATTTGTTTAATATTATCCATTCCATAAACATTTGCTGGAGCGATGCCATGCTGCTAAAAATGAGCAAAATTTGTCGCAACTAAATCTCCCTTAAACTCATGGCCGAAACATGGTCATCATATGTACCTACAACCAGGATAATCCTTTGTAGGATTTGTGTTGTGACTGTTCTTTCATCCAACTCATCTTATCACCATTCTTCGTCGCAATTAGCCAAAAGTGTCAGAAAAGTGTCATAAAATAACATACTTAAAATCAAATAAAATCACTGTAATGCACATATTTAATTACTTGTATTGTGATATTCTGGAATACACTGGAAACTCCATTATATATTTTTCAGGTGCTTGTAGCCAATGTGATTTAAAATAACCTCCACCTCCTCTCTGGAAGGCACAAGGCCAGTGCATTGAACTGCATCACCAGTCTCTAGATATCTATTAGGGTGGATCAAATGAAAACGAAACAGTGGATGTATTGGGTTATATTTATGTATGTGTGTGGCGACAATCCTGTGTAGAGGTAAAGAAGAAAACACCTACTGCGTAATGGACTCACCCTAGATAGTTGCACGTGAGCACGTGATATGCGTAGGTGGTCAGGCAGCGGTATTGTCCAAGAAGGGATCCACCGTTTGCACGCAGCAATCAAGGCCCGACCTGTTGTTCCCTTGAGTGGTTTTGCTGCATGACAATGCGTGGTCACATATGTCAGCTGTTACAAAGAACATGCTGGTAATGTTTGGGTGGACAGTGTTGGAACACCCACCAAATAGCCCTGATCTATCGCCATGCGACTTCAATATCTTTGGTCCGTTGAAAAAGGCATTGAAAGGTTGGCACTTCCACTCGGTCAATGAAGTCATGCACAATGTTTGCAACTGGTTCTGATCTCAGTTAAAGAAGTTCTACGAGCAGGGTATTCACCACTTGGTGAAACAGTGGGACAAGTGCTTGTGTAACTTTGGAGATTACATTCGAAATAAATCTTGTTGATTTCAATCTGTGGCCCCTGTTCCATTTTAATTTGATCCACCCTCATCGATCAGAGCCTGCTACTTTTTCTATTCAAGTAGCTCCCCACTTATCCTCACAATGCTAGGTCCTTCTAACAGGGATCGAACTTCAGTGTGTCTGCACCAATAGTGAGATCACTAACCGTTTGTCTGCAAATTTATAATGTGGGAGTTTTAAATTCCAGTAATGCCAATCAAGGTTCAACTGTATCTCTCAAAGCCATCACAACTTCAAATACTTACCTATGCCTTGCTGTATGGCCCACTGCAAAAGCACTTGAGCTGGAGTTCTGGATATTCTCTTTGCAATATCCGCCACCGCAGGCTCTTGCAGCACCTGCTTGTTCTTGGTTGTCCCTAATGAACTGTAGGCTTGTAAGTGGATGTCGTTATCCTTACAAAATTGCAGTAGGTCTGACTGCACATAATGAGGATGATATTCAACCTGTGAAGTGATGTAATAATGATAATATTTTGGTACTAAATAAGCTTGGAAGTAATGCGCACTACAATAGGCTTGCTTTGTTTGGAAGAAACTATAAGTTGGTTAAGTAGATCATATTGCAAATTTTATTCACCATTTATATTATAAGCAGCACATTTATTGTTTTTATAGCAGGAAATGATTTCACAAACTTTTCATTTGCATCATCAGACTAAATGGATTTTGATTTGATTTGGTTTATTTTACTTTGATTTTCTGCCACTTTTGGCTAATTGCAAAGAAAAGGATGAGTGAAGATATGATGAAATTGATGAAGGGACACTCACAAAAAACACCCCTGCCCAAGCCAGGACACCAGGGACCTCTGGTGTCATAGCATGCTGTGCTAACCACTACGTCAGGTAATGTTGGTTGACTCTATGGAATCAACAGAAGGAATCAGTACTATAAGTTATATAGTTTACTGAATTTCTTTCTTTTTTCATTATCACAATTTATATTTACAATGGTCAATTTATCAGGTGGTTGTACATGAAATGTCAGATATTGGATAGACGTAAGTTGGATATTCCCAAATGCTACCAGATGGTGCCAGTGTATCAGAAAGTGACACGTACATATCCCTGCATGTGAGCAAGGAATCAGTTGAATGCTAGCGTGCCATGTGATCATATAGACACAACATAGATGTAAGCCAAATATGCCTATATTCTCCTTTAAGAGTTTAAACTTTACCAGAACGCAGAGCATTTTGACTTGACACAGTAAATGAATGAACCATTCCAATTCCTTGAAAGTGAACTACGACAAACTGCGAGCACTAGTGGAGTCTGACTCTCGCCAAATTCTATGAAAATGGCAGTGATATTGGATGTACATTATTTGCAAGAACTTGAAAATGTCAAAAAGTTGGGTAAGTGGGTTCTCACGAGCTCAATGAACAAGAGATGATGCATTGCCTGGAAGTATGTCTTTCTCTGATCTCCTGGAACCGAAACATTCTGCTTTCACACAGACGTGACAAAAAAAAATGGATATTTTATGATAAACATCCTAGCACTGCCCCGCGCAATGACTAGATGCTGATGAGGCCCAAAATACATGCCTAAACCGACCCTTCATCCGAGGAAGATAATGAGGACTGGTGGTGTGCAGTTTGGTATTCTTCACTATTCATTACTGAAAACTGGTGAAACAATGAATGCTGAGAAGTACTGCACGCAGCTGGATGAAATGCATCAAAACTTACAATATAAGCAGCCTATAGTGGTCAACGGAATGAAGTTTTAGTGTTTCATGACAGTGCGAGGCCCCATGTGGCAAGAACAGGAGTGTGAAAACTACACAGCTTGCTGTATGAGGCTCTTCCACATCTGCCATACACACCAGATCTCTTGCCAACAGACTACCACTTTTTTAAGAATTTGGACCATTATTTGGTGGGGGAAAAAGTTCACCAATGAAGCAGCTGTCAAAAACGCCTTTGAGGAGTTTCTTCAGTCCAGAATGTCGAACTTCTACGAATGTAGCATTAATGCACTAGTTCCTCGCTGGAAGAAGTTTATGGCCTATTTTGATTAATAAAAGTTCCTTTCCACAGAGTTACTGTTGTTTGAAGTTTCACTACCAAATCAGACATTTCATGTGCAGCAACCTGATAGTTCCATCTTTAAATATGATCTTGTACTTCGCCAGCCCCCGTAGCTGAGTGGTTAGCATAGGGGTCCAGGGTTTGAATCTCAGACTGACCATGGATGTTTGTAGTGTCCATTCATCAATTGCATCATATCACTCATCCCCAAATTTGCAAATTAGCCAAAGTTGCACAAAAAGCAAAGTAAAATAAAGAAAATAAATCAATGATCTTGTACTTTGGTAGTATATTGATTCCTGTATCAATAATTACTTGAGTTTTCAAGATATTTTCTCATCTTTTTCACTTTCACTCTAACTGGCAGAGTGGTTAGCATAGTGTACATTGACGTCAGGAGTCCTGGGTTCAAATCCTAGCCTGGGCATGGATGTTCTTTATGAGTGTCCCTTAATCAATTTCACTCATCACTCATCCTCATCTTTGCAATTAGCCAAGAGTAGCAAAAATGCGAAGGAAAATAAACAAAATCAATCAATCGATATTCCATATGAAAAGAACTGGGCCTCCACGATGGCATAGTGATAATGTTGTTGCCTTGTAATTATATGGTTTAAATTCAGATCCACACTTCTCTTCAATGTGCTTTACAAGATGATGGCATTACACTTGGGGAGGCCCAGCTGATGAAACAAAGGAAAAAAACAAATATCAGAGCAAATGATGGAATCATCACATACCTGATTTACAGCTGGTTTGAAGGCACTTGAACACAAAAGCTCCTGTAAATGTCTGACGGTGTAGTTGGAAACACCTATAGCACTTAATGCACCATCTTGATGAAGTTCACAAAGTTCGTCCCAAGTCTGAAGCCGCAGTGCCTTGTTCTGAGGATTATTGACTTGCAGCTTGCCAGCTCCTGGCCAGTGAATGAGGAACAGGTCTAGGTATGTCGTTCCTAGCTTTTTAAGGCAAGTATTAACTGCCTGCTTAACATTTCCCGTACCATGATCATGAGGATCTGAAACAAAATAATTATTTAATGTACTTAGCATATATGTACTTGCATTGTTGTAGTGTACTTTTGTTACTTGACATCACTGTTCTGCCACTTCTGGGCTAATTGTGATGATGACTGATGATTAGATGAAATTGATGAACACCCTTGCCCAGTCTGGGACTCAAACATGGGAACTTCAATGATGAGATCGAAAGTCAGCTACAACTTAACATATTCAGTCATTGGGCTAAGGCTGACATGTTACGTGTATTAACAACTTGCATGTGTGTGTGTGTATTACACTTTCTGTCCAAAGAACTGGAGTGTCAAAATCAAGCTGAAGTAGAAACAAAAAATGTGTGCTGTGGAATCTTTGAGTATCTTGCTAATTAATGTACAGCATGTGAAACTAATTTTTTTTTCTTCAAAATTTTGACTATGGGTGCCTTTTCAAGATTGAATTGAATGGGTCGAGTCTGTCTGCAATATGCCACCAAAGACAAGTGGAAAAGCTGCCAAAAAGGCCGGAAAGGCCCAGAAGAACATCTCCAAGGGAGACAAAAAAAAAAGAAGAAATGGAGGAGGAAGGAGAGCTACACAATTTACATCTACAAGGTGTTGAAGCAAGTTCACCCAGACACTGGCGTCTCCAGCAAGGCGATGAGCATCATGAACAGCTTCGTCAACGACATCTTCGAGCGCATTGCCGTCGAAGCTTCCAGGCTGACTCATTACAACAAGCGATCGACCATCACCAGCAGGGAGATCCAGATGGCCGTCAGGCTGCTCCTCCCTGGTGAACTGGCCAAGCACGCCGTCAGTGAAGGCACCAAGGATGTGACTAAGTACACCAGCTCAAAGTAAACGCAAGGATATAGTTACCTTGCCGAAATGAAACACAATATAAGCATCATTTGTTGAAGCTGTGATGGATGCATCAGCACTCAGGCTATTTACAGGCTCTTAGCAAAAACGAACTAAAAGAAGGCCTTAAAAGATGGAAGTAATTTGACTACAAAACATTTATATCAGAGATCAACTTATCAAAATTAAACTAAAGAAACTAAAATCACTATACCATTGATAAAATCTGAGCCTGGAAAGTGGCACTCAGTGGCATTTGTGTGTACAAAACACAAGAAGATGGTCACCCCTTAAACCTCTCTAGTGAAAAAAAAAAAAATTGTTAACATGAGAACATTTAATCTTCAGGTACCATTCCGTACTACAGTTAAAACATGTAAGGAAATAAGTAATAAAACTTGTAAGGTAAAGAAGGGATAGGCATTGACATTGATTACCATATTAATGCTACAGGTAGTGTCCAACCACAGATGATGAGACTAGCTTGGGAAGACAAATCTACATGCAAAGAGGAAGCAGGTAGAAACTAGGGATGGTCACAAATCTGGATATTGAATAATTTTCTATCCAGATTTCAAATATCTGGATAATGGATAATATTCTATCCAGATTTCAAATATCTGGATATTCTGATATCCGGATATATATGGATTATCTGGATATCCAATATTCAGATTATCCAAAATGTGTGTATTATTTGAACAGTTTTACGGGTTATCCACATATTCCTTTATTCATCACTTTCACTGCACGGATTTTCTACAAATCCTTCATGAAATCTGTTCTATCCGGATGTACAAAATCTGGATTATCCAGATAATTTGAAATCCAAATATCCGTTATCCACATTTTATGGCCATCCCTAGTATAAACATGAACACTGTAGGTTTCAGTTTAGATCAGCATTTGTTAGCATGCATCTGGGTGTTCTTTTTCCACTCACATTGCTGTGTTCGTGGTTTGCAATGGCTATTACAGGTCATTACATCCCATCTTAATGTAGTTTGCCAGTGACATTACTATGTGTCAAACTACAGACAAAGATTCAGTCACACTACAATGATTAAGTAGAAGACAATTTTCACGGAACCTGGTTCCCATATCCATACTACAGCAGCTGGACTCATCCAGTTAGTGCACGCTAGAGTACTGGATGGGACCACTTTGCTCACACAAACTCGTTCGAGCCTTCCACACTCAATTGTACCACACTTGCACTGGAATGATTGGCAACGTCCCGTATTTCAGAACGTAATAAGCAACACTGTCAACCTAAAACCCAATACATGAAAGGAAACCACTCTGTGGAATTACAATTCTAAATAATAATTCCATATATATTTTGTAAGACTCAAATGCAATACAAATGAAAGTATGCAATATCTACAAACCAAAACATAAAATGGATACACATGCTGACAGACCAGCCTAAGCAATTACAAATATTGTATCACAGTGCAAGAAGTACACGTACATCATTGATCACATACCGAAAAGGATAATAATATTCTGCAAAATAATAAAATGCAGTTATAACTAGAGCTGATCCGATACCGATGCCAATACTTGTATAATTCCAGAATAAAATAAAAAGGCTAGTTACCAAGTCATACTAACTCGTCACATCACTAGGCACATATTTAGAAATATATAATTTGGGGAGCCAGTCCGAGCCAAGTGTCTCAGAAATATAATAATAAAATTGTTTCTATTTAATATGAAAATTAATTAATTAGTACTTAATTTCTCTGATGCATATGGAGTATTGTTATATGTAAGCACAGACTAAGAAACGGAGGAAAGACAACGTTAATACTTATTTTGTTCTTTATTTCTTGACTAAAAAATATTGTTATTACATAAATAGTAAATAGATGCTACAAAATCAGATAAAACTGACGTCAAAGTCACAGATTTCTGTATAAACAGGAGGTCACAACAGAGACAGCGAAGGTACAGATAAATAAGTTCTCCTACGAAGGAACTTTCTAAAGTCTAGAGAAGCGAATCTTCTAAATACTTGCTGCTGCTGTTCATGCTCTGTGAATTTATCATTCAAAGTTGTGAGCAAATAATATCTGCTGTCTACAATTTCACTCTTCACTGCAAATAAATTGTACAAGGGGGCTGCCCTGGCCCCTGCCTGGCTATGGGCATTTTAAAATGTAGGTCCAGTCCCGATTAGCTTATCTTCCTTAGTACTGCCAATCAAAGCCATATGTTCCCAATCTAATCTTGGCGGAAATGATTGACTTGGTTTATTTTAATTTGGTTTTCCGCAACCTTTGGCTAATTTGTAAAGATGGGGACGATTGATGATGTGATGAAATTGATGAATGGACACTCACAAACATCCATCCCCAGGCTGGGATTCCAACCCAGGACCCCTGGCATTGTAGCACGATGTGCTAACCACTCCGCCACGGGGGCTGGCTTTTGGCGGAAATGCATAACCCTCATTGGCCGATACCGGCAGTCACACGAAAGACATAAGTGAAGAGGATAAGTATCAATTGCTGATTCCCCTTCGTGCTCGAACGTAGATAAAATAAAGCTAATTTCAGTGACCTTCATCCCTCTTTTCCAAGCACTCCGCAACTACCTGACCTGGCATTAGTGCGGCAGGGGGTTAGAAACATTCACTTATATTACGACCACGATCTTCAAGCAAGAATTGGCAATGAATGGTTTATTTCCCACAGTGTTAACTAAGCAGTTACATGCCTTCATGGTCACACTTGGGTTCAGTTTTCACTTGCCCATGCCTAAGATATTGACATCTGCTTCCCAGGAGGATGGGGGTTTATAATCCAGTGTTTCTAGGAAAATGTATGGATGTCCTGATCTTCCAAATCTGTCACAAGGAAGGGTGAACCAACTTTTAGAAAGGACAAATGTTGAGACGAGCTGTTGCCTTTGCCCGCTTCTCTAGCCACAGATATCTTTGGTATCGGATGGTATTGGTAAAAGAAAATTAACCGATACTCACTGATGCCAATACATCAGTATCGGCTCAGCCCTAGTTATAACATTCAATCAAACATCATTTTAATGTGACAATAATCATAGAAAAATAAAATTTCAGCCTAGGTAGTTTCAGCTGATAATCATCTATTTCATTTTTATATATGTCAGTAAGATATACAAAACTGCATTTTAACAAGGAGATGATAACTATGTTCACTTCGTCTTTTACTTCACAACCCATATTTCAGGGCCCACTACCATAGAGAAATGAAGGAAATACGTGTACTAATAGGGTCCGAGAGTTCAAGTGTATTCCACTTGTTCGAGCATTTTTCACTCGAGAGGAAGACCTATCAATTCTATATGTCATATAGATTTGCCTGTGCAAACTGTTTAGCTGCTTGAGCGAAAACATCTCATTGCAGCACTCTAGTGCACACACTCCTGCGTCAGTTGTAGTAAAACGATATGAAAATAGTGGCAACAGAACAACCAGTTTCCTGATGAATTCAAATTTCACAGAAAACAAATTCTACAAATTGTATGAATATTACACACAAATTAGAAGACAGGAATAAACACTAAAATATACTTACCAAGTTTGGATGTCAGGAAAATGTCTTGCCTGGTGAGATTGTACTTTGGAAGGTAGGTCTTCAATGCTAGACCAATATCCTCTTCATTCCTGTAAACAGCTGCTGTATCTGAAACACAAACACATTTATCTACTTACTAAAACATTTCCTGATGAATGCATGTATCACCGATTAATGATTGACACTTCTGATTAATAACATTTGTAACAGTACTCTATCAATATTGATACCATTATAATACAATAGTGCACCATTCAACCATAAAATAACACACATTTTAACCTAATAAGACAAATACATTTTAACTTTCAATGTACATTTCTTTAGTTCAGTTATTAATATACAGGGTGTTTCGTAAGTTCATTTACAACACTTTGGAGGTGATTGTACGAGTGAAAATAAGGTGAAAAGTTCATGTAACAAAATTCCGGAAGCGGCTTTGTTGCCGAGTTATTGACATTTGAAAACGTGGGAAAATGATTTTCCGAAGTGAATAATGGCAAAATGGGTGGAGAGAAGTCATCGGTGTTGGGCAGTCCACTAAGAAATTGGGTACGCTCTTGTCAAAAAATCAAGCAGCAATGTTGTGCAATGTCGGTGCAAGGGATTCCCCAAAGGATGCAAATGAAGATATTGACGGGAGTGGGGTGGGTGTGCGTTCTGCGTGAGCTGGTATCGACAAAAATTGGCATGTGTTGAATGGCTCCAGAAAACAAAGAAAATTTCCTGAGCGAAGGGCACCATGACATAAAAACGAAAAAAATGAACTGTCATAGGTTGCATACCCTGAAGGGCAGATGGGTGTCTGTGTGATCTGACGTTAAGTACCACATTTCCCGCTAGGGGCGCCAACAGTGTAGGTTTCCTCATGAAGGAGCGCACGTGTCTGTGCCATTCGTGCTTCAGGTGCTGTGCCAGCAGCAGGTTGTTAAAAATTCACGGTTGAATGGAAAGACGTGAGGTTCTTGGACAGTAGTGTTGGGCAAACATTTGACCTAGCAGTGTTACGTGTTAATTCTTAGCCACAGCCTATCGTGTTCTGTGAAGTGTACTAGTGTTAACGGCCATAAACACTTGTAGCCCGGTGTACAGGATGGCTGCATACACATCCCAAGAGCTGGCGGACATGCATCTGAATTATGGGGAGGCTGGAGGTAATAGCCGTGCTGCAAGGCATCTGTATGGGGCACGTTTTCCAAATAGGGTGTTACCATCACACACCTTATTTCAAACTGTAGACGCTCGACTTCGGGAAACAGGATCAGTGTTGCCACCTCGTTGAGAAGTTGGACGACCACGAAGTGTGCGAACACGACGGTTTGTGGAAAATGTGCTAACTGCAGTGATGGATCATCCAGGCACCAGTACACGTGCACTAGTCCATGAACGAAACACCTCCCACGTGAATGTGTGGCGAGTCCTGGCAGAAGAGGGGGATGCACCCGTACAAATTGAAGAAAGTGCAAGAACTTTTACGTCGGGACTTTGGCCCACGTGAGGACTTTTGCCAATGGTTTGTTCATCAAATTGAAACTATCCCCAATTTTCAGAATACGGTACTATGGACTGATGAGGCTATCTTCACGAAAACTGGTGTGTTCAATAGTGAAAACAGTCATGTGTGGGAACATGAAAATCCACATGCACTGCTAGTGGCACATCCATCAGCACAGATTTGCAGTGAATGTGTGGTGCGGGATACTGCATGACCATTTGATTGGATTCTACATTCTCCCTATTCGCCTATGTGGACCCACTTATCAAGCATTTCTCAGTGAGGTTTTGCCTGAACTACTAGAGGACGTGCCCTTGGCACTGAGACTGTAGTTTCAACATGACGGTGCACCCCCACATTTCGATCGGAATGTGCGCCATTTCCTCAATACCGTATTCCACAACCAGTGCATTGGCAGGGGAGGGCCTGTGCCATGGCCACCTCGATCGCCTGATATTACGCCCCTGAATTTCTTCCTCTGGGGAGAGATGAAACGCCTCGTTTACGAAACACCTGTCGTGTCAGCCGAGGACCTCGTTGCCGTAATCAATGTAGACTCCAGGGCGTTCAACCGTGGCTGACGATGTGGTGGAAGCTGTTAGGGAGAGTTTTGTCCGCAGTCTCCAGATTACACTCCACTCGACTTTTTTTTTGTGGGGGTTTGTGAAAGATAGGGTGTACACCCCTCCCCTACCTCATAATCTTCATGAACTTCAAGATCGCATCACAACAGCCATCGCTAATGTTACCCCTGAAATGCTGGTTAATGTTTGGCAGGAAATTGACTTACGTTGGGATGTGTCCAGGATGACCAACGGTGCACACATTGAACCATAACAGATTTCTAATAAAAAACTTGAAGTGCTTTGCTGCATAATGACATATAAACCAAGTCTGTATGTGGTTCCAATAGATAATTATAAATTATTGAAGTTGTAAACTACATAAAGAACCACCCTGTATAATCAGGACTAGGATTAAGGTAGTGAACCACTGTCTAATGTGCCTCCACTAAGGATGGAACCCAGAACCCCACAGTAAAAACGAATGCACTAGTCATATGTCATGGGAGAGGCATGCCTATCATACTATTTAAATACATTACTAGCTCATGAATATTTCCTACATACAAACTTACCAAAAGATCTGTAGCCAGCTTTCAATGCTTCATTCACAACATTGAATATCACATCACGTCCATGTATCAGGTACGTGCCAACTTAAAAAAAGAAGAAAAACCAATGTCAAAACCAAAACTGAAAAAGAAGGCAGGTACTCAGCCATGCAATTTTTATATAGCAACAATGGTAATAATAAATAAATATATAAAATATTAATAAATAAATATTATAATCTTGGGTATGAATACCACACTAGTCTCTCCCCTTCTCCCCAAAAGACACACACAAGCAAAGATGAAGCAAATTATCACAAATGAATCATCATGACTGACAAGAGTCTCATGTGGAACTAGTGTGACAGCAACATATTATCGTGCCTCAATTCACAAATTACGAAGAAAAATGCACAAAAACAGACTTATCCCCCAAGTTGAAAGAGCCAGTCACGGACATTTTTCCTTCCTGGAAGAGTTTTCTGCGGTGGTACCCCGAGTCATCTGTGGACTGAACAACAGTGGTAACCTAACTGGCACAGCAAATTTTGCAAGATGTTGAAACACAGTTATTGAAAAGCAGGGGGATTGTACACTAAAGGATTGTAACGAGATGCTGCCTACAATACAATAAATATAAATAGTGTGCATTATTTATCATTTATTTACTGGCCTAGGTTAACCCAGCCCCTACCTAATAAATGGGTACCTAAAGGTAACTATGGAAATAAACGTGTCTGGAGCATGTTGCTGGTCAGATCACTACCATAAAATGGCCGAGATTGAGAATGTGTGGGGCTCTACCTCCATGGCCCTCCATGAAATGGTGCAAATGAGCATGGGGGAACTTCACCTTTACCTTACCAACCTATATCACTTCAATTTTCCCAAATACTAAAAACTAGGAACGTCACCCACAAGGTTTACATGCCTATTGCCCTTCACTACCAGATTAATATATTTTTATTTTAATCACTTGTGAATGTGGTTAAAATATAGAAACTTCCTTAAGGGTTACAGACACTCGAAAATGCATTCTTTTAATAGAATAATGAAGATATTATATCTTTTAAGACACAGTAAGATGTTTTTATAAATATAGAAATTATTTAAAAAAAAGTTATATCCCTATTTCTCAGTTTCATAAATACTGAGATAGCCAATGTATTATTAAATTATAATTTTATCCATATATCACCCCACAAAATATATTTCCAGATTTATTTCTTAGTCGCACATGACTATACAATAAACTGTTTACCTATCATTGGCAGAGAAATAGATTGATCATAAATAGACATGCATAATGCTCATTTTTCATGTTTGTGAATGGTGTGGGGTACATTTTCTTACCATATTTTGTCACAAAACGATGCAAAATGAAATGTAATGCAATATAAACTCTTTAAATACGACATTTAGGATTTATTTACCGACAAGACTTTCTGAGATCTGAATTATCCTGTGAGTTTTGCAAAATCAGGGGAAAAATTAATTAATTCTGCTGTAAACATTTGAGAAGCAAATGTAGACTCCTTTACACAGGAATAAACACAATACTCTGGTAACTATACTTTAATGTGCTACTGGAAAGGAAATGTTTATTTGATGCAATAAGTATAATTTTTATATAAAATGTATTATAATGATCGTTTTAACATTGATATGCCATTTTATATACCACTTTTGATCCAAAAATATAACCAGTTTTGTACCGAAATCTTGCTATTTAACTCACCATAAATATGTGGCTAATCGTAAGATTAAATATTCCATTATGCATTTGCATACAAAATTTCATGTGTATTTTTTTATATTTGCTAATGAAATGGTCATGTTTGCTAGTGTCTGAGCAGGGGTTTATCCAGAATTTTCCATCGGGAAGGGGGGGGGGGTTAAGTATACATTTAGAGCTAAAATGACCATAAATTGGGCCTTTCTGGACAACTTTTAGGAGGGTGTTGAGGAAATTTGGGGGGTAGGGTAATGTTGGGGTGTATGGATAAATCACTATTTCTAAGCAGGCCAGTCTGTTGCTCATCATAGCCAGACAAATGGGCCAATCAATTTAGTTTAAGTTGTGTCAGTATTTATTAATCTTTCAGTTCACTAAAATTTATCGTTATAGCTCTGGTAGTTTCTGAGATCTAGATGACATAGACAGATGCAATCAGCAAAGTATACTTTTTTTTAAGCTCTGTTGGTTAGTACTCCTGTAATATTTGTAGGCTCGCATTTCTGTAACTTGAATCAAAGTGTATTTTCACAGATCTTGAGAGATTTGAAATAAAATATTTAGACATTAAAATATTTTACTCCGGGTATTCAGAGATAATGACTAATGTAAAAACTTTCTTACAACCAATAATTGGCATTCTTAGTCCATTGTTTAGATGAACCTTTATGTCGCAAGGTGGCATTGGGCTGAATTCTTGAAATTACTGAAAATAAAAGAAAAAACATTGTTTCTATTATATCAATACATATTAGTTTGGAATATGAAGTAATCACCAATATATTTACATATTTTTAATTAGAAAGATGACTACCAGCCATGCCACAGTTGTTTATAGTTAGAAAGTGTTTCGCTACTTCACGATAGCAGTACTTGTGCTACACTTAGTCCCCTGTTCCCAGCATATATACTTCAAACAAAATTATAATAAATAAATAGGCAGCATTTGCAAAATGATTCTTCTGAAAATTTATAGGATTTACAAATAGACTCCTGGCCTGGTAGTAATGATTCAGATTTTGCAATGGGAGGAGGAGGAGGAGGAAGCTGTCCTCAATGTGTAATTAAGCAAGCATGCAAGTGTGTAAGTTTGATGTTCGGATGAACTAAGTTGTGCAATTTAAAGATGCAGAGAGTACTAATGGTACTAGTTTACTATCCTTCGGACAGATTCCTTCATTTCTACAGAAGAAACTCTTACCGTAATAAGTTCCTGTAGTATGTCTAACATCTGGAAGGTGTTTTGTGTGATGTGGGAATGTTTCATAGCAGAAATTCAACCATTGACGCATAGCCCCACGAACCATTCATACATAGCCCCACGAACCATTTGCAGAAACGTACGTTCTTCAGTTACAAAAACACTTTAAAAAAAAAAAAGATCAAAAAAATGTGAATACACGTTAAAAAATGATCCACGAAGCAGATAGGTAAGAAGTTATAGGTGTCCGAAGGATAGTTAACATTTACCGTATTAATTTGTGAAAAGTGGGTTTGAAAGTGATCATGCTCACCACTGTCTAAAGCACATTTTGGAGACGAAGGAAAGTGCTTAAAATATTACAGCAATCAAACATAACCTACTTTCAAAAATATAAATAAAGCATGAACGAGTGTTTAATTGTAATACTAAATGCACCAAACCTGACACATATTCATGTTCTAATATTGGGAATATTATTACGAGATGCAGTATGTAATCAGTATGCATTTATAGACATGCATAGAATTTAATTCATGTAGATAGTGTGGGTATCATTAAGATATTGGACATAACGCGATCGGAACCTGGACTTGTGTACTTGCGTACCTCAGTCGATTTTATATTCAATAGACTTAAGAAAAAGGTATGAATGAAAAATATAGAGAATGTCTCTAATTACGTTAATATTTGGTATACTAACTAAATTTGGCCTTCTAATCACGAATCTGTTGTTAAAATGCCGCGGACGCGTGTAAAAATTCACAGGTAGCCCCACAAACCACTGACGAATAGGGTACTACTTTACTATACATGAGACACCTATCAATGATTTATTTTGCAATTTTTTACATTGCTAACGTACTATTCTGCATTGCAGAACATTTCTTTATGTGAAACAATGAATTTCTAACGAAAATAATGTCTATTTCTTACATTAACGATTACTTACTGTTGTTCCTTATTTCCACACACAATATGGCGATAGCTTACCCGTTCATCGCACATTGTGCCAGTGTTTTGTCGATTTGGAGTGTGCATGCAGTGTTGCAATCTTCTTCACCGAAAAATACCTAAATTTAAAAAAAAAATTAAAACATTTCACGAAATTTTTTCACCAAAAAAAGTTGAATTTTTGACATAAAGAGTAATTATTAAACCATTGATGTTAGCCCCACAAACCATCCACGGGTAGCCCCAAAAACCATTGACGTTAACCCAAAAATTCACGATAGCCCCACGAACCATCACAAGGTATGCCTACTAGGTTAGGTTAGGTTCCATTAGCACTCCATTCGTTCAATTTAGCATATACGAACAACATCGGCTTTCTCGATGAAAGAAAATACACGGAATTCTTTTAATTTTAACCTTCCACATCCTGCATTCAACTTCTTTCTTCAAGATTCCATGTTGAATTACAAATTCCACGGCATCTTCCACACCCAGCAACAACTTCACAACGCATCCTCGACACGTCATCTTGTAGCGATAACACAGCGTGGTTTGAAACACTGACTATGGGGTTTACGCATTGTGCTCTCATGCAGAAAGCAAATGGCAGCAGCAGCAATAGCACGTCGGAAACAGATTTTCGTAGAAAACCACAGGCTTTCGCATTCAAATGGATCAAAACTACATTCCTGAACATCAATAACGCTACAGAAAATTATTTGCGTAAGTACTTTCTCCTGTAAATTTGAAGAAATCCGTCTCGGGTATAGTAAAGTGTCACCAAATTTCGTTCATAAAACAACGCGAAAAAGTTTTTTTTTTTAAAAAAAAATCAACTTAGCCGAAATCAGTTTTTTTTCTCACGATTTCCAGACGTGTCCGTGGCATTTTAACAACAGATTCGTGATTAGAAGGTCAAATTTAGTTAGTATACCAAATATTAACGAAATGAGAGACATTCTCTATATTCTACATTCGCTCCAGAAAAAAATTATATCAAGAAGCTGCTTATTTCAAGAACAAATATGAATGACATGGTAAAGGGAATACAGAATAAAATCTAGATTAATTAACCTAATCATAATTAATATATTTTCAGGTTTAAAATGTTCTTCAGTTTATGAATTGCATATCAAATTGCAAAATAAACAAGACTTTTGTGAATTTGTAGTGAAATATTTATAAATGTTTATAAAATTAAACAATGATCTTATGTTACTTCTTCTTTAATGAGCTATGTTTAAATGACAAATAATTTAACGTTATTAGTAATTACGAATGGTGACATTTAATACGCAGTAAACATACACGATAATATCGTATGTAAGTACTTCATTAGAATGCGTTTCAGAAAATTAAGAAATATGATGAACCTACAATTTATGTAACTTTGACAAGCAGAACCTAAATGATGTGGCACATCTTCAATTTTCCATTTATCAGTATTTCAACTTCAGAATGCAGCACATGAATTACTTAGGCAATTATACTACCTGGTTAACAATACATGGAACTGACATTCATTGCAATGTTGAATAAACCTACTTCAAAGAAACTGTACTTCATCCTAAAGGATGGACACACTCCGATACATCACCAAACAAAACACTTCGCATTCTTCTTGTTTCATTTTTTTAATATTGTTGCAGCAAGTAGAGTGCTCAAGTACAAACAGTTCTCACTTTTGCTGTAGATGTCTCTGTTCGTTTATGCCCTTCCTGCCTGGTAGCATACTCTTTCGAGATCTTGCGGAACTAGCTCTCCTTTGGGGAAATAAGATATTTCGCACGAAATATCAGAGAACAAGGGTGCAAAATTCCGAGGTGAGGGGAGGGGGTCGCAGTGGCGTGCCCAAGGGGGGTTGGTTGGGGTTATACACCCCCTTTGGCCCAGTATTCCTTAAAAAAATAACGTCAAAGGTAGGAAAAGATGGCGAAATGTGGGCTGACTACCAGAAAAAGTGTAGGCTACATAACCCCTCCCTTTCGAAAATCCTGGGCACGCCACTGGGGGGTCGGGTATCTCCCGCATCACCAATCTCGTCCTTAAAAAAATGCCCTTACTAGAATTTTCGGGAGAAAGTAAAACGAAGAAAGGGAATTAGATTTGACTCCAAATACAAGGAAAAGTTGGACAAAATGGGATGGTAGGGTAAAACGGGGAGGTTACAAGTTCTGCGTAAACTATAGTGATAACTCATGGCAGGTACGTATCCAGGAATTCCTTTCGGGGGGGTCAACACCATATTTTAAGGGTATAGTAAGAACCTCACAATTGTATATTTAAGACCAGTGGTGGCAATTGGGTTCCCAAACGGGGGGGGGGGGGCGGAGGGCGGTAGACAAGGCTTAACATTATAAGAGGCCATAATGTTGAGGCAAAAAAAAATGGGGAGCAACTATCCCTTAAATCGTCGCCACTACCAGGCTGTCATTTTAATCAGAATGTAAAATCAGAACATATTTTACCACTCGACTCCTCTGTTTCCATGCATTAACATTGTGTGCCGGAACCATCTCAGCAAGTGTGTTTGTCCATTTCTTCTCATCAGGCATAAAAACATCTATGGTGTGTTTGAGTGTGTTTACGAAGCTGTTACACATGCACGGGATGGACAATCCACTCGACAACGCGAGATTCAAATTGTGGGCTGCGAACTGGACGCAGACAGCTCTCGAATATTTATCTCTGATTCGAGCCTGAATAACACTAACGTGTCTTGTCCTCCCATCTTTGCAGCTCTTATAAAAGCCGAACCCCACCAAATTGTTCAGATTCAGGCCTTAGCAGTCACAAGTGTTCAAAAATGTTTGTCACAGCTTCCGCTGTCTTGTCATATATCGGCACGAAACAAAGGAAGTCTTCTCGAATACGAAACAATTAATGCTCAGTGAAAACCCTTCCGTTCCCAACACATCTAATGTTTCGTCTCCCAGTATGATCAAATGCTTACTCATTTATCTCCAGTGACGTGCCCAAGGAAGGGTTGGTGAGGTCATAATCCCATTTGACCCAGTATTTCTTTCTTCTTTTTTTTTTAAAAAAAAAATAACGTCAAAGTCAGGAAAAAAATTATAAAATCAGGACTGACCACCAAAAATAGTATGCGTAACCCCTCTCCCTTCCGAAAATCCTGGGCACGCCACTCTTTATCTCGGACACATTTTTTAAAATCAACTCACCAGAAGTTTTATCATTCCGTATTAGAGATTAAAGTAAGATGCGTTCTTCCTGCAGGTTTGGATATGATCCTTTAGGGTGCTGTCTGCCTGCCTTCACACCTAACCTTAACAAGGCCCTAATTTTCCATCCCTGCGACTTGGATTTTCAAAACTTAGGAAGGTTTCAGACAGAAAGGACACGCGATACATGTCGATTGGAATGGGCCAATCAACAGCAACGTTTCACACCGTAGCGACACAAAAGGCCGCACAAACATAATTTCGACTTGTGAAATCCTCAGGCGACACGGTGTGAAATCTCTCTTATTAAGCTACTGTCATAGTCACCTCGAAGTAGTAGCTCTTGTTGACCACAGAAGAAAATAATTCTCCTCAGTTTTCTTCTCTCTCCTATATTTTCTGTGCTTGTTCACTATACAGGCAACACCTTACGATTTGATATACACAGGACATGTACTATGTAGACATTTTAACGAAAAATCGATTGAAGTCAAGGATTGCTAGGTGGCTCAGTTGGTAGAGCCCTGATTCGGGTTCTGGTAGAGCCTGCAATTTCCGCCTAAAATGTCTACATATGCAACATCTTCTTGCTTTCTCTTCTCGATATTCATAAAATTTTAGGCTGTCTCTTTATGGTAGTTAAGTGTTTGAATGTGTTTCGAACCCAGTAGGCTTAAACAAAAGTATTTTTTTATACCATGAAATTCTCGGACTGCATATACGAAATTTAGTTCTGGCAAAATTAAATCATCACTCAAAACTTTCATTTTCAGTTGATCTATGCAGCTTATTTCTGTTTTAATAAACCACTCCAACATCCGGTACTTCTGAAATATTCACGAGAGAGAGAGAGAGAGAGAGAGAGAGAGAGAGAGAGAGAGAGAGAGAGGGGGGGCCTTCATCTCTTCGGCTCTCGACCTGAACTAGCACTACGGCCCCGGAAGTTCTGCTGTTGTCCATGTCTTCATTTTCGAATCACTATATCTTATAAAGCAACCAGAGGACGCTGACTGATCACTAATCGACTGTATGAATTGTCACACTTACCTCTGAAATCTCATTAACAGATTCTTTGTACAGATTGATTCCGCGTATTTATATCCTCATTATATTCTAGAACGTTCCGCAGATAAAACGATTCGTTAATATTGCCAGTAGTTGACTCCTTCTCTCATTCAAGAACGTACCCTCTCCCGCCTTCAAGAGATTAGAAATTACAACGAATCGCCCTACGTGTGGCGCTACCTTTGTTGTGCAGCTTCCAAATGCTGACAAGTCTCTACATAGTGCTCAAGTGCGCTGCGACAACACCGAAAGCGCAAGAAAAGTTTACGTGCAATATTATCAACAACAGGGTTATACCGTCTTGCCTCGATAATTGTCTATCTCCTTAAATCATCGTCACATTATTCAAAAAGCCAAAAACCTAATTTTATCTAGTGTAAAATAAAAAAAATCCTGGGGGGACCTCGAGCCACCTCAACCCCACCTTGGATACGTGCTATTAACAATAACAGGGTTATAGAACATTCTCCGTCTTGTCTCGATAATTATTTCTCCCAAATTATCATCACATTATTCAAGAAGCCAAAATCCTAATTTTATCTAGTGTAAACAGAAATATTTGCTGAAGGGGGGCTCGAGTCTCCTGATTCCCACCTTGGATACGTGCTATTAACAATAACATGGGTATAAAACATTCTCTGTCTTGCCTCGATAATTATTTCTCTCCTTAAATTATTTTCACATTATTCAAGAAGCCAAAAACCTAGTTTTATCTAACGTTAACTGAAAAATTTCCTGGGGAGAGAGTCGAGAGTCCATCTTGGATACATAATAATCCGTCGCGCAACAGCCCATGAAGGGCCGAGGGCATACCTACCGACTGCCGGTCTCCCTCCCACGCTCTCCTTCGTCACCTCTAAGCGTGGAGATCTTCAACCAGTATTGGAATAGTCGGGGGGTCAGCCCGACGTATCCCCAGCCGAATAAATTCGGACCAGGGCCGGATTCGAACCTACGCCGTCCCGCAGCGAACGATCTCAAGACGAGTGAACGCCTTAACCCCCTTTTTTTTAAAAAAAGTTTTATTTCACTATTCTGTTTACATCTATGGATTTTTTTTCCTAGACGTATACTACATACAATTACATTACATCCAGATATTTACCAAAATATTGTGACAATCGGACATTTTGTTTATTTGATTGTTACCATCTAGATCTTTTAAGATACATTGTATATAGGGTGATATTTGGTTCAAACTTTTTGCTATATATATATAGTATACTGTATGTGCTATTAGCCTCACAATGGCATTTTGTTTCTTCACAGGGAAATATTTGAAGTCTGGTAATATACAAATTTTTGCTTGAAAGCATTGTGATGATATACGACATATTTTGGCAAGGCACACAATGAGAAAGGCCCAAATTTCTGAAATTCCTTTACATGTAGTGAGGCGATGTTCATTTGTATCCACCTCTCCACATCCCGCTCGGCTACGGAGGAGGACTCTCGGATACATGCTATTATCAATAACAGGGTTACGGAACATTCTCCGTCTTGCCTCGATAATTATTTTTCTCCTTAAATTATTGTCACATTATTTTATTTCACACCACAAGAAACAAAAAACCTTATTTTATCTATTGTAAACCTAAAACTTTCGGGGGGGGGGCTCGAGCCCTCAAAGCCCCCCCTCTGGATTCGTGCCTGACTCATGGGTAAATTTGTCATTTGATTTGCAATTTTTTCAAGTTGAAGCTGCTTCAGTATGCACAATGTGTTGTCACACGGAACTTGTTTTTCAGTTGTCGTATAAATCGTAAAAAGTTAGCGTTTTTGGTCTGTTTGATGCATAAATGTGTCTTTAGGAAAAAGTACAACACTGAAAACTACCATTATTGAGCTGTAAGTTGACTTTTGTAAGAACGAGAGGTTAAGAATTGACCTAGCACCGTCATGAATTGTTGAAAACGATGTGGCTGGACAAAACGGGATGGCCTACTTTTTCTTGGTGGAGTCGCCTTATCAACCGGAGTGCAATCACAGCGCAGAACGGTTATTTAGACAAGATCTTCTTTCCCTAATGGCTGCCTTGCCCAAGCGGTGGGCGTAATTGGCCGCGAGTTCCTTCTCAGGTAAACGTGGTAACAGAGTGTCACTGCCATAAAGGTGGTCTCCGCGCTGGTTCCTGGCCAAGCGCACCTGTAGGGTCTGACAACATGGGGATCCTCATTTTGTCCAACTCCGTTCATTATATTTTACAAAAAGTTGTTCATTATCTTTAATATTACGTTGTTGAAATTATCATTACTTTTTAATTGTAGGTTGATTGATTTAAAGTTTTTGGGTTGCACCTTTCAGTGTACACGCACACGGGGAAATAGCCCCATATAAAAGGGGTGTAAAAAGCCCATTAGGAAAAGTTAAAAGTGCAAGGTTGTAAAGCAAGCGACCTGCACATGAAAAACAGAATACATTAAAAGGGTAGGAATGCACTAAAATCTTCCTCACAGACCAGCTCTTCTCATAAAGCTAAAAACGTTGTTCCTTACATTATCTTTATAAATTATCCTTATATATTTTTTACAATTCTTAATCTTAAATCGAATTGGAATATGTTATCAGGAGCAAGTTACATTGATTGTCAAATAAATACCTTCTCCAGTACTAATGTTATTCATTTATTTATTTATAGCCGGTCCCCGTGGCGGAGTGGATACAACGCCAGGGGATCCGGGAGTCCTGGGTATTGGTATTTGTGTTTGTCCAGATGTAAGTGATAAATTGTATCAATTGAAAAGTGTAAAAGTGAGAAAAGGAGTGAATAGTGGGCGATACCTCCGTGTAGGGGGTATTTTCTTTTGTGAAAAAAAGTGGTTAGCACATCGCGCTACGACGCCAGGGTACCAGGCTCGAATCCCGGCCTGGGCAATGTTTGTGAGTGTCCATTCATCATGTCATCACTCATCTCCATCTTCGCGATTAGCCAAAAGTGGCAGAAAAGCGAAATAAAATAAACCAAATCAACAACAATAAATAAATTATTTGTAGATAGAAATTTCTAAGCTCAGGGCGAGAATATAATACGGTTCCTCCTTCAAAGAACTCGCCCCCTCTGCTCGAGGTAATTATATAATGATTTTGGTAATCCATAGCAATAATTACATGGATTTTATCTTCAATGTAAATTTCACTTGTAAACGTAACATTGTCCTGTGACAAGAAGTTAGAAATGTGAATTTGATAATATTTATGTTTCTTTTTTATCGGGTAACGTGCAATGTGTTAACATATGAAGTACACTTAGTACAACTACGTTACAGCATGCAGGAAATCAATAATACCATAATATTGCTAATAGACCATCCAAATGATGCACGTGTTCTAATTTAAGCAGTATACCAACACTAAGCACAATATTTTAAGAAGTGATGTTATTAATCAATATCGAGAATATCGACAATGTCTTGTAATGCAGCGATAGTATAAAACTTCACATTCACCCGAGTAGAACGTGAAACACACATTTCCTTATGACACAATTGCGAGCGAAGCGAGGAAGAAAATTTTTACATCCATTTCTTTGCAGGCTTTCAAGAATATTAATTTAATGGGGTGTCAATACTTTCTTAGGATCCCGCGATAGTTACTCTTTTCGAACGATCGACGCCGAAAATATTTATTTATTTATTTATTTCGTCTTCTTTTACATGGCGAAGTTAAGGCTGTGGAGCCTTTTCTTCCACTTGACCATGTTTACAAAAAAATTGAATATGAAATAATTAAAATATTGAAAAAAAGGAAGAAAAAAATTATATAAAAAATTACAGAGAAATAAAAAATACAAATATGTGTTTGTCTGTGATATAATATTCGAACTCTCCCCCACTACAGAAATCCCTTGACAATCCAAGACTTAACTCTTTATCAAGAGCTTCATACCCCCCCCCCCCTTTAAATTTAATACTCAATCCTCCAAGCAAAATTTCCATGACAACTTTAGACTTATTGTTTATATTGAAGAGTGGATATTGCCTCCTCCAAGACAAATAATTCTCAGTCTCCGCACCAGAATTTGCGCAACAGTCTAAGACAAGAGTAATACACAAGAATTGGATAGCCCCTCAATTGAATGTTCAATATTCCTGCTGGGAAGGCTGGTAACTGCAGTCGCTCCACCCCCGCCCCCCTCCATGCAATCCCAATACTCTGACGTGTTCATTGGTGAGGCCATCTCGGGTCACTACTTGCACAGAGACTTTTTCTCTCTCGCTTGCTCCAGGGTATAACTAAAATACCCGCCATAATCGAAGACTTAACACTGATATTGAAGAGTTAGATGTATTGTCCCCCCCAACATTTAATTCTCAATCCCCCCTCAGAATCCAAGACAAAGTGTCAATTTAAGGCCTAATATGTAAGATTTGGATATTGCCCCGCAATAATATATATATATTACCCGTTACAATTCCCTTGGAAGTTTATAAATCGATATCTATATAGCAGCAATGGTTAATAATAATGTAATTCAACTTGTGTCCAATGCTACATTGTTCACGTAAAATTTCAATGAAAAAAATACCCCCCCCTCCCAAAGCCCCAAAGTTGAGTACACACAACATGCGTCCAGAAACCCACCTGTGGGCACCCCTGCCCCTATATACTTTATTTTCTTCATCTAATGGATTCAATATGGTGGATTTAAGGTGTAAACTCTTTTACATATATTTTAAAAATATATATAAATGTTGAATTTTATATTATTTGAAGTTAAAAAAAAATCCCCCCAAAAATCTCAATGGCGCAATCGGCGCCATAATCCCCCCTGTGGGCACCCCTGAAATATCATTATGTACAGAAATCTCGACGCCCACCCAGCGTCGAATAACATGGGTACCTGGGGGAAACCCTGGGGGGGGGGGGGTAAAGGCGGTCAGGGGCGTGATGCTGATCACATCACCCCCACTCACGACCGGATCAAGAAAGTGTGGGGCGTTACCCCCACACCCCCTATACGCCTTCATGGCGTGGTGCTAAGCACAGGGGAACACTTTACTTTTTTACTTTACAGAAATCTCGAAGCTCATTGAAAGTTACAATGCATATTCCTACAAAATGTTCACACTTATCTTGCCTTGCCATGTCACCAAGTTATTTTACGAAGTGCACTATATTTGGTTGAACAAAAATCGTTATTAGGATGCTTGTCAAAGTTTCCAACCGCAATAAATTTACGAACTTTCTTTGTTTTGTTTTGATCATCATCATCAATATATTTATTGGACTTACAGCATTGCATATGGCTGTTTATGCACATTATATATTTTAGTTACATAAGATACAATTTACATATAATCTACAAATTTCAAATACACTCCTATCTATATCAAACCTTAGAAATATACATTACCATGTTATATCATTTTGTCTAAAAAAAATGCAAGTAAAATATATTCAATTCGCATGCAAGAAAGAAGCCAAATTTATGGGAAATGATTACTGGTGCAAAGAGTTAACCATAAAGTTGAAGCACTAAGTACAAAAGAAAGAGCATTGGGTTTAAAGTGAGACGTCATTTGCGGCAGCGTATCCCATACTAGAAATTGGCCGTTGTTTTACCTTACGTAATGAATCCTGTAACAACGCTGGATTTTCGTGTGGATTGTTTTACTTCTATGAGTTTGCAATGCTTTCTGCATGCAGGTGGCTCAGTCGGTAACGCGTCTGACTACCATGCTAAAGGGTTGGTGATTTGAACATTAGCTAGTTTACTTTCTCAGAAACGAGAGCGTCGATCAGTGTCACCATCTGTTGGGCATGAGAGTAATTAATTCAACTTAATATTACTTTTACCTACTTCCTAAATATCTTTTTTTCTTTTTGGTGTTTTCCTTTTTGTTTATCCCTAAAATATCTCGCGACACCCCTTGAGCGATAATAAAACTGATTAATAAAAAATGTCCGTAAATGGATAATCTACCAAGAAACAGATTTGTTATGAAACGCAAATTCCAAAATTGCATTCTTTAGATTTCATGGCATGTTGGCATGTAACAATCAATCACAAAGTAAACTGTTTCCATGGAAAACGACAAGAATCAGACCATTGGTCTTAAAGAAAATAGTATATCCCATAATTTTCTAAGGTAGTTAAAAACAGAAGAATAAATAGACAAGCGAAAAAAATATAGTACGTTAAAATGCATTCTAAAGGTAAGTGGCTTTTTTAACATCTTCCACTTCAGAATCTGCTCATAATGATAGTGAAAAAGGAACAGATGTTACTGATGTTGTGTGCGGGAGCAGGGTTGGCAAGGTAATTTAGTCGTTATCGTTACGTTTTTTACGTAAGTTACGCGTAATTTAGTAGTAATTTACTTCGCGTAAAAAACAGTTTTTTACGCAGATGTAAAAAACTATTTTTTTCGTAAATTAGTAATATCAAAACTGCTTTATTTACATTAAACTTTAAACTTTAATTTTCTTACGTAGTTCAGCACAAAATCGTTATTTTCTGAAGATTGTTTATGTTGCCACCTTACGCCCTCGTCCTTACTAACAGATTTTTAAAAATGGAACTGTGCTCTCACATATTTTCTAAAACTGAGAAACTTGTTGATACATACGTCTTGCACTGGTACTTGTATTTATAACATAACATAACGATTAACAACAATTTATTTGGATTGGATTTCAGTTTTAGTAACAGCTTCAAATTCCTTTTTCATAAGTAAAATAAAACACGTTGATTGTTAATTAGTATACGTTATACTGAAAAAGAAAATTCTGCTTGAACAGAACATTTAGGCTAACTACTTATTAGACGATTTTGCTTCCAACACACAAAAAAAAACTTTGTCTTTATTATAATTTTCACTGAAAAAAATTGTTATGACTGAAAAAAATGTTCATAATTCTCACTCTTAAGCACTGGTATTCATCACTGGTACGGTCTTGTAACTTCAGTATGTACTAATAAATTCGAAGCAGTTTCTTGGAATGTTCGTAACTGAGCTGGTTTCTTGTGATATTATGGACAGGCACTTGCGTAGGCTAATTGTTATCTGAATGTGAGTATGGTTGGTAGCTTGAAAAATTCAAATATAAGAGCACATACAAATTCGGAAGGAAAGTTTCTTAAAGCCTTTTTTTTTTTTTGGCCAATACCAACTGCCATACATAACAATAACCATCGCAAGAACCATGTTTTGTTTAAATTTTTATGTTTGATTCTAGGTACTTTACATTTTATACGTATTTTATGCGTAATATATGTGTCATGTAGAAAACCTGGCCAGCAGGCAGCTTATCTATCCGAGAAATTTAGTTAAGATGGAAGCCTCACTTCCAATATTATTCTCAGACCTGCTTTGGTCAGTTGTCAAAGTGCAGTCCGGTGCAAATATTTGTGTACAGAGTACTAGTTAGTTACATAGCTACTGATACTTGAAATATAACTGTAAATTACTTTTACTGTTGCTTTCTGCTGGAAATGTTCTTACAAGCAAGTTACACACAATCTATCTATTTTTCAAATCATTCATTTCTCCGATCCTTGATTGATTGATTTGGTGTTTTAAGTCCACTTTATGCACAGTAAGGCTAATCGGGACTGGACCTACAGTTTAAAGTGGGATCCGAACCACTTATGTCTCCATCGGGTATCGAACCCGGGACTTGATTACAAGGCGACGACGCTACCACTGCGCCATCGGGGAGGCCCTCTCCGATCCTTGAATACTGCTCTCCAGTCTGGGCCATGGCTTCCAATACTAATCTTTCTAGCATGGATATCGTCCTCAGCTTCTTTACCGCCATTGTTCGTCATAGAATTCCTTCTTTACGGCATCTTCAGAAACCCGACATCCTGACGAATTTAAATATTCAGTTACTGCAGACCCGACGCGATATGGCCGATATGAAAGTTGTCTATAAAATCATCAATGGAAAATTAAGATCTGAATTTCTACTTACAGAATTCAATTTCAGATTGATTGATTGATTTGCTTCATTTTACTTCGCTTTTTGTGCCACTTTTGTCTAATTTGCGAAGATGGGGATGAATGATGACATGAAGAAATTGATGAATGGACACTCACAAACATCCATGCCCAGGCCGGGATTCGAACCCGGGACCCCTGGCGTCGTAGCGCGATTTGCTAACCACTCCGCCACGGGGGCCGGCTTCAATTTCAGAGTGCCCTCTCGATCGACCCGAAACTCTCAACTGATCCACAACTCTACCACTAGGCTTTATCTTATACAGCGCTCTCTGTTCCACAGGCTGCCCCAGTTCTATAGTAAACTACCCGCAAATATTAATATTTTCTCCCCAGAAAGTACATTGCGATCGTCGCTAACAATGGACCTGTCGATCTCTTGTTTGTTTTCTTGTTTATGTCTTGTCATGTGTATATTTACCTTTCTTGTTTTAACCTAAAGCCATCTTGATTTCTTTTGTTAATTTATTACAGTTTTCAGTGAAAATGGCCGTTACAAGTGTTGTATCTGAAACTTGAAATAAATAAATAATATTTGTAATAAAATAAATACAAGATGACTTATACATGCTTTCTTTATGTTTCTGGTACATAAGTCTTCATATATTTATATTATTATAACAAATAAAGACCATGGAACAAGGAGTCAGTTTCGCTTTAATGGTTTTAATTCGAAAAGTCGTCCGTGTGCCGACCACGATACTTTGTATGTGGTGGCATCAGTCAATTTTCACCTGTTTCACTATTTTCCATTCCAAGCTCAACAAGGTCCATTCCCTCGACAATAACTTCTTTCTGGACAACCATGCTTAAAATTAATGCAGAAATCCATGCACGACATCAAATCCTTCGCGCGTAAGTAGAAATGACGAATTACAATAAAGCGTGGATGTTATAAATCTAGCCTGCAAGAAAGCCTACCTTCCTGTCTTACGCGATTCCACGAAAAGCCTTTTACTTTAGCATCCAGAGAAGACACAAAGTTGGAAACAGAGAGTTGCCATATATAGCTCTTCCACCACGTTACGAATTTTCATGTTAGTTTAAGTGTCGTAAAGTAAGTTTAAATGTAACTGTTGACGCTATTTCTATTTGGAAATAGTAACTCTGTTACAGCTACTTACTTCAAAAAGTAGCTAGTTAGTGTTAGAATTCCTCAAAAAGTAAGTGTTGCTTGAGGGAACCCTCCAACAAACATTAATTTATAATCCTAAGAAGGATATGTTACGTTTTATGCAACCTTTTCATTACGGTAAATCCTACTCGGCAGACCATCAGAATTCGCCTATTACAAGATTACATATTAAACGCAGAAAAGTAGTCATATAGGTGAGGATTTGTATTTCACTATGTCATTTAAAGCGTTTCTGGCTTCATATACTGGGTATAAACCAAAGCGTCTGAAATATAACTAGGCTATATTGAAGTTGGCAATATCTTACCTGTGTTAGTATTTTATTTATTCGAAATAAATCTACTCATTATGCACTGTACTATAAATGTAACGTTAAATACAGTTTTGTTTTCTTTTTTCATTCAATTCTTTGATTCTTCTTCTGCTCTCTTACATTGCAATATTGTAATTTTTATGTAGTTACATTTAGAGATGTAATTCTGTTTTTGATGATACATGAACAAATAAATAAAAATAAATAAATAAATTTACAATTGCTGGGGACGAAACAGTTTTGATTGTGTAATTGATTTATTTCGTGATCCGACTTTGTTCGGGAAGATTTCATTTTGTTTGTTTTGTGAAGACATAGCTGCTGAAGTTTCTTTGGAGGGAGAGTTTTCCATGATGAAGAGGATACAAACATTCTTACGGAACCCAATGAATAGCGACAGACTGAATTCTGGCATTGCTTGGGCAGTTATATGATGCAAGGAAAAGAAAAAAATCTCTCAAAATAAAACAATTAAATATACATTCCCCATTTAATTTTAGCCAATAGAGAGCGAAACGTTCTTTACACAAATATGAAGAAAAGGATACATGAATGACTAGTTTTAGTATTTCTAACTGCGATTCCCCAATGTTGAAAATTAATGCTTTCTTCATTATGGAAGCTCACCAATAACAGACAAAATTAAATGTGATGTCCGCTTGTTTCACCTACGTCACAAACTGTTGCATTGTGGTAAAATTTGCTGCAAACATGGCGGCTGTGCGCATCCTGACGTCATGAAACCCACCTATACGAAACAAACGATGTATTTGTGTAATATCACTTTTATAAAACTACAGGAAATATGAGGGTTGGGCAAATATGAATTATAATTTCATCGTGCGGTGCCACTAGGGGGTGAGTTCAACTTACCGTGAAATTATCCTAACCTAGTCGTCTGCCCAGCTAAATAACCAACACAAGTCATTTTCAGAGTCATTTAGAGTGGAGCAAGAATCACACACATACAGGTATAAACTGATAGAGGAGAGAACAAGAATTAGAGACAGAAATGAAAACGATAGAGAATTAGAAGAAGAAACAAGCAAACCCAGAAAGAGATAGAGATAGGATCAGAGTTAAAGAGAGAATCGTGGGAAAAGTATGGTGTACGAAATTATATAAGTAGAGTAAGATAGATAGAAACGTGGAAAGAAAGAGTGAGAGTGGGAAAGAAAAAAACATGGAGTAAGAAAGATAGACACGTAGAAAGATCAGAGAAGAATATAAACATTCAGCACCACCACATAGAAACGTGGAACGGAATAATAAAGTAAGGTAGATGGAAATGTGTAAAAAAACGGAACAAGGAAGATAAAAATGTGGAGAGAACGAAAGAGTATGGAAGATAGACACGTGCAGAAAGACTGGACTGAGAGAGAGAGAGAAAGGGAGAGAGAGACAGAGAGAGAGAGAAGGCAAGGGACGTTTAGCGATATACAGAATGACGGATTAGTGCTCAACAGTAAATAATATGTCAAAAGTCAAACTTTCCATTCTGCACTTGACGTACAGTGGGATCCATGAGTATTACCGTGCAAATTGTCCATGCCTATTTTCATTAATATTTCTCTTGCATCCTATGTGTTTTTAAGCAATGAATTTTTATGTATGCTGGTGCAGAAGTTGTCGACAGCTTGTTTTGAGTTTTATTTTCATTCTTGAAGCTCTTATTGGGTCCAATAAAGTGCACGAACATGGTGATGGACAATTTTCACGATAATACTCATGGATCTCACTGTACAGTGGACTGTAAGGGCCTGGAGAAAGATTTAATTACATTGTAAGATTTAGCAACGATGCATCGATAGTGCATGAAAAAAAGCGCATGAAGCAGCGTTTGGAATGTTACTTTTTAAATGTAACTGAGTAACTGAGTTACTTACAGTTACTCATTTTATAGTAGCTCAGTTACAGTTACTAGCACTTGAAAATTTACTGTAAGTTGCTTTAGCAGTTAGTTTCTGCTGTAAATTTTCTTGCAAACAAATTCCAAACAATCAATGATCCTTAATTGTAATAAAATAAATGTATGAAAACTAACATGTGTTTTATTTATGTTTATGGTTTGTAATATGTCTTCATGTGTTTATATCATTGCAACAAATAAATGATGGAACAAGGAGTTGGCTTTGCTTGAATGACAGTTCATTTTATTTACTCTCATACTGTATATGCATTCACACAATTTTTTTAGTAGGAAAGTAAATACAGGGTGATTCCTATAGAAGCAGCCTGATGAATTTGCTAATAATGCTGCAGGTAATGCACATAAGATCTCCCAATTACCACATAATTATCCGTGGGCTGCTGAGTCGAATGGTGTGCAGATGATCTAACAGGTGGCAGCACTTAACGGCATGGATCAAGGAAACGACTTTGCCACCCTTACGTCTGAGACATCTGGTGGTGAAACTTCCGAATTACTAGCAACCACCGACGATAGTTTCGCGAGCGGGTCCAACGCAAGACTGTGGCTTATTCCACGACTGAATATAGTTCCCTGTTTGATTTGCATTTTCCTCCGTCGCTGCAGTTCTTCCTCTACAATTTACCTGTACTTAGTGCAACACACGAGACGTAGATGTACTTTGGCTGTATGTTATGCATTAGAATAGACAAGATGAGAAAGGTTGTTTTATATTTCGATTTAATTTAGCTAAAAAAAAATAAAAGATGTAGTTGAATGTTTGCAAACTACTGCAAGGAAGTGTTATGGTGTTCTCTGTGTACAATGTTACCATTTGATTCCTTTCCTAAAATATAAGTTAATTACTCTGTATTTTACTTACAAACAGCGAAAAATAGTATACGCTAAAATAAAACTTTCACCCACAAAATGCGAAACACGTGCCGACCCTCGTTCAAGCTCCCCTCCCCAAACTTCCGGTACTGTAAATTCCTTCCTCGCAGAACATTCAACCAACACCCTCCGACTGCTTTTGTTTTGATTTTGTCTGTCCCCGAGGCAAGGTTGACCACTGAACTGAATGTCTGTAGTGCTAGCCCTTAGCCAGCGACTCAGATTGGGTTGGAATTTCCTATGTGCGATTGTTTTGGTTTTGGTGATAGCAGGGGTGGAAACTATTCAAGTGGTAAAAAAAACTGACCAAATACTGACAAATTACTGACCACTTACTCACTTATTTATTGTAACGAACCAGTCTCGTTACAAATTGTATGGGATCCACCTTTATGTGAATAAGCTTTCTTAGAATCTAAGTATTGAAAATTTAATTTTTGTATTATAGTTAATATTCAGGATTGAATACACTCTTTATAGTTCTTATTTCCTCCACTCGTCTACGACACTTTTCAGGCCGCCTCGAAAGCGTAGGGGATTACGTTGTGGGATTGTGATCAAGGGCTCGGAAACTCCACTACTCCAGTTCCGATTTGCCTATCTGAGCAACTAGTGAACCAAAAACTTCGTCACTTTCCACGGCAAGGATAAATGGTGATCCTATGATACAGGGAATAGAACAAATGCCCTAAAATATGTAAACCATGGCCATAATTCGAACCTAGAGCCTTTAGAACAGAAGTCAGTTAGTTTTGCGCCACCGAGGTAGCAGCTTTGGAATAATAAACTCCATGGTGAAAATTTCGTCTGAGGTTCAATACCTACCGAATGGCTGCTTATCTTTAGAGTACGCCTGCTCAGCGCAACGAGTCCAATTGTTTTCATCGTGCCGACTTTCGTCGCCGAATTGTTGGCACAGCGCGCTACGACGACAGAGTTCCCGGGTTCGAATCCAGGCTTGGTTATGGGCTTTCATGTGAGCGTCGTTTCATCAATTTCATAATATCATATCACTTGTTCTCATCTTCGAGATTAGCCGAAAGTGGCAGAAAAACGAAGAAATATAAACCAAAATAAATCGATCAAACCAATTGTTGCTGTTATTTGGCTTTCCAGGCGAAGCTTAATTGGCTTTCCTTTTCAAGGAACTCATCATTATCCTCACGATGCTTGGCCAACACCAGACAGTTCACACCGAAAGCAACATTTGGCTACCTGGGACTGCATATGAATTAATAATTCATTTCGTAATATTGGTATGAATATTATAAACTCGCTCACACACAAAAGATCGTTATTAAAAATCGTAATTAAAATTATGTTTCAATCTGAAAAAAATTGACATAAAAATATATTAAAGGCCCACATAAATACAACGTCAAGGCAAAAGCAAAATATCTCACCAGGAAATACTGTTCTTTTTGCGAACAACAGAATAAATTACGGTATTTCAAGAACCAAGAACAGAAAAATAATACTAATAATATTAAATAATACAACCTCAGAAAGTGGAATATATCTGACTTCACTGATTCACTCATTCTGTCGTTTATGTAACGAGTAGCTACTTTCCTACTTTTTGTTTACAAGACGGTTCGCGAATAGGAACTCGGATCTTTCCAAGGTTTCTGATTGTCTCGCCTGAGAGTCAACCTCCGTGGCGGAGTGGTTAGAACAGCGCGCTACGGCGACAGGGGTTCAGTGACGACGCCAGGGGGGGGGGGAGATGTCCCCTGGCGCCTCGCCCCCTAACACCCAACTGAAGTTAATGAAATATCGAATAATAAGATAGTTCATTTCTAAGAGTATGACAATTTTCACAGTTTTCTAAGTGGTGTATTCTGTATGCTATCACTTTTCCTGCTTATAATACCAACACCACTATAACAAAAAGTAATTTTGTTTAGTATATATATGTGTGTGAGACTTTCGTTCAAGATTCCAGCGCCGACCTGGGCATAGGTGATATTCATTTATGTCCTGTAATTTTCGCAAATAATCTCAGTTTTAACCAGTTTTAAGAACTGGAAAAAGTGTTGAATTGTTGCAATCTACACTCCCTTCCATTTTATAAGGGGTGGTCACGGACTTTTGACTCACCCTGTATATTGCAATATGTATACTTTACATATGCTTCATTGAAATTCGTCCTACAGGACAACTTCAGTTAGCCAACTTAACGTATAGGGTGTGTCTTACTGAGTTTATGTTTGCGTAGCGCAACTGTAAGTGTTGCAAAACTTACCTCAAGTTCTCCAAAAATTAACTTTTCCCCAAATTTTCTTATTTTCTTCTTCTTCTTCTACAAATTGGGCGTGATGGAACCTAAATGTACTTCGTTGGAATCGGAGTTCCATAAGCTTTCCAACGAGGTATCATTTGTGATTCTGGGATGATAGCCCCGTCTAGTTGGCTGCACTTTATGACTCGCTTTGCACCGAAGCATCTAGTTGGTTGAACGGTGCAACACCGAGTCCTCTAGTTCGTTGATTTCGAGTCAAGTAGTATATTTGGTGTCTGCACCGTCTGCAGTACCTTCCGGACCGGTGCAAGTGTGGTGTATGGTGACGTGGTGCGTGCTAACTAATCAAATGACCGTTTAAAGAAGCAGACAGGCATTTGTTGAATCTTTTGAACTTGAACACCGCTTTCCGTTTAGTTGGTTGAACGCAAGACTTCTAGTAGTCTTGGGTTGAACGTCATTTCCTTGCACCACCCTGACACTGGATACACCTGCACTGCACCGAGTGTTAAAAAGTGCACCCAAGTAGACGGGGCTAATTAGTAGAGGGGTACAAGGGCCGCCAACATGAAGCTCTGCAATTTCCTTCAAATTTTGGCCGGTGTCTAAAGGTTGATACTATAACTGGCATTAATTCTAAATCTGAGGGTGCAGAACAAAAACCAAGTTCAGATTCGTCTTCAGCAGCTCGAAAAAAAATCACTGTCGACCAGTGTTATCATTCATCCTCGTTGTCGCGATTAGTCAAAAGTGGCGTAGAAGCGACGTTAAATAAGAAAAAATAGAGTTCGTCTGAATAAGAAAATTCTCAAAAGTATTTCTTTTTTTAATCACTGTCAATACAAGTAATTGTGGAACAACTTCTACTTCATCAAATTCTTCTAACGCTGGCGCCTTTCCTTTCCCGTATAATCAAGGGTCCCGGGTTCGGATTTGGTGAGATGTAAAAGTGAATGTAAAAGAAAAACAGTTGTTTCATCCTTGCATTTGTCTTGGAATCTTGTGTCTGCCCATAATCTTCTCAATATTACATCCTGTCGTATCTTTACGGCATATTTTGTGACCCTCCCAGGAAAATTTTATGCATCCACCTATGCTTGCAGTCAGTCTATTTCGTATCTCCTTTGTCTACAATTATTTTTGTAGGATACCGTACATAAGAAGTACGGATGTCGTGAGAATACGTAAACTATCATTTGTGAAATTATTCAAGGGAAGCATCTAGGTGAAAGAAAATACTTTTACACAATAATAGAATATGCAGCTTATCGTGCAATCAAAACAATAATTATTCGCACATTTTGTAGAAACCCTTTCCCAATGGAAAGACGTAACGGTTTCCAAAAAGAGGAAATGTTTCTGGTTGTATCGCCTAATCACTGGGATCTGTTGTATCGTAAATAAACACACCGTTGTGTCATTCCGAAAAGTTGACCTTGACCACTCTCAAGTGAAGTGACAAACATTTGGAGCTCCCTCCTACCGAGGGACGGAAAAACCATAGCGGTATCCCTCCCTCAGGCAATTTCTAGGCTTCAGACCAGCAAGGTTTTCTATGTCCCATGAATTTGCGGACAAAATTGTTCGCGTGACGACTGCGCAGTTTTAAATTATCTACATTACAGGAAGTAATATAAATACATATTTACATTTATCTATATTGTTTTTGTTATTCTCGCCAAATTTTCAAGTTAATTGCTCGCCTCGTCTTTCCTTTCCCTGACCTGATAGAGACAATCTTCTCAATTTTTTGGCGATTGTGTTGGTTGACAGCACTCGACGAACGTGAAGCTGCCCAACTCAAATATCCCTCCGCCTCCTGGAAGTTCCAGGAGTAATGGTAGGTGGCAGCACAATATGCTGCGAAAAAAATACGCTGCAGACTTCGAATATTATAGTAATTGCATTAAAATACGCAAAGTTCCCAGTGACAAGTATACATCAATCGCAGCATAAATGTTTCCTCTAGTGAACTATTATGTTGGATTTATAATATTCTTCTTGTGAAATAAGAAAATTAAGTGGAAAGGCATGTCAGCTGCATTTTGTCAGTTTTTTATTATTTTGCTCTCAATATAATTATAAAATTTATGCTTCGAAGTATTAGAACACAGGGGACGGTTACGAAGAACAAGGCCCTACAAGCAGATGGTCGAAGTTCCATTTCAGAGCAACGCAATTATGGTAACAATTTACCATGTAAATGAATGGGACGAATTTTCAAGATGGCGGCCGTAGTCCATCCCGTTAAGCTGCAAGGTTGAAGGACACATAGTGGTGTACGTACAGTGGGATCCATGAGTATTTCCGTACAAATTGTCCATGACTATTTTCATTAATTTTTCTCTTACATCTTATGTGTTTTTAAGAGATGGATTTTTATGTATGCTGGTGCAGAAGTTGTCAACAGCTTGTTTTGAGTTTTCTTTTAATTCCTGAAGCTCTTATTGGGTCGAATAAAGTGCACGATCATGGTTATGGACAATTTGCACGGTAATACTAATGGATCCTACTGTACAAACGTGATTGGAGTGTCCAGGCGTCAGGCCCCCAAGATCCCCCCCCAAACCCTACCAGCCTGGATTTTTCTTGTGGGGTTTAATGAAGGTCAGGGAGTATGCAAACAAACTTTAAAGGACAACATTTCGGCTGAAATTAGGAACATCATGGAGAAACACTGCGGCGAGTCACGGCGAATATGAAAACGTGGGTGGAAAACGGCGGACACTTTCAACACATGCTCTGATCACAATGAACAATCAACGGCACACTATCCAAGGTACGTCATGTATAAATTACGTTAATATCTGTATGGTATATTTCATATTACAGCTCATTTTGTCGAGCCAGTTCTATAAGAATCGCCCTGTATTACATTCAATGAAGCCTAACTTCCTTGCATTAGGCGCATAGGCGCACCTTGGCGGAGTCAAGAGGGGGCACTTTCCCCTCCTCCAATTTTCAGGTTTAATAAAATTTACAAGTTAGGGGAACTGAGGAGCTAAGTAATAAAGAGTAATATTTTTGATTTAGCAAATAATCCTTGACGGTATTTGTATGTGATGGAAAACTTCTAGTCTCTCTTCCCCCAAAGTTAAGCCCCAGGTTTGATTTTATCCCCTCAAAATTAGACCCAGCTTGATTCTGCCCCTCTCGAAATCAAGGGGTTCCGGGTTCGATACCCGGTGGAGGCACATTGTGGTTTGGATCCCTCTTTAAACTGTAGGTCCAGTCCCGATTAGCCTTACTGTGCATAAAGTGGACACCAAATTAATAAATTAATCAATTGATTCTGCCCCCTCAAAATTAGGCTCAGTTTTATTCTGTCCCTTTACAATTAGGCCCAGTTAGATTCTGCCCCCTCAAAATTAGGCCAAGTTTGATTGTGCCTCCTCAAAATTAGGCCCACTTTGAATCTGCCCCCTCAAAATTAGGCCGAGTATGATTCTGTTTCCTTAAAGTTAGGCTCAGTTTGATTCTGCCCCTTAAAATTAGGCCCAGTTTGATTCTGCCTCTCAAAATTAGGCTCCGTTTGATTCTGTCCCCTTAAAATTAGGCCAAGTTTGATTCTGTCGCCTCAAAATTAGGCCAACTTTGATTGTGCCTCCTCAAAATTAGGCCCACTTTGAATCTGCCCCCTCAAAATAAGGCCGAGTATGATTCTGTTTCCTTAAAGTTAGGCTCAGTTTGATTCTGCCCCTTAAAATTAGGCCCAGTTTGATTCTTTCCCCTCAAAATTAGGCCGAGTTTGATTGTGCCTCCTCAAAATTAGGTCCACTTTGAATCTGCCCCCTCAAAATAAGGCCGACTATGATTCTGTTTCCTTAAAGTTAGGCTCAGTTTGATTCTGCCCCCTCAAAATTAGGCCCAGTTTGATTCTGCCTCTCAAAATTAGGCTCAGTTTGATTCTGTCCCCTTAAAATTAGGCCCAGTTTGATTCTGTCGCCTCAAAATTAGGCCAAGTTTGATTGTGCCTCCTCAAAATTAGGCCCACTTTGAATCTGCCCCCTCAAAATAAGGCCGAGTATGATTCTGTTTCCTTAAAGTTAGGCTCAGTTTGATTCTGCCACTTAAAATTATGCCCAGTTTGATTCTTCCCCCTCAAAATTAGACCGAGTTTGATTCTGCCCCCTCAAAATTAGGCTCAGTTTGATTCTGCCCCCTCAAAATTAGGTCCCAAGTTACGCCCATGCTTAGGCGAGTTCACGAAACTTCTTTCACTTTAGCGTCCAGAGAAGACACATGCTTGGAAACTGAGTTGCCAAAGAAAGCTCTTCTCTCACGTTACAGATATTCAAGTTGCCAAATTTAAGTGTTGTGAAGTACTAACTGCAAAAGTAATTGTTGATAAAATTACTTTTATTGCAAAAGGAAACTATGTTACAGTTACAGCTACTTAATTTTAAAAGTAACAAGTTAAAGTTAGAATTCCTCAAAAAGTGACTGTTACTTCAGTTACTTGTAACTGAGTAACTAGTTACCTCCAAAAACTGATGAGAAGGATTGAAACGTGGAAAGAAAGGGTAGAAAAAAATAAGGATAGCAATGTGGAAATAGCGAGGAAAAGAGATAAATGTTTCCCCACAGATCGTTCGCATAACACACACTCCATATTACTGTACATCAGCGGTTCTCAAACGGTGGTACGCGTACCCTCAGGGGTACATGAACGACTTGAAAGGGATACGCGACCAGTTCGGAAGAGAATTGTCGAGAATACCCACACGACATTTCTTTCTGTAGGTGTGTAGAGCAGACTTCATTGTTTCAGACTTCATAGCTTACACCCAACAGGAAAATTAGGCGGATTTTGTCACTGACACCCTTATCTTCTGTTTCATGTGTTTTGAAATCAAATACTCGTTCGAAATCTATAATAGGCTGAATTTGGAGCCTAATCTTCGCTTGAAAGTTTCAAGTGCACAGCCAGACATCAAGAGACTGTGTCAGGCTATGTAGGCACATCCCTCTCACTAGAAACTCTGAGAATTTACAATAAAAGCTCCAAAATTGTGCTTGGCAGTTTGTTTATTACTTTTTCCAACAACTGTGGAAAAAATGTATGAAAAATTAAAGTTTTCTTTATCTACTTCTTAGCATACATGTGTTTCAGATTTTTATTGTTGTACTTAATCATAAAGGTTGTAAACGTAGAAACACCCAATAAAATAATAAACGTAGGATTCTAATATTTATTAGTTTACCATCTTTCCGCATACAGCCCAAATGCCATTTTGCTCTATTGCAGAGATACATGCTTTCCAACATATCAAAAACGCCCCACCAATCAGGTAGCAAGAAAACTCCCCAAAACCCACTCTTTGGAGAACACCTATGGTGGGGGTACATTAGACGTTTAGTTACGAATAAAGGGCAGGGTGCGAAATCCCGGGGGGACGGGGAGAATTCCCCCCAACAACGATCTTGTCCTGAAATTTCCCCCCACCAAACTCTTCCGGGGGGGAGAGTTTTTGTTTTAACAACGAACATAAACAATTAGTTTGGAATTCGAATATACTTGACTGGAATAATATCGATAACATAACTGCCAACAAAGAGCCTCATCTCTTAGGCCACCGAATCCAGCAATCCCCAGAACACAGAAATTAGATCGACTTATTTCTTCTCCATTTCTCATCGCCTTTCGTTAGCAACCACGAAGTATATAAATATATTAATATAACACGTATTAGTACTTATATGTGAATTTTATACAGGAAACTTTTATCCTCTTAATTTTTGTCCCTCCTCCCTTACGCAAATCATTGTTCATAGCATCAGTAGTACATCAAAATCTTCAATCTGCAATTACATTATGATTGAAAGGCAGTCGATATAATATATTGTATATTTTATAATATAATTTGATTATTTAATAATTTACACATATTTAATAACATTATATACAGGGTGTCCACAAAGTCCTGCGACCGTTACAATGCAACTTAACTCCTAAACTATATGAGATAAATACATGCAGTTTTTTGCAACGTGTTCTACAACTCTCAAAGTTTTATTTACAATTACAACACTTCCACACCACATACGCCCCCGTTAGTTGCCCTCAGGACGTCGAGACGATATTCGATCTCCATCCATACACGCTGCAGCATAGCAGCATCAACCTGTTCGAGAACTTCTGCAATCCGTGTACGAAATGTGAGAATATCTGGAACAGGGGTTTCGTAGACACGATCCTTGACGTACCGCCAAAGGAAAAATCCAAGGGGGTGATATCAGGGGAGCGCGGTTGCCAGGAAATGTCTATCCAAAAGGTCCCCCACAACATAATCTGCAAAAACAAAACAAATAATAATAATAATAATAATAATAGTAAAATACCCACTACTTATTAAAACTTTGAGAGCTGTAGAACACGTTGCAAAAAACCGCATGTCTTTATCTCATATAGTTTAGGAGCTATGTTTCATTGTAATGGTAGCAGGACTTTGTGGACACTCTGTATATATATATATATATATATATATATATATATATATATATATATATATATATATATATAGTGTGTGTTTGTGTGTGTGTGTGTATGTGTCTGTCTGCTCCTTCCCACCACCAATCTGCAGTGATTTCGCAAAGGCTACAATGAGAAAGAAGTTTGAGAACCACTGCTCTACACTTCTCGAAGACCCAGTAAAGACAGTCATCAGGAACAAGAAAACGCCAACCTCTGTGCGGTCTGGGCTGATTGTTTATCATAGTTATCTATATGGCTTGAAGAATCGATCTGGTATTGTATTTGAGCGGAACTAATCAACTCTTCTCTTGGGGTGGGGAAGGGGGGAGGTTCACAGCCTTCGGATGTCACAGTATTTAAATACCTCGAAATTCAAGATGGTTGCCTAGTTTCCGTGATATCCCCCAATATTTAGCTTCTCATTTGCGGATTTTTATGAGATGTCATCGAATTTTCATCATGACTTTGTCAAACTGTGTTTGGACAACTATTTCTTAGCTGAAAATTTGGCTGAAATGAGATGTAAAGTTTTGAACGTTAACAGAAACTCACGTCTTTCAGTTTACAAACGTAATGCTTGTAAACTTGAACATTTTATCATCTCATCTTGCACACAAGCTTAGTTGGAAATCTTCAGCTTTAGCTGTTCCAAAATTGTTCCCTTTAATGTGTCAAGTTATATCGGATTGTTATATCAGATTAAAAATTGTAAAATTGAATGTTCTTCCATACAAGAGCATACAACCACCTTTCACACAGAACCCAAAATGTGTCAGTTGTTGATGCAAATACTCCAGTAACATACTAAAATACATAAACTGATAATGATGAACATTTGATGCATCCAAATACACAGAGAAATGCATTAAAGGGTGCTTTATGAGCTGCTATTCCCTGCGATACACTAAAAAAAGGGCACCACCTGAACAGATCAGACACCATCATTTCAAGGAGACCAAAATTACACGCTTAACTGTGCCATTTGAAGAACTTGCAGTTCTTTGTGAACGAAATCCCTGGGCTAAATGTTTTGCTGTTACGAACTGCAGTGGCGTGGCGTGGGATTTTTAAAAGTGTTACCGGTTATCAGTAGGACATTTAAGGGAGACTTGGGCGCCTCCCCACGTCATGCCCCTCCCCCCCTGCAATGTCTTCCAAGTAGTTCATATAATATTAATCTGGTACGTCTGCAATTCAATTCTAGATTTTGGTAAAGTTATTAATCAGGAAAAAAATGTTGACATAAGGACTGAAGTGAAATCGCAAACATTGGTTGTTGACACAATAATACGTAATTTGATACTTACAGAAACATCGAAGGCTACTTATAGAGCAGATCAATCCAACGACTCTTCTTTGAAAATAGTGATATGATGCTGGGGTCCCGGGTTCGAATCCTGGCTTGGGCTTGGACGTTTGTGATGTCTATTCATCAATTTCATCATATCATCGCTCATCTCCATCTTCGCAAATTAGCCCAAAGTGGCACAAGCGAAGAAAAATCAATCAAATCAAATCGAAAAGGTTCTATGATGCTGTCATAAAGTGAAGTTTTTCATTTGAATTTTAATTATTGGGTGCGTCATGGTCATGGTCCATGTTATCCACATCTGAATTCCACACGTTTTTTTTTTTCACCCGAAAATAGAGTACATGGCCAACAAAAGAGTTTCGACAACTGCGCACATCCACATAACCACTGATAGTCGTTATACCACAAAACATTGAAATGTCGGTCATATCTAGCAGACGACTTGGTTTAAAATCGTTCAAAATCGACTTTGGCCTCCCTTTCGCCACAATTTCGCTTTTTTTTCTGCAAAAGAACGAACCGAAAGATTGGTTCAAAATATCTTCTATAGCACGATTACACACACTTTTCAGATAGGATGAACCCGCCACCTCGGAACTCGGAGCAAGCTCCATTAATTAATTGACAATGCCCGAAAACAACATAAAGACGAAAGACACCACTCACAAAACTCGCACTGCACAGTCCCTCTCACAAACCGTTGTTTACTTTTGTAACACGTGAAGCACCCTCCTTGCCCCTCCCCTCTCAGCATCGACGCTTCCCCAAAATTTCCTTCGGAACCTGCAAGAAATCCAGTTCTACTACTGTTACAATCTTAGTTCTTTTGAAACCAGATTTGCCCAAATCGCGAAACTTTTCGTTTCAAATAAGACGTATGTAGAGTAGATGTAGTCTTCATCTGTTTCCTAACTACTCCCACTCCCATGTTTCGCTAAATCCACTGAAATCTCATTTCTGACACCACTACTATTTCGTATATTTTATGTCCTTTGCTATCTTTAAGGCTTTCGCTTTATAGGATAATCGTAATCGTGACGATGAGGATGCATGGTGAATTATTGAAATAAAATTATTATTTCTTTGTGTATGTAATTATTAATTTTTATAATTATGTAAGTAAAATAATAACAACGAACATTGAAATAACCATTTCTTGCTGAGGATTCGAACCTGGGACACCTGACATTTCAGAGCGTGCTAAGGCTTGTAAGTAATGTTTTCACCCAAAAACAGTTCTACCACCTCAAAAACATAGCTTCAATCCGAAATTATCGCATTCCTGCGACAACGTATGTCAATCTCAATCGGCCCTTTCAACAATTATCACAAATTCCTGTAACCGAAATAATATTATATGTGTGAAATATAGAATTTTAGGTTGACATTTTTAGAAGGACAGCGGACCCCTTGATCATACCCATCCCTCTCCTCTCCTTCTCGCCCATGATGTCGAAGAAGGACGAAGAGGACTTTCGTAATCGCTGATATTTAGAGTAAATACAAAATATCACTTGCTAGTTTGCTTTTCCCCCAGTGTGATTTGATTTTTTTTAAATTTTGATTTGGCGATTTAAGTCCACTTCATGCACAGTAATGCTAATCGGGACAGTTTAAAGTTGGATCCGAACCACTTGTGCCTCCACCGGGTATCGAACCCGGGATCACTTGATAACAAGGCGGCGACGCTACCCCTGCGCCATCGTTCCCCAGTGTGACTGGACACCTTCAGAGTAAGATAGACCCGATTAGGCGACTTAGCCCTTTTCTGTCAATTGAATATGGCAACACTGGTCTGTATCCGGTAAGGATCACCGGCAACTGCGCCAGCTAAACAGGCATGCCAAAAACCCGCCTCCTCCTCCCGCGGTCAGTCTTTGCCGCAACGCGAAGTCTTCCTTGCGTGGGCTCAGGGCCCTTTCCTCATGTTGCCTGAGGAGGGTACCGGATCAGTCCTCCTCTTCGCTTTTGCCGGTGTCAGAAAAAATGTCAGTCTGCAATGTTTACTTTACGACAATATTACCAGTTTATGTACGTAATAATATTTTAAGACGGGTTCTTCAATTTTTTATATTTTGGTGTTACCTGCGGTAACAGCGGCTACATGTACAGTCATGGAAAATAGTTCTTGGGCCACAAGACCTACGATATCGTAACATCTTAAAGACTGTTGTCTATGCAACCCAAATAAGAAAATTGTCGCTTGAGTTTGCCTGGCGGACCTGGATTCTCTGGAATGATTGCGTATTGACAGCAGCGTGAGTCATACCCACAGGCCCAGCCATAACAAACAACAGCTGGGTGCCGTGAGACCACCAGAAAAAGTTTCAGGAATTGGTTTCTTAACAACAGCTATTCGTAAGAAAATGTTCTCTTTACTGATATTAGAGTCATTGTCAAGAAAGTTCACTGAAATGGTGGTTTTCGTCGAATCATCATCGCGCAACACACATGCTGTCAACCCAGAAGTCCTTGAAAAAGATTGGAGTTAAAAACAACTACTTGACTAATGATAAGATGAATCGCTATTCATTAGTCCCAACTTAGAATTTTGTGTAAGACATGGATCATCATGTCCTATCATCCATTTCATAACTTCATTAATCATCCTCATCACCTTTGTTGACGCCAAGTGCTAGAAAAGCAATATAAAATAAGCAAAATTAAGAAATTAATAAATGACATTTTCAGCGATTTCACGCAGCGACTTAGTTGCATGTACACAAAGTTTCATTAATCGGGAACCAAGGGCCCCCTCGTTGTGCTTCATTGTCATTTTCCCTCCACTTTGCCTGCCGCGATTAACCTGATGTTGATTAATGCACAATCCACAAAGTGCACCAAAGCGGCGCATATTATGAATAGGTAATCTATGTGATATTATGCTAATTTACAATTTAGTAATAAAATGTGAATTTTGGGGGCTTCAGTTAAGTGGCTGCACATCCATTACGTAATCGCGATATCATCAAATTGTACGAAGCGTGTCTACACCTACGTAAAGTGTCAGTCCCCGTCATAGGCGTGCGCAGACCCTCTGATTAGAGGGGGATAACCTTGATTATATTTCAGGCCGGAAAAGAATAACGTAATTTCATCTCACTTGTTTAAATTTTATTGCATTGATGGGTGTGTTTATATATAAACCCCTCCCCCCGACCCACACACACATATAAATACATACATACATACACACACACACACACACACACACACACACACACACACACACACACACACACACACACACACACACACACATATATATATATATATATATATATATATATATATATATATATACATATATACCAACAGTAAAAATCATATAAATTGTCTCTCAAATCTGCGCGTTCCTTCCAAACAATTGTTCATGCACTTAAGAGAAAACCTTTTAGCAGCAGTACTTCTCTCCTCGGTAATATAAAATGCATTACAGAAAACAAATTGCGAGTAAAGCGACCAATAAATTTTCAGATCCAAATTTTTGCAAAATGAAAACAATGTCGATTTAATATGGGAAAAAAATTCATGGAGCGCCATATTATTCTCTTTTACAATTTTTTTCATTTAGATCGTTTGGCGTCCAGGGTTATCCCGCCGACCCCTAGCTACGGCCCTGAACTTAACTAGACTGCAAGAAAAGCAGACATTGCGAGCGAAGTGAGCAAGAACATTTTACAAAAGGTATTTATATTTGTATAAAATTTGAAATCAAGGGAGCAATTGCAGCTCTGTCCCTCCCCCCCCCCCCCCGCAGGTGCTCTTGGCAGTCAGGAAGAAATAATGCAAGAAAGAAAAGCCGTGAAAACAAAATCCATCTTGAGTATCCTTTTCTCCTGCTAGATTCTGCTACTCTTGCTTTCCTTTACTTCCATGTTTGCCCCCTAAAATTGATTTCCGTTCAAGGCTGTGGGGGGCTGTGGTTTCGCCACTGCACCCCCTTCCCCCGTAGTTGCCTTTAGTGTTGCCCACGAGACGAGACTTTGGCCTGTCTCGTCTCGTGGAAATGCTGTGAAATGCTGTCTCGTCTCGAAAATATTCGTTTGTCTCGGGACACATGATCAATCTCGTCTCGTCTCGAATTTTTAAAAGCCTGTCCCGTCTCGTCCCGTGGGCAACACTAGTTGCCTTGAACTTTCATAAGCTTGAAAATACTTAATTTTCTTTAAGAGTATAATATAGTTTAATAACGGCGATAGGATTCATCTATCCTAAATTTCTAGGTGAAAATATAATAATATAGGGGCATAGATGTCTGAAAGGGAGGCAAGGATTGCCACATCTTCCCCTTAGAAAACGAATGTCAACCAAAAAGTACGTTTTCACATGTATAATTTGATTTCAGTCATAATAATTTACATTAATTATTATAATGAGGATGCAGGAATGCGATAATGCAACACTATTATCGGGGTAATATGCCCCATGGAAAAATACCTTGCTTGTCTCTTCGTGGAAAAAAATCTGCAGACGTCCACGATTAGGGGTGCATTTGCCCTCCCCCTGGCCCCATGGGCGCACGACTATGATCCCCGTGATGGAATATGTAGCGCAAAGCCAGGGCTTTAAGATCAAATTTGTTTTGTTATTGTTTTTATTAGTAATTACCTCAGTTTTCTTCCTCTGAAGTTAAATTATTCATGACGACGATTTATGATTACATTAAAGACATGAATGAACATACACAATGAATCCATTTTGGTCAGAACTCGAACTCGGAACCTTGTTCGGCAAGAAATAAAAATATCCATAAGGCATGAATGTTTCATTGGAGATGTTCCTCTACTTCCGTCATTTTATCACTAATATATTTCTTTAATATACAATAATAAGTCACAACTACCTAAAAATAAATATTATTTTGCATTTTCACATGCATATGTTTTTTTACGGTTAGAGTGTGAACTGGCACCTGTTTATTTAGATTGTTCATTATGTTTCGTGTGTAGTTAAAGATAGGAAATATGCTTGAGGAACGATAAGGGCTATAAGAATTCCGTTCGTGCGTATGGGTGTTCTTTGTGAGTGCCCCTTCATCAATTTCATCATATCACTCATCCTCGTCGTCGCGATTAGCAAGAGGTGAAAAAAAAACGCGCTAAATAAGAAAATAAAAAGACTTATAAAAATCAATCTTATTTCCGGACGTGTCCTACATTTTATAGTTGTGTCTGGCCTCCGGAAGGAATTTGAAAGAAATCTCAAATGTCTTATACGTATTTTGAGCATCACGTAACTTCAAATTAGATGGAGAAACAGAAAAAACTGAGGGAAGTCTAAGATAACGTGGTTACTTGGAGAAGTATGCTTAAATCAAAGAGTGTGCATGGTTGCTACTGGATGTTCGGAAAAAACAATTACAATCCCAGCTCAGAAATTACTTAACGATTTTCTAGATCCGAAAAAGTCCGGATATATGTATAAAAATGCTTACTTTGTGAAGTTTTATCGATATAAGTGTCTGTAATTTGTTCGAAGTAACAAGTAATTTTTCTCGTTATTGGAGAAATAAGGCACACAATTCTGTTTTTTCCCAGTGTATACTAGTTTTTTTTACATATTAATAAACAAGAACTTCCCAGTGACGTGCACTGAGGAGTAGCTAGTCTAGCAGAGATAGATCAATCCATCTCACATCTCGAATTATATTCAAATCACAATATTTATTGTCTTGTTAAAGCCACAGTTCATATGCAACACTTTCTTTTCCACGCGCTTCTCGTCCATCGGTGTTCTCCGCGGGCAAAGCAGGCTGGATACCCTAGCTCGCTCTTCTTCAGCCAGGCCAGTTTCCAGGTAGAAACGGCCGGCCTAAGGAAAAGGAAGATTTCGACCTCTACTTCCCTTGCCCCCACGCCCCCCGCTGCAATGGTTGAAAGCCCAGGCTTTCAGGTCCCCCAGTCTATCTCCTATAGGACAGATAGGGGATTGGTTTCTCATATTTTTTTTGTAAATCCTCTAAAGAACACAGGGTAAAATTTTCTGCAGTACTTATGTTCTCTGTATTTACACAACCTTTTACACGTTGTACATTATGTATGTATAATATGGGATGTAGTTTTATTATTTATAAAATGGGAACGTGTTATGTGCAGACAATAATGTTATGCTTTCATTCTTTTTTTCTTTTTCAAATATGGAATATATAATGATTAAATTACAAATATGTGCTCAGGCTCTCTCTGACTCTAGTTTTAGTAGTGTTTTATTTAAATATACTAATATATTGGCCTGTAACAGTAATAAATACGGATGTATTTATTTGGGCAAGAGAACGCGTGTTCATATTGTTGTTGGTTTGGTTTATTTTACTTCGCTTTTCTGCCACATTTGGTTATCGCGAAAATGAGGATTGAGTGATGATATGATGAAATTGGTGAAGGGACCTCATATGAACAATCCAGGCCAGGATTCGAACCCGTGATGAGTGCGCATTCTTGTCCTATGTGTTGCAGTGAATAATGAAATAATTTGGAATGAAAAATGTATCTCAGAACTCAAAAAGTCAAATGAATATCATTGAAGAAACTACAAAAAAGTGTGTTGTGTCTTGTTTCCTGTCACCAAATCAACCAAGCGCGGGGGAGTGGTTATCACAGCGCGCTACGACACCAGGCGTTCCGGGTTCGAACCCCGACCCGGGCATGGGCGTTCCCTATGCTCGTCCCTTCATCAGTTTCATCGTATCATCTTCACAATTAACCAAATGTGACAAAAAAGCGACGCTAAGTAACAAAAATGAAATCAAATCATTGATTGATTGCTCAAATTGGTTTATTTTACTTCGCTTTTCCGCCACCTTTGGTACAACAAAATAGATGAAGGAACACACACAAAGAACACAAATGGCCAATCCGAGATTCGAACCCAGGATCTCTGGCTTAGAGTCAAATCAAATAGTTTTTTTTATTTTCGAATGTGGGTGGGGTTTACGTGTACTTTTTTCTAGTACTCATTCATAATTTTGCAATATTTTCCTGTTATTGACATTCTTCCTTTTTGAAGGAATACTGGCCCTAAAGAGAGGAGGGGTGTGACTCACACCAACCCCCCCCCCCCCTTGAGCACGCCACTGACTGCTACCCCAAGTGTCGACGTCACCGCACGTCACTGGAACTTCCAGACTTTGTTTACGAAATTGTGAATTTTTTCCTTCCCGAATTCATGGATTGTTTTCTCTTCCTGGCCCCACATCGACGAACAACGTTCTGTCTTACATACACAAGTTGAAATCACATACAGCCGTGCTATTAATTAGCAGTTGAGGAATTTTGAACTCAACCGTTCACTTCAACATTAATTTTTCAGCTGAAGATGTGTCATATTCTCGTTATATGCTAAGATGTCCTAGTAACCTATTATAGTTACTGCAAATACGTTCGTGTTCAACATTTTGAGACAATTTGTCCTACTTTCCGCTGAAGAGTGATCTGATAGCCCTATGTGTGATGAGAACTGTTTTTACTCAATTTCTGATATAATTTATTCCAGCATTTCCTTCAACTTCTATTACTTTGTTATTACCTCCAATGATTACACAACTTTTCCTTCGTGCTCGACCTTTGGGTTCAGAAATGTTTACAACACCCCCATCTCCCGCGTGTAAATAGCAGGCAACAACACTCTGGAAGACCATAATGTATACAACTTGTTTACTACATATTTTACGAAAATATTAGAATGTTAGCTTGATATAATTGTGGATTGGAACGAACGAAATAAAATACCTGTTTTATACGCACACTGGAACGAGCGCAGGCCTGCTGAGAGTCACTCTGGCAGTGAAGGTCACTGATCGAAGCAGTTGGTGCTTGCTTACTACAAGCAGGCGCCTTATCTTTCCTCAAGGAAACACGGAAATCTTAGTTACTTTCTTTCGCCAGACTAATGGTGAACATTTACAGGAACGTAAGTAGTAGTATCGTATCGTATTGTATTGGAATTAGATTTCGTGGTGTTTCAAAGATATCATAACAATATGTAAATCTCTTTTGTGACCTACACTGAACTTATTTTAAAGTTTCATTGACATGTGAAAGCGGAAATTTAGAGATCCTTCTTTCTTACGATTTCTAAACAACCGAAGAGTGTGGTGAACGTGAAACTATTTATTGTTCACATCAACGATATGCATTATACAAATGGTCCTTAATCAAAAACCCTATTACATCACAGGAAGTGATATTTAAAACAATTCTACCACATATCCAACGTAAACAATATTCAGATTGATTCCAAGCTTCTGTTTGGGTTATATTGTGTCGCATTTTTACCTCTTGCAATAATCGCGACGACGAAGATGATGGGTAATGATACGAATGCAATGCTACATCTAAGCCTCAACAGGTTTCAAAAATGGATCCTCTGGCTTTGTAGAGAGTTACGGTGATTTTTATTTTTATTTGGTATTTTAAGTCCACTTTATGCACACAAAGGCTAATCGAGACTGCATCTACAGTTTAAAGTGGGATCCTAACCACTGTGTCTCCACCGGGTATCGAACAGGGGACTCCTTGATTACAATGCGACTCCTCTACTACAGCGCCATCGGGAAGGATGAGAGAGAGAGAGAGAGAGAGAGAGAGAGAGAGAGAGAGAGAGAGAGAGTTAGTAGTTACGGTGACTACGATAATGAAGAATTGAAAGTAGCAGAACGCCTAAGCTATTCTTTTGTCAATATTGGAATCGTTAATGAATGTTATGAATGTCAGTTCAAATTGGAAAAAATAAACTACTTGTAAAAGATTTCCAGAGTGCTGTTACAAATCGTTAATTTTTCTCTTTCCACACATTACTTTGCTACTATGTAGATATTTGCATGCTAAGATGTAGAAAGTGCTGCATTTTCAGTGTTTGGAATTGCGATTTATTTCTGAGAATAGAGTGAGTAGTGGGAAAAGGATCACCTCACATGTTTGGATTATACCTCCCCGCCAAAAAAAGGCACAAAATATATATCGGCTGTTGTTCTTATAAGGAAATATAACATGTATGAATTGTCTCAAGAAATATTGGAGCCTATTCACATCCCTACGGAACTTGGAAGAAAGTCCACGTAGAGATTGGGAAGTTTTGTTACGACAAAATTGGGATGAATAGTAAATTAAAATGCAAAGTCCTAAATTGTGCTTTGCACCAAGCCATGAAGGCGTATAGGGGGTGTGGAGTTAGGACTCCACGCTTTCTTCATCAGGCGGAAGGTGGGAATGATGTGTTCAGCACCACGCCCCTGGCCGCCATACCCCCCCCCCCCTTCCCCAGAGTTTCCTCCAGGTACCCATTATACGACGCTGGGTGGGCACCGAAGCAGCTTGAACAGGTGAACAAAATCCCGATTATCCCCCGTCGAGGATCGAACCCAGATCTCTCGCATGGTAATAAAACGCCCTAACGACTGTGCTACTGCGGCACATACAGTAATTAAGGCAAGAATTGTTTTAGCGTTTCGTTCAACGTTTTTAGGGGAATCATTTTTGGAGATATAACGGGTAGCTCTTGTCGGTTCTGCGACCTGGGTTGAGAAAAGGCGATTTTCTGACGAACAACATTCCACCTGACAAGTCACGTGACTTTCCTACATTTCCTGTGCCTCTTGGCTTTTGCATGAAAGACGAGTTGCTCTTGAGACAGACAGAATCACCCGATCACCTAATGGTGCAATGTGTGTTGCCTACCCTTCCGGCATTATTTACTGCCATTAAAGTCTTATGGGGAAGAACTTTTTTCCACCACTGTACGCCACGCCTCTGACGAACTGAGATGTAATTACTTTATTTTCAAGGATGTCTTGTTGCGAAACAGAATAATCTCTCTCAGTCTCATTTTCTGTACCTGGAATTTACTCAATGACACACTCACTCTCTAGCAAACCTGAAGGTTTGTGGCTGCAGCAACACAACCCTGCCATCTGTCCCTATCCTGGGCAAGATCGATCCAATCTTTTCCATCCTTACCGATTTCCTTTAGGTCCAGCTCAACGTTATCCCCCCATCTTCGTCTTGGCCATCCTACAGGCCTCTTACAATCAGGTTTACCAACAAGAATCCTGTAAACTCTTCTTTTCCCTCCCATTCGCCCACCTAAGTGTTCTTGATTTTTACTCAATGACTCTTAGACATGTTTTGATTAACAGGTCTCTTAATGGAATTGGCCCCGACGAAACCTTGGAAACGCTAATAACGAGTTCCAACGACGAAATCCGCCAACCTCGTAACCTGAGCCGGGGCGAACAAACCAAGCTTATCCAGTGCTTATCCGCGCAGCTCAGGTCAGCAGGCAGCTAGATGAAGTTTTCTGTGCGTCACTGGTCATTCCTCTCTCCTGATATATCGTTTAAGATCACCTGAAAATAAATACTTTGATGAAATGTTAGCAATACCTCTGATTTTTTAATATCTTGTTGCCTTTGTTCAGTCTTGCCCAAAGGAGCAATCCCCGAAAAAATTGTTAACCTTAGTTTTGGAAACAAAATAATTTTACTGTAAATACATAATGATGTCGTCCCAAAAATATATCACCCTACACATGTTCTGCATTCGCTTTTGAACTTCTCAGAACATTGTGCAACTTAGCTTTGAAGTGATAAGAAATATTATGAGTGAATCAGTTCTAATTTTAAAGCGAGAACCAAACTCCTGTGTCTCTACTGAGAATCGAAACAGGGAACCGCTCGATTACGAAACATCAGAGTTAGTCACTACACTATAAAGTAGGGCCTTAATGGAAAAAAAACAAACGTATATATTAATACGAAATGGGATTTGCAGGATTTTCATCAAGGAAGGACAAAAAAAAATCTGGTAGGAGCACTAGATCCTGTGTACCCAATTCTCCGCAAAACTGGGATAGTATCGAGACGAGACATAAGGAGACTTAGCAAAGCCTCGTCCTCTTCTCGAGTTGCAAATGTCTGTCTTGTTATCGGTCTCGTATCGGTTTCCCTTCTCGAAATATATAGTATAAATAATATGTTGCCATGTCTCAAGGGAAGAACTTACAGTGTATGCAGATTACTAACGCAAATAACTTTTCTTGATAGCGTTTCTGTGTTTGATAAGCTATTTCAACACTACGACCCCTCGAAAACGAAATTTTGTTCTGGAGGCTCACAGTTGCTCTCAGTTGCCACTAATGGATTCACTTTCCAATTACTATAAACACTCATCTATAAATAACCGGGTTCGATACCCGGTGGAGGCATATAGTGGTTCGGATTCCACTTTAAACTGTAGGTCCAGTCCCAAATAGCCATACTGTGCATAAAGTGGACTTACAATACCAATTCAATCAATTTATCAATAACCAGGTAGATATCCGTTTGGTATATATTAGGAAGTCGTTCAGTAAAATTAAATTGTTTAACCTATCTCCGTGGCGGAATGGCTAGCAGGGCGCGCTAGGACGTCAGGGGTCCCGGGTTCGAATCTCGGCCTGGGCATGGGTGTTTTCTGTGAGTGTCCGTTCAACAAGTTCATCATATGATCATTGAAAGAAAAGTGACACCAAATAACAAAATATAATAAAGTTAATTTTGTGGAATTAATATTTCAAATATCATACCTATGTCTCGAACTAGACCGAGTCTCGGATACTGAGCCCCGGTAACATCCCTATCTAAAATATCTCAGAGTTGGTTAAAAATCCATTTACAGTTTACAAGTTTGCTTAAACTATGACAAAGAAAAGTACAGAACAACAGAAAATGCTATATGTCAAATGACAACACAATTTCTGCCGACATCCGTGGCAGAGTGGTTATCACAGCGCGCTACGACTCCAGAGGTTTCGGGTTCGAATCCCAGCCGGGTATGGATGTCCTTTGTGAGAGTCTTTTCATCAATTTCATCATATCATCTTTCATTCCCATCTTCGCGATTAGCCAAAGTAGCAGGAGAGCGAAGTAAAATAAATCAAATCAATGGACAACAAAATGTTTGTTACATTTATTAGCTCCGTGAAGCTAATGCAAGAATATTCCTGGAATTTTCCATGACTGCATGAAGGCTATGGCCATTTAAGTAACAAATTCGTAGTAGTTGGCCTCTTCAGGTTTCCTACGTCATTTGATGTTGCATGATGATCACCGGTCGATAGAATTTAATGTTTTCTAATTAATCGTTAATGGTCAGAGATTAAGATAATGTCGAAGAAACGAAAAATAAAGCAACATTTTGCTCAATAATATTGACACCAGCGAGAAGCAACAGCAATTATCTAAATGGATATCGAATGGCTTCATTTTAGGTTATACTGTATTTGTATGGTATTTCTACTTCATGTCGCTGAAACGCGTGAACGATAAAGTGTTGGGATTGACGATTCCTTTGAACTCACGGCCGGTCTGGACTCTATCTTCCGAAGGAAGGAAAGGGGGGTTCAAAAGAGAAGACAATTTTAATTGAATAAATCAAATTGGTTATAATCAGGGTTGGCAAAATTTGTTTTTTTTTTTAAAAAAAAAGAACAAAACAAACTGTTTTTTTTGTTTAAAACAAGTTTTTTTTGTTTTAAACATAGTTTTAAACATGAGTTTAAAAAACATGTTTTAAACATGTTTTACACAAAAGGAAGTCAACCTTTTCCCAGTAAATTATAGTTAAAGTCGTTAAAGAAAAAAATACTAATTTTTATAAGTACAGTGGCGACAAGAACAGTTTATTTCCCTTTGGAGATAAGGTTTACCATACTGCAGGGTAGGGGTGTGCGGGACAGAATTTTTTGGGTCGGGACGGGAAATTCTTTACTTCTTGACATTCGGGACGGGATGTGTTTGAAATTTCCCAAAGCTCTTGAAATCTCGAATTCTACACGTAATTTCCATCTTAAGTGCTTGTTTTTGCACTTCTGGTACAAAAACTAACAATTTCCGATAAGTTGCAGACATTTAGTACAATGCATAGAACGTCGAGAATTGACAACGTTTTAAAATGACCATTCGGTATTTCCCGACTGCTTGGGATCCCGAAAAGTCGAGAAGTCATTTCCGGAAGTCGGGATCGGGACGGGAATTTTCTTTCCCGATTTCGGTCCCGACTTTTCGGGATCCCGCACACCTCTACTGCAGGGACAAGAGTTGGGGGTAATAGCTCCCCTTTCTCTGCCACTACTGAAGTAGGTTAGGATTCATATTCATCTAAATTTCAAGAAACTAAATATTATAGAATTACTATCCTCGTCCTGGAAAAATCAGGGTGAAATATTTCCTGCTGCCTGAATAGTTTATATAGCAGAAAACAACCTGCAGTGTCATAATAGATTCTCCAGATCAATTTATCTTTCCAAGTACAAAATTATGTTACCAAAAGTAAGCATCTGCGCTCCATTCAGTTATACAAACCAATGAATCGTATCGCAAAAGAAAAAAAAATCACGTCATGATCAAAATCACGCATTGTGTATTCAGATATTAGTTTCCATTTCCACCTTCCACCAGTCTCATACTTACAGGACGGTACGAAACAAGGAACTGAGACGTTTCGATTTCTACAGTAAAGCACGGGTCTTTCTTGTCGCACAACAATTTTGCTACCTTGTGCATACATAGCTAGCCTGCCTAACCTAACAACGTAGGCATTTAGCCTAAAATTAAAAAGATTTTTCCTGTGACGTCAGAACATAATGTTGCTCAAGTGTTGTGTGATAAGTGAGACCAGTAAAGCACGGATTAATTGACACAGATTCAATTAAAAAAACAGGGTTGCCAAACAAGAAAAGTATCACAGACTATAAAATATCAACCACCAAAATGTGTTTTAAACACTTGTAAAAAAAACATGTTTAAAACACATTGTTTTAAACGTTTAAAACATTTGAATGGCTTATTGCAGAAAGGGACCTGAGTCACATTTTTGAGGTATCGGAGTCACAACCTTTTCATCTCCACTGTCTCTAGCAGCATACTGCAAGGGGGGGGGGCGCATTGAGGGTTGCAAAATTAACTTTTCTTTGTGCTGAATATTTGAGCCAACAACGGCACATTTCTTTCTTACACTATCAATATTATACAATTTTTCTTGTTTTTCTCAGAATTGTGCAAAAGTGACTCAGGTCCCTTTCTGCAATAAGCCATTCATTTGTAAAAACAAAGCCGTGTTTTAAACGTTTAAATCAAAGTGTTTTAAACACTTTTGTTTTTACGTGGACTTGTTTTGGTTCGGGCAGAAGATGCGAGTTGAGATTGGATGATTTTGCTAAGCATGAAAGTAAAGATATTCAAGGGGTGGTATTTGTATAGGTTGGGTGATGAGGTTGTTTCGGGGGTTCAGATGTTTTTGATTCCATGACTGTATTATGTCTTTTCGTTTCCGCAAGTTGTGCATAATTTTTCTGTTTATTATGAACAGCACTTGTAATGGCGGCAGCTCCTCCTACCAATGAACCAAGTGCAGCAAAAAATGCGGGAAGAGTAAATATGAAGCCGCCTTTGTGTATTTTTATTCCGCTACCTATTTTCAGTTTTTTAAGGTTATTAACTGCTTTCATGTATGATGCTACCGTAACACCACTCCCTATTTTGGTTGGACCACCACCTAAAAGTTTTCGTAGTTCAGAAACACCATATAGTAGTGGAGGTAATGTGAAAATAGTACCACCTTTTCGTATTGTAATACCACTGCCATTTTTTATATTTTTAAGAAAAAAATCTCATAACATTGTCATTATTTATAATAATAAAAATTACATTATATTACATTTGGCATTCCCCACCCCCAAGCAACCTTTCTATTCATTACAACAGCGGTTCCTAAAGAAGCAAATCTTTCACCAACTGAAGCATCTTTACTAAATAGTCTATCATAAGCCTTATACTCCAATTTTTTATCAGCCTTATGTCGACTTTCTAAATCTTGGTTATCTCCGTAAGCAATATCGTGTTCTTAAGCTGCTTCGTCTAATAGATTTATTCCTTTGTCACCCCGAGCCAATCTTTCATCCAGCTTCGTATACGGCCCCAAGAAATTGTATCCGGGTAAATGTAGCTCAGGCATTCCTTTCATACTAAGTAGATTGTTAACGAACCCTGCTCCTTGTTTCTCCCAAAATCGAAGAGGCAGTATGCTAATTATTTTTATTAAGTGACCTATATTTTTAGGATTCTGTAAAATGAAATTAGTTAGCGTATCGCAAAACATTTTCATAATGCTAGCTTTCTCGTTATAAAAGTTATCGTTACCTGCCTGTTCTTCACCCATTATAACAAGCAGTCTGTCTACTAGTTTTCTAACGTCAATCATCCAAACATATTCTTTAGGCAAGCCTGTGTATTTACGCAATCCACTTCCACTTCTTGATTCATCATCTGGGAGACGTTTTCTCATTCTCATATCCCAAATGGGTTTAATAAGTGTCATATATTTGTTTGATCTACTTGATTTACTATGTTTAGTGTTGGGGTCGTTATTCTGATAAATTACATCTGAATCAAATAAGATGTTCTCGTAATTTTTTTCGTCTTCTGGCGATACAAGATCAATTGGAATGTCCTTTATTGTTAACAAAGCCATTAGTCCTTCAGTTGCTTTATACTTTGTACCTTTAATAATAACATTATCGTTGTCAAAAGTGATTTCAGCATTACCAATATAATTCTTACCATCATGACCACCAACTATCCCAAATGTCTTATCGTTTCTAGTGTTTAGATATTTGGAAACAATCGGCCCCAATGATGTTATGGTGTAATTAGTTAACGCCTTAACGCGTGTTTGTGTTTGTGTTGGTGTTTGCGTTTGCGTTTGTGTTTGTGTTACTGGAACAAGTGATGTCTTGTCAACAACTTTTTCAATTTTATCTCCAAGGTGATTAATGGCATCAATAATGGGTTGATCTTGTTTTTTGTCTTTGTTATATATACCCATTTTGGATCTTTTGATACCTTTAAATTCTTCAATTAATTGATCTCGTAATTGTAATAGTTTATTCGCTTCTGCAACAGATGGTTTCATTTATTAAGAATAATTTTCAGTTCGGCATAAAATATTTGCTTGTATAAATGACAGACTGGGATATCAAAACTATTATACCTAGATCATCATTGAATCGAAATAATGGTGAATATTTACCAAATGATGATTACATGAGATGTATTATAGTTGGTCCATCGAAATGTGGCAAGACAACTCTAATGCTAGATAACTTTTTGTTGTCCCCAGGGTGGTTGGATAAAAAGAACAGACATGTCTACATATACTCAAAAAGTTTAAATCAACCAGAGTATGTGTTTTTACAGAATCTGTTTAAAGATATTGAACAAGAATTAGGCAAAGAGATATGTACATTCTCCAATAGTAATAAAAACGTGGTATCATTTGATGATTGTAAAAGCAATTCTATAGTCATTTTTGATGATTTTATACAGGAGAACCAAGATAATGTGAGAGACTATTACACGAGCGGCAGACATAAACAGATTGATGTGTTTTATCTAGTGCAGACGTATAGTAAGATACCAAAACAGCTAATTATGGACAATGTTAATTTTCTTTGCGTATTTAGACAGGATAATACAAATTTAGATCATATATACAAGGAGTTTGTTGGTGGTGACTTTAGCCTTGATGAATTTAGTTCTCTATGTAGTGATTGTTGGAATCAGGATTATGGTTTTATTACTATAGATCTCACACGTAAACGAGATAATGGGAAATACAGAAATAAAATAAAAGGTTTTATCAAATAATAATTATACTACTTTTTATTATATAAATGGGGATTGATATTTTTGGAAACACTTCAAAGGATATTAGTATCAATAGACTTAAGAAAGATTTTGACAGATTTAAGAATGGGGTGTTGACCGATCATGTGAATAGAAATATTACAAAAGTTAATGAAATAATGACTACAAGAATTTCAAATATGTATTCTCAGTTTCAAAATTCAAAACTTATTGAAAAAAGAAATAAAATTAATTTAATTGGTAAGTTAAAAGGTGATAAACCAGGTATATTTAAATTTACTCACGGTACTACCCAATTTAAGTTTCCATACAAAGGAGTACTATTAAATTTCGAATCTGATGACAAAAAAAATATATAATAATGGTTTTATAAATTCAAATTTAATTGCAACTGTTCCCTATCAATTTGAAAAGGGGGATATTTCACATTTTGAGCCACATAGGCTAGCGGCAATGGAAGAACATACCGTTGTTTATATTGTTCTTGATACATTAATGGAGTAATCAGTTTTTTATTATAATAAATGCCCATAACATATTGCGTAAAGTGCAAAATCAAAACTAGTAACGTTAACCCTGTTAATAAGACAACAAAAAATAATAAGCCTTATAGATTATCCAAATGTGCTAAATGCGGATCCAAGAAATCTACGTTTAAAAAAACATAATTGGACGAGGAGTTAGACCTCAATCACGAAAAACAAAACGCGAATCAGTGTTGCCAACAGTAAACATAGTTAAAGTTAAATCCGTTGGGTCCCCACGAGATCAAATTATAGATGAATTACATAAACCAGCCAGAAGAAATTATCAAACACGAAAAGTAATAACATACGGTATTGATGATGTGTGGCAAGCTGATTTAGCTGAAATGGACTCTGGTAATCTTAAAAGTGTTTCTAAAATCAACAAAGGGTACAAGTACATACTCACTTTTATATATGTTTTTTTCTAAACTAGCTTGGCCTATACCATTAAAGAATAAAACTGGTAAAGATGTAGCAAATGCTTTTAAGATGACTGGACGTTTTCCTAGAAATTTGTAAACTGATAAAGGTAAAGAGTTCTACAATAAAGAATTTAAAGAATTAATGAAGGAACATAATATCAATCACTATTCAACATACACAAATATTAAAGCATCTGTTGTTGAACGTTTTAACAGAACATTAAAAGAAAAAGGTAACCCACCATATTATCATCTTAAAGACTCTAAAGGTGATGAAATTGTAGTTACGTTTTATGAACAAGAAATGCAGAAAACAAAATACCCAGATGTATATTTAGTTGAAAAAGTTATACGTACAAAAGGAGATAAAGAATACGTTAAATGGTTAGGATTTGATAGTTCACATAATAGTTGGATTAACAAAAAGGATGTTGTTGTTTAAATTTTTTGTTTAATAAATGGGTAACCATTTTACATATAATAAGTTTTTAAATGCTCTTTCTAATTTTATCAGTGTTAAAAACACGTGAAAAGATATTGTCTGAAAAAAAGTTGAATGAAAAAAGTATAAACGCAAGTTACAAAACAAAGTTAACTGGAAGAATATTTCTAGATCACAATTAACAGAAGATTATATAAGAGAATTCCAGCATAAAGATGGAATACTAGCCTCTGTCAAAGTTGAATCCTTTTTTAAAATAGTATTCATTTTTTGTTTAGGTGTTTGGACTCTCTTTTGTTCAGGCATTGTGTATTTATATATGAAAAAATATTCAATAACTTATGTGTAGAGTATTATTGTAAGTAATAAAATTTTTACTATTAAATGGAGGATATTACAAGAAAGTGCTCCACCTGTAAAACTGTTAAAAATCTTACTGAGTTTTTTAAAAATAAGAACGTTAAATATGGTTATGGATATACATGTCATGACTGCCAAAAATTAATTAATAGTAAGCTGCTTGAAAAAGTATATTGTGAACCATGTGACAAATATATAAGAAAATTGAATTTTAAAAGACATATAAAATCTAAACTCCATGAATTATTAGTAAAATTATCTAAACAAACAAAAGAAATATCTCGTGTAGTTACAGTATGCTAAAGTTTTCATTGATAATTTTTTTTTCTTATTAAATGGAGATAAAAAATAATACAGTTCAACAGAATACTTCTGGTATAAATAACACAATGAATATCAGTGATTTAGATAAAATAAAAAGCAAACGAAATCTTATGAAATTTGCCAAACGATATGGTATCAGTGGATATAATAGGGATATGACAATAAACGGATTAAGAAAGTACATACGAAAGCAACTTACACATCTGTTTCTACACACTTTGTGGATAATATAAAGACTAGACGTGATTTAGTTAAATTTGCTAAGGAGCACAACATAACTGGATATGACAAACATAAGCCTATTAAGGATTTAAGGGAATATATTAAACATGTGTTGTATTTACCAAAACGTGATTTAGAATTTGCGCAACCAGTCGACTTATTAGATATTACAAAGGGTATAAAGAATTTAGAACAATTTGCTAGAGATAATGGAATAACTGGATATTCAGAATATAGAACAGAAAGCGACCTTAGGTTCTATATAAGATTGCAATTAGAAAAATTGCCATTTACACATATTCCAAGTGATGATGATATATTTACTCAAAGTCCTCAGAATGTAGATGACTATGAAAATATATTTAACATATCGCGTCCGATAGAGGAGCCGATGCCACGTTTTAGGAATAATATTGATGATATATTTAACATAAATCCCGCCGATGATGATGATTACTATGCAACAAATGATAACTTTGTAGCTATAGAAGAACTTGTTAGACAAGGAATTGCTAGAGAAAATGCTGAAAATCTTAGCGCTTTTACGGGTGCTCGTTATAAAGTGGAACTTAGAAGTAATGATGGTAATATAGATTTCTTTAATTTTCAGGATATTATTAATCAAATAATTGCAAAAAGAAAAGCAGCTGTCCAATTTAGAGAAGGTATTGATCGAATTAACTTTGTTATTAACAGTCCGAGTATTCGTAGTGGGCATTTCTCAACATGTTCTCATTTAACAATCAATCATGGTGAAATAATAAGCCACTTTAACCAATTAATGGAACAATATGATGATATTGCTCTAGAAGATACTAGATTCTATATTCAAATAGTTAAAATGCCAAGTGGAGGAAGACCTACAAAAATAATAAACCTTGTTGAAGATGTTAGATTGAAGAGAAGTATTTTACAAATCAAAAATCCAAAAGATGAATTATGTGGTGCACGGGCTATTATTGCAGCATTGACATACAAGACAAACATTATACTTGACACAGAACTAAGTAGTAATGATATCACTTATATACGAAAGGAACGTACTCTACAAAAAGATTTAGCAATAGAACTATGTAACAAAATTAAACACAATTATGGTGAACCTTTTGATCTTACATCATTTAGAAAAGTTGAACAATATTTTAAAAATGTACGCATAAAAATCGTATGTGCTGAAAACTTTAATAACATTATATATATAGGAATAGGAAAACGAGATATAACTATATATTTATACAAAGTTAGAAAAGTTGAACAATATTTTAAAAATGTACGCATAAAAATCGTATGTGCTGAAAACTTTAATAACATTATATACATAGGAATAGGAAAACGAGATATAACTATATATTTATACAAAGTTAAAAATAATTTTCATGTAATTACTCAAATGAGTGCGTTTTTAGGAATGTCGAATTTCTGTGACCGATGTGAAACACCTTATAAGCATAAAAATCATAAATGCAAAGCATTATGTGTTACATGCTGTGGCCCCATTCATCTTGGAAACAAATCTGCGAAGTATTGTAAAGATTGTAATAGATATTGCTACAACGTAGAGTGTTTTGAACAACATAAAAAAGAAGTATGTGTAACTGTTTACAAATGTTTACATTGTAAAAAAATATGTAAAAGAAACGAAGAGCATAAGTGTGGATACGAAATATGCGTAAACTGTAAGAAAGAGGTAGAAATAAAAACTCATCTGTGTTACATGCAGTGGAAAAAAGGTAAGGGCGGAAAATGTATAAGAAAATTAAATGATGACTGTTACGCAGAAGGATGTGAAAATTGCTCACCAAATAATGTACATGTAGTAACTAAATATACCAAAAAAGAAATTAATGAACTTGCATGTGAGTATATACAAGAAAATTATTCTGATTTTGATTACGATGAAGAAGTTGTGGATCGTTATGTTGAATCTTTAAAGAAAAATAAAGTAGATGGATATATGTACAAATGTAAAGAATGTAAAAACTACACAACCTTAAACGATCCACTTTCATTTTCAAAATTAAAAACATGTGATGTTTGTAAAGCGAATACATTACAAAAACCTACATGCACATATGCAGAAAAATATATAACAATTGATTTCGAGGCTAACCAAGAAACTGGAGAACACAAACCCAATTATGTGGTTGCTGAGTATGCTTTTGGAAGTGAACAAAAGTTTCATTTCAAAGATAGCGATGAATTTTGTAAGTGGTTAACATCTAAAGAACATCGAGGTTATACAGTTATAGCACATAACGCTAGATCATATGATTGGTATTTCGTAATGAATTATTGTATGCGAAATGGATATAAACCCTTCACAATTTACAGAGGTTGTCAAATCATATCAATGTCTCTCAAAAATGTAAATATACGATTTATAGATAGTTACAACTTTGTTCCGCAACCATTGGGTACATTCCCAGATACATTCAAGTTAAAAGAGTTGAAAAAAGGATACTTTCCACACTTCTTTAACACAGCAGAAAACCAAAACTATGTAGGGCCAATACCTGGTATAAATTATTATGGGGAAAGCACTATGAAAAAATGCGCTAAATGTAAACCAAATAATATATGTACACACTGGCATACAAGAAATCACTTTTTACAGTGGCATCGTGACCAAGTTAAAGTAAATTATTTATTTAACTTTCAAACAGAAATGAGTGAGTATTGTGAGTCAAATGTAGATATTCTTACTCAATCTATTAAAAAGTTAGACAAACGTTTTTAGATACATGTAATATTGATCCATTTCAATATACAACAATATCAACTGTAGCAATGGCAGAATTTAGATATCATCATATAAAATCATATACCATAGCAGTGTTAAAAGATGGCAACCATGAAACATATAGTAAAAAATCTATATCATGGCTTAGAACATTTGGAGCTAATGTAAAACACGCATTAAACGGTGGAGAAGAAACTATACTTAATCGTAAGGTTGATGGATATGATAAAAACACAAACACTGTTTATCAATTTCACGGATGTTTCTGGCATGGTTGTCCAAACTGTTATAAGTATAATTTAATTAACAACAAAAAGCAAGAAAGCATGGGTGATCTGTATGAAAAAACAAAACTTTTTACTAAAATACTAAGAGATCACGGATATAATGTAATAGAAATGTGGGAATGTGGTTGGGAACCTACATACAAAAAACTTAAACATGAAAAAACGAAATAATAACACCACTATCCGCTAGAGAGGCTTATTATGGAGGAAGAACAAATGCATCTAAATTACACGTTAAAGGTAAGAAAATGAAATACATTGATATTTGTAGTTTGTATCCAACAGTTATGTTATATGATAAATTTCCTGTTGGGCATCCAATAAAAATATTACATCCTCAAAATTACGATTCTAACTGGTTTGGATTAATTAAATGCGAGGTACAACCACCAAAAAACGTATATCATCCTGTGCTACCAATTAAAGAAGAAAAACTGATATTTCCATTATGTGGTAAATGCGCTCATTCAAAAAATCGTGAATGCAATCACTCAGACATTGAGCGAAGATTTATTGGTACATGGAGTACACCCGAAATTAATAAAGAACTTGAAATGGGATATAAGATAACAAAGATATATGAAGTCTGTCACTTTGAGAAAACGAGCACCAATATGTTTAAAAGTTACATTTCAAAATTCTTAAAAATAAAACTAGAAACCAGTGAGTGGGAAAATGATTACACCAATAAAGAATTGTATGTCGAAGATGTAAGAAATAGAATAGGTATCGAATTGGATATTAATAACATTAAGGCTAACCCAGTGTTACGCGCGATGGCTAAACTATTATTAAACGCATTCTACGGTAAGTTTGGTCAACGTAGGAAAATGGAAACAACAGATTATATCAACTCAGCAAAAAATCTGTATGATATATTATTGAATCCTAAACTGGAATGTATTAACCTTTCATTAATCAACGAAAATATGATAGAAGCTAGATATCATACAAAAGACGAATGGTTGGAAGATCTCACTAAAACAAATCTATTAATTGCGTTATTTACAACTTCCTATGCTAGATTAAGATTATACGATATGCTTGATAAATTAGGAGATAAAGTAGTGTATTACGACACAGATAGTATTATATACATTGGTGATGATGCAAATACTGTAAAAACTGGATGTATCCTTGGAGAATGGACCGATGAGTTAAACGGAGATCATATAATATAATTTATATCTACAGGACCAAAGAGCTATGCATATACAACAGCTAAAGGTAAAGTCGTTGTAAAATTAAAGGATTTACTTTAAACTACGCAAACTCTCAAAAAATAAACATGAACGAAATGATAAGAATTTTAAGAAACGAAATTGATGATATTACTTTAGAATATAATCAAATTACAAAGAGTAGAAAAACGCACACATTGATTAACAAAACAATTTAAAAAAATTAAATTGGAATACGATAAACGGGTTATCTTACAAGAACAAGATAATATTATAGACGCTATTCCATATGGTTACTAGGCGAGACTGCTTTGTGTCTGTCAACTAGTTTCTTCAAAAGTAATATCCAGATCAGATAAGTCAATATCAAATGCCTCTTAACACCGGCAAATTACCGGATTTTATAAAATGGGTAGTTTCACAATTTTGACATTTTCAGCGATTTTCAGCAGTTTTCAGCCTATTTTACCTTGTTGTTACACTATGACAAAAAAGAACACCAAAATGGTCGCATAAAAACTAGCGATTTTTAGTCTATTTTCGTATAGTTTTTATGGGGTATTTTAATATATTTTTTTCCGGATCGTTATAGTAAAATGTTAAATAATCAAACTACCCAAACACTTGTAAAAGATCAAACTAAACCGTTATATAAAGGGAAAAAATATTTGGAAACCAGACCAAACATGAGATAGAGTTCGTATATTTTTTTCTTATAAATGGAACAAGACACCATAATGATTGACATTGTTGAATCAGTGTTGAAGAAACACGATATTCCTTACAAGCTCACTGAAAAATGCGACAAGTGATTGATGAAGACAATGTAATCCACATGAGGAGTGTAATTGCAGTTGACACTCTACCATTAACAGATATCATCTCAGAAGCAAAAAAGCATTCAATTGAATATGATGGCCATGGTAGTTGGGATACATTTTATTTCACTACAGATACTCATTACTATTCTATAGGAACAACAAACTATGAAGTAAAAATAAAGAATTACAAAAATCCATATATTAATCCAGTAAATTGTATTTTTTAACCGCTAATTAAATAATTTTACATAAATAAATCATGCCATCAGCTACTATATTACAATATGGGGAGGCCTGATTCATTAATGAATATACTTGATTTTTCATTACCTCTTAACCCCGGGGTTTAAAATATATCAATTCGCCATCTCCGTTTAGCTCAAATAATATTAAAATTAAAAAACACAAGAGAGATCGCCATTTAGACTATTTCTAAAACAAGATAATTCAATTGGAGATATACTTGGATTTAATAATGTATTAGAGTTGAATTCTATGTAATTATCTTTAATGACTTTCCTATAAAATGGGTAGTTTCACAATTTTTATAATTTAGCGGTTTTGAGCCTATTTTACCTTGTTGTTACACTATGACAAAAAAGAACACCAAAATGGTCGCATAAAGACTAGCGATTTTTATTCTCTTTTCGTATAGTTTTTATGGGGTATTTTTAATATATTTTTTCCGGATTTTTGTGGATTTTTATTACATTGAGATTTTTTAATATTTTTGCTCTATTTTGGATATATTTTTAAAAAGTGTCATCAAAGGCTCCCTTAAGTAGTATATATATATATATATATATATATATATATATATATATATATATATATATATAGTGTGTGTTTGTGCGTGTGTGTATGTGTCTGTCTGCTCCTTCCCACCACCAATCTGCAGTGATTTCGCAAAGGCTACAATGAGAAAGAAGTTTGAGAACCACTGCTCTACACTTCTCGAAGACCCAGTAAAGACAGTCATCAGGAACAAGAAAACGCCAACCTCTGTGCGGTCTGGGCTGATTCTTTATCATAGTTATCTATATGGCTTGAAGAATCGATCTGGTATTGTATTTGAGCGGAACTAATCAACTCTTCTATTGGGGATGGGGAAGGGGGGAGGTTCACAGCCTTCGGATGTCACAGTATTTAAATACCTCGAAATTCAAGATGGTTGCCTAGTTTCCGTGATATCCCCCAATATTTAGCTTCTCATTTGCGGATTTTTATGAGATGTCATCGAATTTTCATCACGACTTTGTCAAACTGTGTTTGGACAACTATTTCTTAGCTGAAAATTTGGCTGAAATGAGATGTAAAGTTTTGAACGTTAACAGAAACTCACGTCTTTCAGTTTACAAACGTAATGCTTGTAAACTTGAACATTTTATCATCTCATCTTGCACACAAGCTCAGTTGGAAATCTTCAGCTTTAACTGTTCCAAAATTGTGTCGAGTTTTTAAAACCTGTTATGCAGAAACCATATTAATTGTACTCAGTCCAAATTATGATTATTGTTATTATTACTGTGGGAATAAATTACAAGACGAAAGCCTTCAAAGAAATTGAATGTAATGTGTGATACCCATATCTTCAAATTTACTTGCAATTTTGATATTTTTCATGGAATTTCTCCCTTCCCTTTCACCTAAATTACTTAAATTCCCTTTAATGTGTCAAGTTATATCGGATTGTTATATCAGATTAAAAATTGTAAAATTGAATGTTCTTCCATACAAGAGCATACAACCACCTTTCACACAGAACCCAAAATGTGTCAGTTGTTGATGCAAATACTCCAGTAACATACTAAAATACATAAACTGATAATGATGAACATTTGATGCATCCAAATACACAGAGAAATGCATTAAAGGGTGCTTTATGAGCTGCTATTCCCTGCGATACACTAAAAAAAGGGCACCACCTGAACAGATCAGACACCATCATTTCAAGGAGACCAAAATTACACGCTTAACTGTGCCATTTGAAGAACTTGCAGTTCTTTGTGAACGAAATCCCTGGGCTAAATGTTTTGCTGTTACGAACTGCAGTGGCGTGGCGTGGGATTTTTAAAAGTGTTACCGGTTATCAGTAGGACATTTAAGGGAGACTTGGGCGCCTCCCCACCTCATGCCCCTCCCCCCCCCTGCAATGTCTTCCAAGTAGTTCATATAATATTAATCTGGTACATCTGAAATTCAATACTAGATTTTGGTAAACTTATTAACCAGGGAAAAAAAATTGACATAAGGACTGAAGTGAAATCGCAAACATTGGTTGTTGACACAATAATACGTAATTTGATACTTACAGAAACATCGAAGGCTACTTATAGAGCAGATCAATCCAACGACTCTTCTTTGAAAATAGTGATATGATGCTGGGATCCCAGGTTCGAATCCTGACTTGGGCATGGACGTTTGTGATGTCTATTAATCAATTTCATCATATCATCACTCATCCCCATCTTCGCAAATTAGACAAAAGTGGCACAAGCGAAGAAAAATCAATCAAAACAAATCTAAAAGGTTCTATGATGCTGTCATAAATTGAAGTTTTTCATTTGAATTTGAATTTTTGGGTGCGTCATGGTCATTGTCCATGTTATCCACATCTGAATTCCACACTTTTTTTTTCACCCGAAAATAGAGTACATGGCCAACAAAAGATTTCGACAACTGCGCACATCCACATAACAACGGATAGTAGTTATACCACGAAACATTGAAATGTCGGTCATATCCAGCAGACGACTTGGTTTAAAATCGTTACAAAATAGACTTTGGCCTCCCTTTCGTCACAATTTCGCTTCTTTCTGCAAAAGAACGAACCGAAAGATTGCTTCAAAATATCTTCTATACCACGATTACACACACTGTTCAGATAGGATGAACCCGCAAACTCGGAACTCGAAGAAAGCTCCATTAATTAGTTGACAATGCCCGAAAACAACATAAAGACGAAAGACACCACTCACAAAACTCGCACTGCACAGTCCTTCTCACAAACCGTTGTTTACTTTTGTAACACGTGAAGCACCCTCCTTGTCCCCTCCCCTCTCAGCATCGGCGCTTCCCAGAAATTTCCTTCGGAACCTGCAAGAAGTCCAGTTCTACTACTGTTATAATCTTAGTTCTTTTGAAACCAGATTTGCCCAAATCGCGAAACTTTTCGTTTCAAATAAGACGTATGTAGAGTAGATGTAGTATTCATCTGTTTCCTAACTACTCCCACTCCCATGTTTCGCTAAATCCACTGAAATCTCATTTCTGACACCACTACTATTTCGTATATTTTACGTCCTTTGCTACCTTTAAGGCTTTCGCTTTATAGGATAATCGTGACGATGACGATGCGTGGTGAATTATTGAAATAAAATTATTATTTCTTTGTGTATGTAATTATTAATTTTTATAATTATGTAAGTAAAATAATAACAACGAACATTTAAAAAAACATTTCTTGCTGAGGATTCGAACCTGCGACACCTGACATTTCAGAGCGTGCTAAGGCTTGTAAGTAATGTTTTCACCCAAAAACAGTTCTACCACCTCAAAAACATAGCTTCAATCCGAAATTATCGCATTCCTACGACAACGTATGTCAATCTCAATCAGCCCTTTCAACAGTTATCACAAATTCCTGTAACCGAAATAATATTATATGTGTCAAATATAGAATTTTAGGTTGACATTTTTAGAAGGACAGCGGACCCCTTGATCATACCCATCCCTCTCCTCTCCTTCTCGCCCATGATGTCGAAGAAGGACAAAGAGGAGTTTCGTAATCGCTGATATTTTGAGTAAATACAAAATATCACTTGGTAGTTTGCATTTCCCCCAGTGTGATTTGATTTTTTAAAATTTTGATTTGGCGAATTAAGTCCACTTCATGCACAGTAATGCTAATTGGGACAGTTTAAAGTTGGATGCGAACCACTTGTGCCTCCACCGGGTGTCGAACCCGGGATCCCTTGATTACAAGGCGGCGACGAACCACTGCGCCATCGTTCCCCAGTGTGACTGGACACCTTCAGAGTAAGATAGACCCGATTAGGCGACTTAGCCATTTTCTGTCAATTGAATATGGCAACACTGGTCTGTATCCGGTAAGGATCACCGGCAACTGCGCCGGATAAACAGGCATGCCAAAAACCCGCCTCCTCCTCCCGCGGTCAGTCTTTGCCGCAACGCGAAGTCTTCCTTGCGTGGGCTCAGGGCCCTTTCCTCGTGTTGCCTGAGGAGGGTACCGGATCAGTCCTCCTCTTCGCTTTTGCCGGTGTCAGAAAAAGTGTCAGTCTGCAATGTTTACTTTACGACAATATTGCCAGTTTATGTACGTAATAATATTTTAAGACGGGTTCTTCAATTTTTTATATTTTGGTGTTACCTGCGGTAACAGCGGCTACATGCACGCCACGCCTCTGAAAAACTGAGATGTACTTACTTTATTTGCAAGGATGTCTTGTTGCGAAACAGAATAATCTCTCTCAGTCTCATTTTCTGTACCTGGAATTTACTCAATGACACACTCACTCTCTTGCAAACCTGAAGGTTTGTTGCTGCAGCAACACAACCCTTCCATCTGTCCCTATCCTGGGCAAGATCGATCCAATCTTTTCCATCCTTACCGATTTCCTTTAGGTTCAGCTCAACGTTATCCCCCCATCTTCGTCTTGGCCATCCTACAGGCCTCTTACAATCAGGTTTACCAACAAGAATCCTTTAAACTCTTCTTTTCTCTCCCATTCGTGCCACATGCCCACCTAAGTGTTCTTGATTTTTACTCAATGACTCTTAGACATGTTTTGATTAACAGGTCTCTTAATGGAATTGGCCCCGACGAAACTTTGGAAACGTTAACAACGAGTTCCAACGACGAAATCCGCTAACCTCGTAACCTGAGCCGGAGCGAACAAACCAAGCTTATCCAGAGCTTATCCGCGCAGCTCAGGTCAGTAGGCAGCTAGATGAAGTTTTCTGTACGTCACTGGTCATTCCTCTCTCCTGATATATCGTTTAAGATCACCTGAAAATAAATACATTGATGAAATGTTAGCAATACCTCTGATTTTTTAATATCTTGTTGCCTTTGTTCAGTCTTGCCCAAAGGAGCAATCCCCGAGAAAATTGTTAACATTAGTTTTGGAAACAAAATAATTTTACTGTAAATACATAATGATATCGTCCTAAAAATATATCACCCTACACATGTTCTGCATTCGCTTTTGAACTTCTCAGAACATTGTGCAACTTAGCTTTGAAGTGATAAGAAATATTACAACCTTGGTGACAATGAAGTTCGACCAGAAAGGAATACGTGATTAAATGCACAGATGCATAGGCGGTGGAATGGGTGACCCGCAGAAGTGACGCATGTGTGTAAGAGGAGGCGTGTGAGCAGGCAAGAATCGTGATCCCAGCATGTTGCACCCAAGGTCACGTAAAGAACGAAAACGGGGAAATATACGCGTGACATTGAACTTCGACCAGGCACCGGACCCATAAGGAAAATTCCAGATAGTGGCGCATTCGACGGAAGCATGACGTCACGGACACGATAAGGGAGTCCGCCGTATATAAGCGCGTGCTCTGCACCGAGGAACCGCAGTGCATCATCACCATGGCCAGGGGCAAACCTATTGACAACACCGTGAGGAGACGAGTGGTGGAGTTGCAACGGGATGGACTCAGTGAACGGGAAATAGGGCGCCAACTGAACTTACCCAAGTCAACCGTCCACTGCATCATCAAACAGCACCAAAATACGGGTACTACAGAACCAGGTAAGGCCCCCGGTCGAAAACGCCTGTTGAGCGTGCGTGACCTACGGATATTTAGGCGCTATATCCAGACCAACAATCATGTTTCTGTGGCCGAATTACGACTCTGGACTCGAGAACGCTTTCACATTGAAGTGTCAACCAGAACCATTCGGCGTTACCTACAGCGATGCGGTTACCGAGTGTACAAGGCGAAACGTAAACCCTTCCTTTCCATGTTGAACAAAGGCAATCGAATACGGTGGGCATTTCGGCAATGGAACAGGGTTTTGTGGACGGACGAATCCATTTTCAATGTTGTGTACGGGAAAATACGGAAAACAAGTCATTTGTCGGAAGGAGGAACAGAATGAAGCAAAATGTTATGCATGTAGGGTACAGTAACCTGCGTCAGTGATGGTATGGGGATGCATGACGGCATCTGGGGTTGGCCCACTACACGTCTGTGAGGGCATTGTGAATGCACACGCCTATACACGTATACTGGAGCGGCATCTTCCCACAGATCAAAGGCACCTGTTCCACAGGCGGTGTCTCATCTTTCAACACGACAATGCCAGGCCTCATACAGCTCGGCTGACAAGAGAATGGTTGACTCGCCATCACGTGCGAACTCTGCCATGGCCACCATCGAGTCCCGACCTCTCGCCCATTGAGAATGTGTGGCGTGTTCTTAAGCGACGTGTGCAACAGAGGGGACCCACGACAGTGGCTGCTCTTATCGCCTGCCTGCAGGAGGAATGGCACCGCATCGATGTGGAATAACTTGAACGACTCGTCCGCAGCATGCCCCGACGCATTGCCACAGTTATTCGCCGACGGGGCGGCGTCACACCATGGTAAACAGGATCCCCTCTAACAGTGGTCGAACTTCAATGTCACGTGTAGATGGACGAAAATGTTTTATTATATATATTTAATGAATGTTGTAACAGAGTAGGCGATTGTGGCCGAACCGTCGACCTAGGCGAAAAACCAAGATAGCCAAGTGGGGGGCTACCATAGGAAACGTGGGATTGCCTTTGAAACTAGGCCCCGCAGGGGCCCCCCCTGCCCCCGGCAGGGGCCCTCGATTTTGGGCATTTTGCCGATTTTTCGAGCCTAGGCCGAGTGTCATGGATCAAAATGGCGTCCATTTTGGGAAAGTTCGAACCTTGGTCCACAACGCCAGGGTAGATTTTCGGTCGAGGTTGCCGTGGCAAAGGGGGGGCGGGCCCCCCAAAAAGTGGCCTTTTGAGTGTAAATTTCGGAAACGCACTGACCGATTTTCGCAAAAATGGCGGCGTTCGAAAGGGAACCTCGAAAAAGTGAGAAATATCGAGTATGAACAGAATCGGCCCAGGGGTCCCCCCGCAGGATTCCGAAATGTCCGAAAAAGTGACTTTTCCAAGCGAACATGGGTACCGAAAACATGAGTCCATTCGGGAATTTTTGACGGCCGAACCGTAGAAAATTTTACAATTTAGCCTTGCACTTTCGGAAAGAGGAGGTTCCGGGCTACCACGTGGTATTTTTTGTTTTTCTTAACCGACCGAAACTAAGGAAACGGCGCCATCTTGAAATTGGCATTTTCGAAATTTGCAAGTCACGTGACCTGCAAGCCATTCGTGCCCCCCTCGAGACCAAGTGTCTTTCCCCGGCGAAGCCGGGCATTGTCGGCGGTGAGGCCCCGTGCCAGCCCCTCCAAACGCGCGTTTCGAAATTTCAAGATGGCGGCCCCACGGTGGCGCCGGAGGCGCCTAATCCGGTACGTGCGCGCCTCCAGAATGCAAGGGGAAGATAGGTGGCTCCACGAACCGGCAACCTGAGCGGATCGGGACCGGTACCACGCGGTAGCCCACCTAGAGTTCCCTATGCGAGGGAAAAAGCGTGGGGCCCCGGGGCCCGCAGGGTGACCTCCAGGGGGGGGCCAAAAATTCGTCGCGGACCTCATTTTTGGAAACGTGCATCTCGGGCATAGTTCGGAGGGAAGGTTTGCCGAATGCGGTTCCGAGCAGTGTGGATGGTCCCCTTTCGACCGGCTATCTCGATTTTTCGAAACGGCTGCCATCTTGGATTTTGAAGGGGTGCGAACTTTTCGAGGTTTTCTCAACTTTTCTGCCACCCTGTAGATTGGGGGACCGAAAGGGGTGCAAGGCGGCGTTACCCCATGGGGTGCGAAGCCTCGTGATCGAGCAAGTCCGGGGCCCCCAAACACATGGGGCTAGAGGGGCCCCAACACGTCCGTGCCCGTGGAGGACCAATCGGGTGTCGAGGATGGCGGAAAAACTCAGGATGCTCTCCGGGGGTCGCGTCCCTATGGGGCAGGGTGAAAAAGTTGACGAAAAAGCGCCACCTGCAGCCTCCAGGGCGCCATTTTGGAAATCTCAAAAAACCAACATGGCGGCCACATTTGTCGAGGTAGCGATTTCGAGTTTGTTTCGTTTTTCAGGTGACGTCCGTTCGAGGCCAGCGCACGTGGTCCGACGTCGGGGCCACTCGCGGGGTTGCCTACAGGCAGCCATCTTGGTTTCCGGTACCCCTTTGCAGAGGTGTGTTTGTTGTGTACCGGAGCGGCCCGGAGGCCGCGGAGGCAAATTCCGGGCAGTGTGAGCTTCAGTGGAAGGTAGCGACTCGAGGTCCAAATAGGTGGCGCTCACGTCGCGTGCATCACGTGACGTCACGGGCGGACCGAACTTACCCATGCGGAATATGGCGATTTTTCATTTGGGGGTCGTGCCCCCCAAAATGCGATTTTTGCACAAGTGAAATATTCCGTCGATAGGATTCCGGGTGGGGTGTCGCCGCGTGCAAGTTTCGCCATTTCAGTGATGCCAGGTTAGCCGCCATAACGGATTACCTAAAATAAACAATGGTTTATTTTGATCCAGGGATCCCTCCTCAGGGTCAACCGTGAGATGTAGAGGGAAATGGACGTCGCCATCACGTAGGGAAAGGATGTACGAGACGCCATCAGAAGTCCAAACTTCGAATTTCGTTACGGTTTTGCATCTACAGTGTTTTCAAAATGACGCATTTTCCATGCTTGAAATGTTGCACTTTCGCACAATTTAACGCCAACAGCGCCCCCTTTGCCTGGTTTTGTGTGGACACCATACATTGCTGCGCTGCAGCGCAAATTTATGTTTTCCTTTATTCCATGTAGCCTGCTGAATAAAATATGTTCAGCATATGTATGTGTTCTCCTTCTTTCACAACGCACTCCTATATTTGTGACTGGTCGAACTTCATTGTCACTAAGGTTGTATGAGTGAATCAGTTCTAATTTTAAAGCGAGAACCAAACTCCTGTGTCTCTACTGAGAATCGAAACAGGGAACCGCTCGATTACAAGACATCAGAGTTAGTCACTACACTACAAAGTAGGTCCTTAATGGAAAAGAAAAAACGTATATAAAAAGGTAAAGTGCTCCCCTGTGCTTAGCACGACGCCATGAAGGCGTATAGGGGGTGTGGGGGTAACGCCCCACACTTTCTTGATCCGGTCGTGAGTGGGGGTGATGTGATCAGCATCACGCCCCTGACCGCCTTTACCCCCCAGGGTTTCCCCCAGGTACCCATGTTATTCGACGCTGGGTGGGCGCCGGGGCCGCTTCCATCGTTAGAAAAGTTCCCGGATTTGAACCGGCCGGGGATCGAACCCGGGACCTTGAGCATGGTAGTCAGACGCGTTACCAACTGAGCCACCGCGGCCAACGAAAAAACGTATATGTTAATAAAACAAAAGAAAAAACGTATATGTTAATACGAAAAGGGATTTGCAGGATTTTCATCAAGGAAGGACAAAAAAGAATATCTGGTAGGAGCACTAGATCCTGTGTACCCAATTCTCCGCAAAACTGGGATAGTATCGAGACGAGACAAAACGAGACTTAGCAAAGTCTCGCCCTCTTCTCGAGTTGCAAATGTCTGTCTTGTTATCGGTTTCGTCTCGTCTCGTTCTCGTATCGGTTTCCCTTCACGAAATATATAGTATAAATAATATGTTGCCATGTCTCAAGGGAAGAGCTTACAGTGTATGCAGATTACTAAGGCAAATAACTTTTCTTCATAGCGTTTCTGTGTTTGATAACCATTTCAACACTACGACCCCTCGAAAAACGAAATTTTGTTCTGGAGGCTCACAGTTGCTCTCAGTTGCCACTAATGGATTCACTTTCCAATTACTATAAACACTCATTTATAAATAACCGGGTTCGATACCCGGTGGAGGCATATAGTGGTTCGGATTCCACTTTAAACTGTAGGTCCAGTCCCAAATAGCCATACTGTGCATAAAGTGGACTTACAATACCAATTCAATCAATTTATCAATAACCAGGTAGATATCCGTTTGATATATATTAAGTCGTTCAGTAAAATTAATTTGTTTAACCTATCTCCGTGGCGGAATGGCTAGCAGGGCGCGCTAGGACGCCAGGGGTCCTGGGTTCGAATCTCGGCCTGGGCATGGTGTTTTTTTGTGAGTGTCCGTTCAACAATTTCATCATATCATCATTGAAAGAAAAGTGACACCAAATAACAAAATATAATAAAGTTAATTTTGTGGAATTAATATTTCAAATATCATACCTATGTCTCGAACTAGACCGAGTCTCGGATACTGAGCCCCGGTAACATCCCTATCTAAAATATCTCAGAGTTGGTTAAAAATCCATTTACAGTTTACAAGTTTGCTTAAACTATGACAAAGAAAAGTACAGAACAACAGAAAATGCTATATGTCAAATGACAACACAATTTCTGCCGACATCCGTGGCAGAGTGGTTATCACAGCGCGCTACGACTCCAGAGGTTTCGGGTTCGAATCCCAGCCGGGTATGGATGTCCTTTGTGAGAGTCTTTTCATCAATTTCATCATATCATCTTTCATTCCCATCTTCGCGATTAGCCAAAGTAGCAGGAGAGCGAAGTAAAATAAATCAAATCAATGGACAACAACATTTTTGTTACATTTATTAGCTCCGTGAAGCTAATGCAAGAATATTCCTGGAATTTTCCATGACTGCATGAAGGCTATGGCCATTTAAGTAACAAATTCGTAGTAGTTGGCCTCTTCAGGTTTCCTACGTCATTTGATGTTGCATGATGATCACCGGTCGATATAATTTAATGTTTTCTAATTAATCGTTAATGGTCAGAGATTAAGATAATGTCGAAGAAACGAAAAATAAAGCAACATTGTGCTCAATAATATTGACACCAGCGAGAAGCAACAGCAATTATCTAAATGGAAATCGAATGGCTTCATTTTCGGTTATACTGTATTTGTATGGTATTTCTACTTCATGTCGCTGAAACGCGTGAACGATAAAGTGTTGGGATTGACGATTCGTTTGAACTCGCGGCCGGTCTGTACTCTATCTTCCGAAGGAAGGAAAGGCGGGTTCAAAAGAGAAGACAATTTTAATTGAATAAATCAGATTGGTTATAATCAGGGTTGGCAAAATTTGTGTTTTTTTTAAAAAAAACGAACAAAACAAACTGTTTTTTGTTTAAAAAATGTTTTTTTTGTTTTAAACAGTTTTAAACATGAGTCTAAAAAAACATGTTTCAAACATGTTTCACACAAAAGGAAGTCAACCTTTTCCCAGTAAACTATAGTTAAAGTCGTTAAAGAAAAAAAATACTCATTTTTATGACTACAGTGGCGACAAGAACAGTTTATTTCCCTTTGGAGATAAGGTTTACCATACTGCAGGGTAGGGGTGTGCGGGACAGAATTTTTTGGGTCGGGACGGGAAATTCTTTAAATCTCGAGATTCGGGACGGGGAAAATTCTCAATTTCCCGACAAAGTCGGAAAATTTTCGGGACGGGATGTGTTCGAAATTTCCCAGAGCTCTTGAAATCTCGAATTCCACACGTAATTTCCATCTTAAGTGCTTGTTTTTGCACTTCTGGTACAAAAACTAACAATTTCCGATAAGTTGCAGACATTTAGTACAATGCATAGAACGTCGAGAATTGACAACGTTTTAAAATGACCATTCGGTATTTCCCGACTGCTTGGGATCCCAAAAAGTCGAGAATTCATTTCCGGAAGTCGGGATCGGGACGGGAATTTTCTTTCCCGATTTCGGTCCCGACCTTTCGGGATCCCGCACACCTCTACTGCAGGGACAAGAGTTGGGGTTTAATAGCTCCCCTTTCTCCGCCACTACTGAAGTAGGTTAGGATTCATATTCATCTAAATTTCAAGAAACTAAATATTATAGAATTACTATCCTCGTCCTGGAAAAATCAGGGTGAAATATTTCCTGCTGCCTGAATAGTTTATATAGCAGAAAACAACCTGCAGTGTCATAATAGATTCTCCAGATCAATTTATCTTTCCAAGTACAAAATTATGTTACCAAAAGTAAACATCTGCGCTCCATTCAGTTATACAAACCAATGAATCGTATCGCAAAATAAAAAAAATCACGTCATGATCAAAATCACGCATTGTGTATTCAGATATTAGTTTCCATTTCCACCTTCCACCAGTCTCATACTTACAGGACGGTACGAAACAAGGAACTGAGAAGTTTCGATTTCTATAGTAAAGCATGGGTCTTTCTTGTCGCAGAACAATTTTGCTAAATTGTGCATACATAGTTAGCCTGCCTAACCTAACAACGTAGGCATTTAGCCTAAAATTAAAAAGATTTTTCCTGTGACGTCAGAACATAATGTTGCTCAAGTGTTGTGTGATAAGTGAGACCAGTAAAGGACGGATTAATTGACACAGATTCAATTAAAAAAAACAGGGTTGCCAAACAAGAAAAGTATCACAGACTATAAAATATCAACCACCAAAATGTGTTTTAAACACTTGTAAAAAAAACATGTTTAAAACACATTGTTTTAAACGTTTAAAACATTTGTAAAAACAAAGCCGTGTTTTAAACGTTTAAATCAAAGTGTTTTAAACATTTTTGTCTTTACGTGGACTTGTTTTGGTTCGGGCAGAAGATGCGAGTTGAGATTGGATGATTTTGCTAAGCATGAAAGTAAAGATATTCAAGGGGTGGTATTTGTATAGGTTGGGTGATGAGGTTGTTTCGGGGGTTCAGATGTTTTTGATTCCATGACTGTATTATGTCTTTCCGTTTCCGCAAGTTGTGCATAATTTTTCTGTTTATTATGAACAGCACTTGTAATGGCGGCAGCTCCTCCTACCAATGAACCAAGTGCAGCAAAAAATGCGGGAAGAGTAAATATGAAGCCGCCTTTGTGTATTTTTATTCCGCTACCTATTTTCAGTTTTTTAAGGTTATTAACTGCTTTCATGTATGATGCTACCGTAACACCACTCCCTATTTTGGTTGGACCACCACCTAAAAGTTTTCGTAGTTCAGAAACACCATATAGTAGTGGAGGTAATGTGAAAATAGTACCACCTTTTCGTATTGTAATACCACTGCCATTTTTTATATTTTTAAGAAAAAAATCTCATAACATTGTCATTATTTATAATAATAAAAATTACATTATATTACATTTGGCATTCCCCACCCCCAAGCAACCTTTCTATTCATTACAACAGCGGTTCCTAAAGAAGCAAATCTTTCACCAACTGAAGCATCTTTACTAAATAGTCTATCATAAGCCTTATACTCCAATTTTTTATCAGCCTTATGTCGACTTTCTAAATCTTGGTTATCTCCGTAAGCAATATCGTGTTCTTAAGCTGCTTCGTCTAATAGATTTATTCCTTTGTCACCCCGAGCCAATCTTTCATCCAGCTTCGTATACGGCCCCAAGAAATTGTATCCGGGTAAATGTAGCTCAGGCATTCCTTTCATACTAAGTAGATTGTTAACGAACCCTGCTCCTTGTTTCTCCCAAAATCGAGGAGGCAGTATGCTAATTATTTTTATTAAGTGACCTATATTTTTAGGATTCTGTAAAATGAAATTAGTTAGCGTATCGCAAAACATTTTCATAATGCTAGCTTTCTCGTTATAAAAGTTATCGTTACCTGCCTGTTCTTCACCCATTATAACAAGCAGTCTGTCTACTAGTTTTCTAACGTCAATCATCCAAACATATTCTTTAGGCAAGCCTGTGTATTTACGCAATCCACTTCCACTTCTTGATTCATCATCTGGGAGACGTTTTCTCATTCTCATATCCCAAATGGGTTTAATAAGTGTCATATATTTGTTTGATCTACTTGATTTACTATGTTTAGTGTTGGGGTCGTTATTCTGATAAATTACATCTGAATCAAATAAGATGTTCTCGTAATTTTTTTCGTCTTCTGGCGATACAAGATCAATTGGAATGTCCTTTATTGTTAACAAAGCCATTAGTCCTTCAGTTGCTTTATACTTTGTACTTTCAATAATAACATTATCGTTGTCAAAAGTGACTTCAGCATTACCAATATAATTCTTACCATCATTACCACCAACTATCCCAAATGTCTTATCGTTTCTAGTGTTTAGATATTTGGAAACAATCGGACCCAATGATGTTGTGGTGTAATTAGTTAACGCCTTAACGCGTGTTTGTGTTTGTGTTACTGGAACAAGTGATGTGTTGTCAACAACTTTTTCAATTTTATCTCCAAGGTGATTAATGGCATCAATAATGGGTTGATCTTGTTTTTTGTATTTGTTATATATACCCATTTTGGATCTTTTGATACCTTTAAATTCTTCAATTAATTGATCTCGTAATTGTAATAGTTTATTTGCTTCTGCAACAGATGGTTTCATTTATTAAGAATAATTTTCAGTTCGGCATAAAATATTTGCTTGTATAAATGACAGACTGGGATATCAAAACTATTATACCTAAAGTCGTTTTCACGTTCAGAAGACACAACGGCGCTTATGGAGAAACCGTACAGTGTTGCCAATACAGCGCTAGGTCATGTCGCCGGGAAATGATGAGCTTCCTTCACAATGTAGGTGTTACCTATTTTATATATATAATGATAATTATATGTAATTATTAATATTAATATTATATTGTGAACATTACAGTTCATTAGCATGTCATTTTCCCATTAGATTTAATTTAATACACAGGCACATTTAATATTCATTCGCCTTTCTCTGTAATTATTTCATAGAATAACATTGAGATATGGTAATATTTTACATATATATATATATATATATATATATATATATATATAAAAATTCTTTGTTGTCTATGAATTTATGTGTACGTTGGAAACTGAAAGGTGATCTTCATTTCAGTATTAATGTCGACAGTAATGTAAACAAAAACAACGTGTATTTGCGACAGCACTAATGTTGCTCACAACAGCAGCATTGGAAATAATTGTCAATTATTAAGTTAAAGTAATTGCAATTCTATTATAACAAACTGAATGAAGTTCATATTTTTACTGAATGGAAATAAAATAACAACTCGAAAACTTGGTGGTGATAAGCCGGAATGCTGCGGTGAGTCAGCTCAAGATGGCCAGACAACGTCTCCTTACTTCGCGCGCGGTTCGGGTTAAAAAGAAACTCCAAATGCATGGAAGTAATATTTCTGGGAACCTTTGAGTGATTATAAAAAATAATTTCATTATTTTCTTCACAACTTTGTCGCTGGAAGTTCTTACTTGGAATTACAGAACAAAAATGGCCAGCGACGACATTTTCTACTGCACGAATATAAAAAATCTTCACATACTTTATTTGAATATTTTTTAATGCGAATATGCTTTAAAGTATTGATAAATTCTGAGCACCACCATCACCTATGACAATTAGAAAACAGTGTCAATTTTTTTCATAATGACTGTTTCAATTTTACGGCATGTTTCAACGTTAGGAATTAAAACAATGTAAAAATTTTGTGTTCACAGAAAATTTGCGTTTTTAATTTACCTAAAAATATGTAAACAAGTTACCACTTTTTTGTGCTCACCTTCGTATTCTCTAGACAATTTCCTGCAAAACTGCAGGTACCGATTTTACGTAAGCTAAATTTGTAAATCGAGAAATTTCACAATAGCGCGCTCGTATTTCCCATAAGAAAAGCATTGTCCATAAGAGCCCATTGTGTCTTCTGAACGTGAAAACGACTTTAGATCATCATTGAATCGAAATAATGGTGAATATTTACCAAATGATGATTACATGAGATGTATTATAGTTGGTCCATCGAAATGTGGCAAGACAACTCTAATGCTAGATAACTTTTTGTTGTCCCCAGGGTGGTTGGATAAAAAGAACAGACATGTCTACATATATTCAAAAAGTTTAAATCAACCAGAGTATGTGTTTTTACAGAATCGGTTTAAAGATATTGAACAAGCATTAGGCAAAGAGATATGTACATTCTCCAATAGTAATAAAAACGTGGTATCACTTGATGATTGTAAAAGCAATTCTATAGTCATTTTTGATGATTTTATACATGAGAACCAAGATAATGTGAGAGACTATTACACGCGCGGCAGACATAAACAGATTGATGTGTTTTATCTAGGGCAGACGTATAGTAAGATACCAAAACAGCTAATTAGGGACAATGTTAATTTTCTTTGCGTATTTAGACAGGATAATACAAATTTAGATCATATATACAAGGAGTTTGTTGGTGGTGACTTTAGCTTTGATGAATTTAGTTCTCTATGTAGTGATTGTTGGAATCAGGATTATGGTTTTATTACTATAGATCTCACACGTAAATGAGATAATGGGAAATACAGAAATAAAATAAAAGATTTTATCAAATAATAATTATACTACTTTTTATTATATAAATGGGGATTGATATTTTTGGAAACACATCAAATAATATTAGTATCAATAGACTTAAGAAAGATTTTGACAGATTTAAGAAAGGGCTGTTGACCGATCATGTGAATAGAAATATTACAAAAGTTAATGAAATAATGACTACAAGAATTTCAAATATGTATTCTAAGTTTCAAATTTTAATAAATCAAAATTCAAAACTTATTGAAAAAATAAATAAAATTAATTTAATTGGTAAGTTAAAAGGTGATAAACCAGGTATATTTAAATATTTAAATTTACTCACGGTACTACCCAATTTAAGTTTCCATACAAAGGAGTACTATTAAACTTCGAATCTGATGACGATAAATATTATATTAATGCTTTTATAAATTCAAATTTAATTGCAACTGTTCCCTATCAAATTGAAAAGGGGGATATTTTACATTTTGAGCCACATAGGCTAGCGGCAATGGAAGAACATACCGTTGTTTATATTGTTCTTGATACATTAATGGAGTAATCAGTTTTTTATTATAATAAATGCCCATAACATATTGTGTAAAGTGTAAAACCAAAACTAGTAACGTTAACCCTGTTAATAAGACAACAAAAAATAATAAGCCTTATATATTATCCAAATGTGCTAAATGTGGATCCACGAAATCTACGTTTAGAAAAACATAATTGGACGAGGAGTTAAACCTCAATCACGAAAAACAAAACGCGAATCAGTGTTGCCAACAGTAAACATAGTTAAAGTTAAATCCGTTGGGTCCCCACGAGATCAAATTATAGATGAATTACATAAACCAGCCAGAAGAAATTATCAAACACGAAAAGTAATAACATACGGTATTGATGATGTTTGGCAAGCTGATTTAGCTGAAATGGACTCTGGTAATCTTAAAGGTGTTTCTAAAATCAACAAAGGGTACAAGTACATACTCACTATTTTAGATGTATTTTCTAAATTAGCTTGGGCTATACCATTAAAGAATAAAACTGGTAAAGATGTAGCAAATGCTTTTAAGATGACTGGACGTTTTCCTAGAAATTTGCAAACTGATAAAGGTAAAGAGTTCTACAATAAAGAATTTAAAGAATTAATGAAGGAACATAATATCAATCACTATTCAACATATACAAATATTAAAGCATCTGTTGTTGAACGTTTTAACAGAACATTAAAAGAAAAAATGTGGAAACAGTTCTCTATTCAAGGAAATTATAAATGGATTGACATATTACAAAAATTAGTTAATAGCTATAATAATACGTATCATAATACCATTAAAATGAAGCCTATTGAAGTTAACTTAAAAAATCAAGAGGCTATCTATTATGATGTATATCGTAATAGGGTGGACGACAATCTACCCTGTAAATACAAAGTTGGTGATAAAGTTCGTATTAGTAAAATTAAAGGCATTTTCGAAAAAGGTTATACAGCAAACTGGTCTACAGAAATATTTACAGTTGATAATGTATTTAAAGGTAACCCACCATATTATCATCTTAAAGACTCTAAAGGTGAAGAAATTGTAGGTACGTTTTTTGAACAAGAAATGCAGAAAACAAAATACCCAGATGTATATTTAGTTGAAAAAGTTATACGTACAAAAGGAGATAAAGCATACGTTAAATGGTTAGGATTTGATAGTTCACATAATAGTTGGATTAACAAAAAGGATGTTGTTGTTTAAATTTTTTGTTTAATAAATGGGTAACCATTTTACATATAATAAGTTTTTAAATGCTCTTTCTAATTTTATCAGAGTGTTAAAAACACGTGAAAGGATATTGTCTGAAAAAAAGTTGAATGAAAAAAGTATAAACGCAAGTTACAAAACAAAGTTAACTGGAAGAATATTTCTAGATCACAATTAACAGAAGATTATATGAGAGAATTCCAGCATAAAGTTGACTGGGGTATTATTTCTGAATGTCAAAAACTATCAGAGGATTGTATACGTGAATTCAAAGACAAAGTTGATTGGAAGAATATTTCTAGATCACAATTAACAGAAGATTATATAAGAGAATTCCAGCATAAAGTTGACTGGGGTATTATTTCTGAATGTCAAAAACTATCAGAGGATTGTATACGTGAATTCAAAGACAAAGTTGATTGGAAGAATATTTCTAGATCACAATTAACAGAAGATTATATTCGAAAATTTCAACATAAAGTTAATTGGAAGGCTATCTCTAGGTACCAAAAATTATCACAGGATTTTATTAGAGAATTCCAGCATAAAGTTGATTGGGGTATTATTTCCGAATGTCAAAAACTATCAGAGGATTGTATACGTGAATTCAGAAACAAAGTTGATTGGGAAAATATTTCAAAATATCAAGAATTATCAGAAGACTTTCTTATGGAATTTTCAGACAGAGTATATTGGAACCATATTTCATATGATGGTCGTTCCTCCTCTTACGATAGTAGTTCTGATTAACAAAAAGGATGTTACCTTGTAAAATACGTAACCACCAAAATAACTAAAATACATAACTCGATAATTTTAAACACTATCATTTCATATAACATATCTATAATCACCAGAATAATACAAACAAACAATCCTAATATCGTATACATTGTTGTATATTTAATACAATATTTGCTTTATTTAAAATAATTTCAGTATTCATTTAATCATGCTAAGAGTTTTAGCTAATCGACGTTTTGCTCGTTCTTTATCACCAGTTCTAATAACAGGATTTTTCATTAATAAATTGTTAATTTTTTCTTCATCATATTGTTTAATATCTTTTAATTCATGTTCAAATATATTATTTCTTCTTTCTGCTAATTAAGTTCTTCATCCATTTTTTCAATCGTATCAGCTGCTACTGCTTCTATTTCTTTTAATATTATGTTTTCTTCATATAATCTGTCAGCAGCTTTAGCTTTTGATCCAGCATTTAATTTTAAAAATTTTACACAATCTGGTTTAATTTTATTCTTAATTACATTTAGAGTATCTTTTTCTACAAGTTCTACTAAAGACATTTACTACAAAAATAAAATTAATGTTTTAAATTACTCACAATATCACCGAAGCCTTTATCAAAAGCACTTTCTGAAACGCCTGCAATGAGATTTTTAGATTTTCTATTTGTTTTTTGTTCAGGCTCTAAAACACTATCTTCCTTGTCTGGTATCTGTCTAGATTTAATATGATTGTGTTTTGTAATGTTATTAGATGATTTATTAAATTTTATTAATGTTTCACCAGTTAAAAACTTTATTTGCTCTCTAATTCTATTTTCACCAATTTTATTTTTCTTAGCAAAATCCTTTAAAGTAACCTGTTTTAATTCTGGATCACCTCTAATTGTTAGAAATTGCATTGTTAATTGTCTTGATCTCATATTAGATAAATTCTTAAATGATGGAATACTAGCCTCTGTCAAAGTTGAATCCTTTTTTAAAATAGTATTCATTTTTTGTTTAGGTGTTTGGACTCTCTTTAGTTCAGGCATTGTGTATTTATATATGAAAACATATTCAATAACTTATGTGTAGAGTATTATTGTAAGTAATAAAAATTTTTACTATTAAATGGAGGATATTACAAGAAAGTGCTCCACCTGTAAAACTGTTAAAAATCTTACTGAGTTTTTTAAAAATAAGAACGTTAAATATGGTTATGGATATACATGTCATGACTGCCAAAAATTAATTAATAGTAAGCTGCTTGAAAAAGTATATTGTGAACCATGTGACAAATATATAAGAAAATTGAATTTTAAAAGACATATAAAATCTAAACTCCATGAATTATTAGTAAAATTATCTAAACAAATAAAAGAAATATCTCGTGTAGTTACAGTATGCTAAAGTTTTCATTGATAAATTTTTTTTCTTATTAAATGGAGATAAAAATAATACAGTTCAACAGAATACTTCTGGTATAAATAACACAATGAATATCAGTGATTTAGATAATATAAAAAGCAAACGAAATCTTATGAAATTTGCCAAACGATATGGTATCAGTGGATATAATAGGGATATGACAATAAACGGATTAAGAAAGTACAAACGAAAGCAACTTACACAATCTGTTTCTACACACTTTGTGGATAATATAAAGACTAGACGTGATTTAGTTAAATTTGCTAAGGAGCACAACATAACTGGATATGACAAATATAAGCCTATTAAGGATTTAAGGGATTATATTAAACATGTGTTGTATTTACCAAAACGTGATTTAGAATTTGCGCAACCAGTCGACTTATTAGATATTACAAAGGGTATAAAGAATTTAAAACAATTTGCTAGAGATAATGGGATTACTGGATATTCAAAATATAGAACAGAAAGCGACCTTAGGTTCTATATAAGATTGCAATTAGAAAAATTGCCATTTACACATATTCCAAGTGATGATGATATATTTACTCAAAGTCCTCAGAATGTAGATGACTATGATAATATATTTAACATATCGCGTCCGATAGAGGAGCCGATGCCACGTTTTAGGAATAATATTGATGATATATTTAACATAAATCCCGCCGATGATGATGATTACTATGCAACAAACTTTGTAGCTATAGAAGAAAGTGTTAGACAAGGAACTGCTAGAGAAAATGCTGAAAATCTTAGCGCTTTTACGGATGCTCGTTATAAAGTGGAAGTTAGAAGTAATGATGGTAATATAGATTTCTTTAATTTTCAGGATATTATTAATCAAATAATTGCAAAACAAAAAGCAGCTGTCCAATTTAGAGAAGGTATTGATCGAATTAACTTTGTTATTAACAGTCCGAGTATTCGTAGTGGGTATTTCTCAACAGGTTCTCATTTAACCATCAATCATGGTGAAATAATAAGCCACTTTAACCAATTAATGGAAAAATATGATGATATTGCTCTAGAAGATACTAGATTCTATATTCAAAAAGTTAAAATGCCAAGTGGAGGAAAACCTATAAAAATAATAAACCTTGTTGAAGATGTTAGATTGAAGAGAAGTATTTTACAAATCAAAAATCCAAATGATGAATTATGTGGTGCACGGGCTATTATTGCAGCATTGACATACAAGACAAACATTATACTTGACACAGAACTAAGTTGTAATGATATCACTTATATACGAAAGGGGCGTACTCTACAAAAAGATTTAACAATAGAACTATGTAACAAAATTAAACACAATCCTGGTGAACCGTTTGATCTTACATCATTTAGAAAAGTTGAACAATATTTTAAAAACGTAGGCATAAAAATCGTATGTGCTGAAAACTTTAATAACATTATATACAAAGGAATAGGAAAACGAGATATAACTATATATTTATACAAAGTTAAAAATCATTTTCATGTAATTACTCAAATGAGTGCGTTTTTAGGAATGTCGAATTTCTGTGACCGATGTGAAACACCTTATAAGCATAAAAATCATAAATGCAAAGCATTATGTGTTACATGCTGTGGCCCCATTGATCTTGGAAACAAATCTGCAAAGTATTGTAAAGATTGTAATAGATATTGCTACAACGTAGAGTGTTTTGAACAACATAAAAAAGAAGTATGTGTAACTGTTTACAAATGTTTACATTGTAAAAAAATATGTAAAAGAAACGAAGAGCATAAGTGTGGATACGAAATATGCGTAAACTGTAAGAAAGAAGTAGAAACAAAAACTCATCTGTGTTACATGCAGTGGAAAAAAGGTAAGGGCGGGAAATGTATAAGAAAATTAAATGATGACTGTTACGTAGAAGGATGTGAAAATTGCTCACCAAATAATGTACATATAGTAACTAAATATACCAAAAAAGAAATTAATGAACTTGCATGTGAGTATATACAAGAAAATTATTCTGATTTTGATTACGACGAAGAAGTTGTGGATCGTTATGTTGAATCTTTAAAGAAAAAGAAAGTAGATGGATATATGTACAAATGTAAAGAATGTAAAAACTACACAACCTTAAAGGATCCACTTTCATTTTGAAAATTAAAAACATGTGATGTTTGTAAAGCGAATACATTACAAAAACCTACATGCACATATGCAGAAAAATATATAACAATTGATTTCGAGGCTAGCCAAGAAACTGGAGAACAAAAACCCAATTATGTGGTTGCTGAGTATGCTTTTGGAAGTGAACAAAAGTTTCATTTCAAAGATAGCGATGAATTTTGTAAGTGGTTAATATCTAAAGAACATCGAGGTTATACAGTTATAGCACATAACGCTAGATCGTGTGATTGGTATTTCGTAATGAATTATTGTATGCGAAATGGATATAAATCCTTCACAATTTACAGAGGTTGTCAAATCATGTCAATGTCTCTCAAAAATGTAAATATACGATTCATAGATAGTTACAACTTTGTTCCGCAACCATTGAGTACATTCCCAGATACATTCAAGTTAAAAGAGTTGAAAAAAGGATACTTTCCACACTTCTTTAACACAGCAGAAAACCAAAACTATGTAGGACCAATACCTGGTATAAATTATTATGGGGAAAGCACTATGAAAATAAGCGCTAAATGTAAACCAAATAATATATGTACACACTGGCATACAAGAAATCACTTTTTACAGTGGCATCGTGACCAAGTTAAAGTAAATTATTTATTTAACTTTCAAACAGAAATGAGTGAGTATTGTGAGTCAGATGTAGATATTCTTACTCAATCTATTAAAAAACTTAGACAAACGTTTTTAGATACATGTAATATTGATCCATTTCAATATACAACAATATCAACTGTAGCAATGGCAGAATTTAGATATCATCATATAAAATCATATACCATAGCAGTGTTAAAAGATGGCAACCATGAAACATATAGTAAAAAATCTATATCATGGTTTAGAACATTTGGAGCTAATGTAAAACACGCATTAAACGGTGGAGAAGAAACTATACTTAATCGTAAGGTTGATGGATATGATAAAAACACAAACACTGTTTATCAATTTCACGGATGTTTCTGGCATGGTTGTCCAAACTGTTATAAGGATAATGTAATTAACAACAAAAAGCAAGAAAGCATGGGTGATCTGTATGAAAAAACAAAACTTTTTACTAAAATACTAAGAGATCACGGATATAATGTAATAGAAATGTGGGAATGTGGTTGGGAACCTACATACAAAAACTTAAACATGAAAAAAACGAAAGAATAACACCACTATCCCCTAGAGAGGCTTATCATGGAGGAAGAACAAATGCATCTAAATTACACGTTAAAGGTAAGAAAATGAAATAAATTGATATTTGTAGTTTGTATCCAACAGTTATGTTCTATGATAAATTTCCTGTTGGGCATCCAATAAAAATATTACATCCTCAAAATTACGATTCTAACTGGTTTGGATTAATTAAATGCGAGGTACAACCAGCAAAAAACGTATATCATCCTGTGCTACCGATTAAAGAAGAAAAACTGATATTTCCATTATGTGGTAAATGCGCTCATTCAAAAAATCGTGAATGCAATCACTCAGACATTGAGCGAAGATTTATTGGTACATGGAGTACAATCGAAATTAATAAAGAACTTGAAGTGGGATATAAGATAACAAAGATATATGAAGTCTGTCACTTTGAGAAAACGAGCACCAATATGTTTAAAAGTTACATTTCAAAATTCTTAAAAATAAAACTAGAAACCAGTGAGTGGGAAAATGATTACAGCAATAAAGAATTGTATGTCGAAGATGTATGAAATAGATTAGGTATCGAATTGGATATTAATAACATTAAGGCTAACCCAGTGTTACGCGCGATGGCTAAACTATTATTAAACGCATTCTACGGTAAGTTTGGTCAACGTAGAAAAATGGAAACAACAGATTATATCAACTCAGCAAAAAATCTGTATGATATATTATTGAATCCTAAACTGGAATGTATTAACCTTTCATTAATCAACGAAAATATGATAGAAGCTAGATATCATACAAAAGACGAATGGTTGGAAGATCCCACTAAAAAATCTATTAATTGCGTTATTTACAACTTCCTATGCTAGATTAAGATTATACGATATGCTTGATAAATTAGGAGATAAAGTAGTGTATTACGACAAAAATAGTATTATATACATTGGTGATGATACAAATACTGTAAAAACTGGATGTACGCTTAGAGAATGGACCGATGAGTTAAACGGAGATCATATAATATAATTTATATCTACAGGACCAAAGAGCTATGCATATACAACAGCTAAAGGTAAAGTCGTTTGTAAAATTAAAGGATTTACTTTAAACTACGCAAACTCTCAAAAACTAAACATGAACGAAATGATAAGAATTTCAAGAAACGAAATTGATGATATTACTTTAGAATATAATCAAATTACAAAGAGTAGAAAAACGCACACATTGATTAACAAAACAATTAAAAAAAAATTAAATTGGAATACGATAAACGGGTTATCTTACAAGAACAAGATAATATTATAGACACTATTCCATATGGTTACTAGGCGAGACTGCTTTGTGTCTGTCAACTAGTTTCTTCAAAAGTAATATCCAGATCAGATAAGTCAATATCAAATGCCTCTTAACCCCGGCAAATTACCGGATTTTATAAAATGGGTAGTTTCACAATTTTGACATTTTCAGCGATTTTCAGCAGTTTTCAGCCTATTTTACCTTGTTGTTACACTATGACAAAAAAGAACACCAAAATGGTCGCATAAAAACTAGCGATTTTTAGTCTATTTTCGTATAGTTTTTATGGGGTATTTTTAATATATTTTTCCCGGATCGTTATAGTAAAATGTTAAATAATCAAACTACCCAAACACTTGTAAAAGATCAAACTAAACCGTTATATAAAGGGAAAAAATATTTGGAAACCAGACCAAACATGAGATAGAGTTCGTATTATTTTTTTCTTATAAATGGAACAAGACACCATAATGATTGACATTGTTGAATCAGTGTTGAAGAAACACGATATTCCTTACAAGCTCACTGAAAAATGCGACAAGTGGATTGATGAAGACAATGTAATCCACATGAGGAGTGTGACACTCTACCATTAACAGATATCATCTCAGAAGCAAAAAAGCATTCAATTGAATATGATGGCCATGGTAGTTGGGATACATTTTATTTCGCTACAGATACTCATTCTATAGGAACAACAAACTACAAAGTAAAAATAAAGAATTACAAAAATCCATATATTAATCCAGTAAATTGTATTTTTTAACCGCTAATTAAATAATTTTACATAAATAAATCATGCCATCAGCTACTATATTACAATATGGGGAGGCCTGATTCATTAATGAATATACTTGATTTTTTATTACCTCTTAACCCCGGGGTTTAAAATATATCAATTCGCAATCTCCGTTTAGCTCAAATAATATTAACATTAAAAAACATAAGAGAGATCGCCATTTAGACTATTTCTAACACAAGATAATTCAATTGGAGATATACTTGGATTTAATAATGTATTAGAGTTGAATTCTATGTAATTATTTTTAATGACTTTCCTATAAAATAGGTAGTTTCACAATTTTTATAATTTAGCAGTTTTAAGCCTATTTTACCTTGTTGTTACACTATGACAAAAAAGAACACCAAAATGGTCGCATAAAGACTAGCGATTTTTAGTCTATTTTCGTATAGTTTTTATGGGGTATTTTTAATATATTTTTTCCGGATTTTTGTGGATTTTTATTACATTGTGATTTTTTAATATTTTTGCTCTATTTTGGATATATTTTTAAAAAGTGTCCTCAAAGACCCCCTTAAGTAGTATATATATATATATATATATATATATATATAGTGTGTGTGTGTTTGTGCGTGTGTGTATGTGTCTGTCTGCTCCTTCCCTCCACCAATCTGCAGTGATTTCGCAAAGGCTACAATGAGAAAGAAGTTTGAGAACCACTGCTCTACACTCCTCGAAGACCCAGTAAAGACAGTCATCAGGAACAAGAAAACGCCAAAATCTGTGAGGTCTGGGCTGATTCTTTATCATAGTTATCTATATGGCTTGAAGAAACGATCTGGTATTGTATTTGAGCGGAACTAATCAACTCTTCTCTTGGGCTGGGGAAGGGGGGAGGTTCACAGCATTCGGATGTCACAGTATTTAAATACCTCGAAATTCAAGATGGTTGCCTAGTTTTCGTGATATCCCCCAATATTTAGCTTCTCATTTGCGGATTTTTATGTGATGTCATCGAATTTTCATCATGACTTTGTCAAACTGTGTTTGGACAACTATTTCTTAGCTGAAAATTTGGCTGAAATGAGATGTAAAGTTTTAAACGTTAACAGAAACTCACGTCTTTCAGTTTACAAACGTAATGCTTGTAAACTTGAACATTTTATCATCTCATCTTGCACACAAGCTTAGTTGGAAATCTTCAGCTTTAACTGTTCCAAAATTGTGTCGAGTTTTTAAAACCTGTTATGCAGAAACCATATTAATTGTACCCAGTCCAAATTATGATTATTGTTATTATTACTGTGGGATTAAATTACAAGACGAAAGCCTTCAAAGAAATTGAATGTAATGTGTGATACCCATATCTTCAAATTTACTTGCAATTTTGATATTTTTCATGGAATTTCTCCCTTCCCTTTCACCTAAATTATTTAAATTCCCTTTAATGTGTCAAGTTATATTGGATTGTTATATCAGATTAAAAATTGTAAAATTGAATGTTCTTCCATACAAGAGCATACAACCACCTTTCACACAGAACCCAAAATGTGTCATTCAATTCAATTCTAGATTTTGGTAAAGTTATTAATCAGGAAAAAAATGTTGACATAAGGACTGAAGTGGAATCGCAAACATTGGTTGTTGACACAATAATACGTAATTTGATACTTACAGAAACATCGAAGGCTACTTATAGAGCAGATCAATCCAACGACTCTTCTTTGAAATAGTTATATGATGCTGGGGTCCCGGGTTCGAATCCTGGCTTGGGCATGGACGTTTGTGATGTCTATTCATCAATTTCATCATATCATCACTCATCCCCATCTTCGCAAATTAGCCAAAAGTGGCACAAGCGAAGAAAAATCAATCAAATCAAATCAAAAATGTTCTATGATGCTGTCATAAAGTGCAGTTTTTCGTTTGAATTTGAATTTTTGGGTGTGTCATGGTCATTGTCCATGTTATCCACATCTGAATTCCACATTTTTTTTCACCCGAAAATAGAGTACATGGCCAACAAAAGAGTTTCGACAACTGCGCACATCCACATAACCACGGACAGTCGTTATACCACGAAACATTGAAATGTTGGTCATATCCAGCAGACGACTTGGTTTAAAATCGTTCAAAATAGACTTTGGCCTCCCTTTCGTCACAATTTCGCTTCTTTCTGCAAAAGAACGAACCGAAAGATTGCTTCAAAATATCTTCTATAGCACGATTACACACACTGTTCAGATAGGATGAGCCCGCCACCTCGGAACTCGGAGAAAGCTCCATTAATTAATTGACAATGCCCGAAAACAACATAAAGACGAAAGACACCACTCACAAAACTCGCACTGCACAGTCCCTCTCACAAACCGTTGTTTACTTTTGTAACACGTGAAACACCCTCATTGCCCCCTCCCCTCTCAGCATCGACGCTTCCCCAAAATTTCCTTCGGAACCTGCAAGAAGTCCAGTTCTACTACTGTTACAATCTTAGTTCTCTTGAAACCCGATTTGCCCAAATCGCGAAACTTTTCGTTTCAAATAAGACGTATGTAGAGTAGATGTAGTATTCATCTGTTTCCTAACTACTCCCGCTCCCATGTTTAGCTAAATCCACTGAAATCTAATTTATGACACCACTACTATTTCGTATATTTTACGTCCTTTGCTACCTTTAAGGCTTTCGCTTTATAGGATAATCGTGACGATGAGGATGCATGGTGAATTATTGAAATAAGATTATTATTTCTTTGTGTATGTAATTATTAATTTTTATAATTATGTAAGTAAAATAATAACAACGAACATTGAAATAACCATTTCTTGCTGAGGATTCGAACCTGCGACACCTGACATTTCAGAGCGTGCTAAGGCTTGTAAGTAATGTTTTCACCCAAAAACAGTTCTACCACCTAAAAAACATAGCTTCAATCCGAAATTATCGCATTCCTGCGACAACGTATGTCAATCTCAATCAGCCCTTTCAACAATTATCACAAATTCCTGCAACCGAAATAATATTATATGTGTGAAATATAGAATTTTAGGTTGACATTTTTAGAAGGTCAGCGGACCCCTTGATCATACCCATCCCTCTCCTCTCCTTCTCGCCCATGATGTCGAAGAAGGACAAAAGGACCTTCGTAATCGCTGATATTTTGAGTAAATACAAAATATCACTTGGTAGTTTGCATTTCCCCCAGTGTGATTTGATTTTTTAAAATTTTGATTTGGCGATTTAAGTCCACTTCATGCACAGTAATGCTAATCGGGACAGTTTAAAGTTGGATCCGAACCACTTGTGCCTCCACCGGGTATCGAACCCGCGATCCCTTGATTACAAGGCGGCGACGCTACCACTGCGCCATCGTTCCCCAGTGTGACTGGACACCTTCAGAGTAAGATAGACCCGATTAGGCGACTTAGCCATTTTCTGTCAATTGAATATGGCAACACTGGTCTGTATCCGGTAAGTATCACCGGCAACTGCGCCGGATAAACAGGCATGTCAAAAACCCGCCTCCTCCTCTCGAGGTCAGTCTTTGCCGCAACGCGAAATTTTCCTTGCTTGGGCTCAGGGCCCTTTCCTCATGTTGCCTGAGGAGGGTACCGGATCAGTCCTCCTCTTCGCATTTGCCGGTGTCAGAAAAAATGTCAGTCTGCAATGTTTACTTTACGACAATATTACCAGTTTATGTACGTAATAATATTTTAAGACGGGTTCTTCAATTTTTTATATTTTGGTGTTACTTGCGGTAACAGCGGCTACATGCACGCCACGCCTCTGACGAACTGAGATGTACTTACTTTATTTGCAAGGATGTCTTGTTGCGAAACAGAATAATCTCTCTCAGTCTCATTTTCTGTACCTGGAATTTACTCAATGACACACTCACTCTCTAGCAAACCTGAAGGTTTGTGGCTACAGCAACACAACCCTTCCATCTGTCCCTATCCTGGGCAAGATCGATCCAATCTTTTCCATCCTTACCGATTTCCTTTAGGTCCAGCTCAACGTTATCCCCCCATCTTCGTCTTGGCCATCCTACAGGCCTCTTACAATCAGGTTTACCAACAAGAATCCTTTAAACTCTTCTTTTCTCTCCCATTCGTGCCACATGCCCACCTAAGTGTTCTTGATTTTTACTCAATGACTCTTAGACATGTTTTGATTAACAGGTCTCTTAATGGAATTGGCCCCGACGAAACTTTGGAAACGCTAACAACGAGTTCCAACGACGAAATCCGCTAACCTCGTAACCTGAGCCGGGGCGAACAAACCAAGCTTATCCAGAGCTTATCCGCGCAGCTCAGGTCAGCAGGCAGCTAAATGACGTTTTCTGTGCGTCACTGATCATTCCTCTCTCCTGATATATCGTTTAAGATCACCTGAAAATAAATACGAGGGTCACTATTTATAATTTAAGCCTAACAATGAAAAAACAGGAATTTGTCATTGAAAGCTGCTTTATTGTTTTTCGAAGTATTCTCCTTTATGGTCAATACACTTTTGCATTCGTTCGAACCATTTGTCAAAGCAGTTTTTCCAATCTTCTTGAGACACCTCCATAATATGGTTTTTGAACGCATCAACGGCGTCTTCCGCTAACGAAAATCGTTGTCCACGCAATTTATTCTTGACATTCGGGAACAAGAAGAAGTCATTGGTTGCCAAATCAGGACTGTACGGCGGATGACCCATCAATTCGATTCTTTGACTGTTCATAAAGTCGGTTTTTAGACGAGATGTGTGACAGCTGGCATTGTCTTGATGAAGAATGATCCGACGGCGTTTGTTTGTTTTCCGTATTTGACCGAAGACCTCTTGCAAACAAATTGTTGTGTACCATTAAGAGTTGACCGTTCTACGTTCCTCTAAAGGCACAGTTGCCACATGACCAGTTTTCCCGAAAAAACAGGCGACCATTTGTTTCGATGTGCTTCGAGGGCGAACAACTTTTGTTGGATTGGGTTCATCTTGAAACACCCATACAGTCGACTGCTGTTTACGTTCCGGCTCATATGCATATATCCATGATTCGTCACCTATTACAATCTTATATACGTCTTTTGAAGCACCACGATTGTATTTATTGAGCATTTGTTTGCACCAATTGACGCGAGCGTCTTTTTGAGCGAATGCAGAACATGTGTAGGGTGATATATTTTTGGGACGATATCATTATGTATTTACAGTAAAATTATTTTGTTTCCAAAACTAAGGTTAACAATTTTTTAGGGGATTGCTCCTTTGGGCAAGACTGAACAAAGGCAACAAGATATAAAAAAATCATAGGTATTGTTAACATTTCATCAATGTACGAGGGTCACTATTTATATTTTGAGCCTTGGCAACACTGATTGAAGTTAAGCGCGATTTGACGTTTGCACGGAATCGTCTGGCATTATTGACCATAACGTACTTCAAATGTTTTGTCAATAGCTTGATTTGTGTTGTTTATGTTGCCTTGAAGATTGCGCGACAACAATAAAATGGAATTAACTAGTGAACATTTTCGTGCGATTATTTTTTACGATTTTCGATGTGGATTATCAAGACAAGAGTGCATCGATAAACTTACTTCCACATTTGGCGATGAAGCCCCATCCTTTGCCACTGTGAAACGCTGGTATAACGAATTTAATCGTGGCCGCCATTCGCTCACCGACGAGATTCGCGAAGGTCGTCCAAAATCAGTTGTTGTTCAAGAAAACATTGATGCTGTACAAAACCTAATACTGCAAGATCGTCATGTGACATACTGTGAGATTGAGGCAACCATAGGCATTAGTTCCACCAGCATATATAAAATATTACATGATCAGTTAGCTGTGAGAAAGGTATGTTCTCGTTGGATCCCACACAATTTGACAAAAACTCAAAAAGACGCTCGCGTCAATTGGTGCAAACAAATGCTCAATAAATACAATCGTGGTGCTTCAAAAGACGTATATAAGATTGTAATAGGTGACGAATCATGGATATATGCATATGAGCCGGAACGTAAACAGCAGTCGACTGTATGGGTGTTTCAAGATGAACCCAATCCAACAAAAGTTGTTCGCGCTCGAAGCACATCGAAACAAATGGTCGCCTGTTTCTTCGGGAAAACTGGTCATGTGGCAACTGTACCTTTAGAGGAACGTAGAACGGTCAACTCTTAATGGTACACAACAATTTGTTTGGCAGAGGTCGTCGGTCAAATACGGAAAACAAACAAACGCCGTCGGATCATTCTTCATCAAGACAATGCCAGCTGTCACACATCTCGACTAACAACCGACTTTATGAACAGTCAAAAAATCGAATTGATGGGTCATCCGCCGTACAGTCCTGATTTGGCAACCAATGACTTCTTCTTGTTCCCGAATGTCAAGAATAAATTGCGTGGACAACGATTTTCGTCGGCGGAAGACGCCGTTTATGCGTTCAAAAACCATATTATGGAGGTGTCTCAAGAAGATTGGAAAAACTGCTTTGACAAATGGTTCGAACGAATGCAAAAGTGTATTGACCATAAAGGAGAATACTTCGAAAAACAATAAAGCAGTTTTCAATGCCAAATTCCTGTTTTTTCATTGTTAGGCTCAAAATATAAATAGTGACCCTCGTATCGACGTTTTACTAATACCATACAATTTTTCCTACCCTCTGCACATCATTGACAACATGCCGTAAAGGCATGCATGGGGAAGGAGGGGGGGCCACGTGGACGTAGGGTCCAACACATTCACAATATCGACCATTTGCGGAGGTGACGTGATTACCACTATGCTTCGGTCATCTTCACCCTCCAGGAACCAACTAAGACAGACTGGGTGAACCCTAGAAGCGCTCCATGCAAGAACATAGCTGCGAAAAGATTACTTGAAATCACCATCGCCGGGAAACGAACTCGCTGTGACATCAAGTTAAATAATCCTTCTCGATCTTGTTACCGAAGTTCCCTAGTTCGAGTCTTGGTCTGCGAGTGTCCAGTTATCAATTTCATCTAATAATCCTTACTCATCCTCATGGTCGCGATTAGCCAAAAGTGGACGATGAGACGTAAAGTAACAAAAAATCAAGCACCAATTAAACCTTGATGATGTAGATCACGTTGCAATAAAAATTACGAACTTGTTTCAGATTGTTAGCATTCGGCTTCAAAGTTTCTTCCCACCTTGAAACATTGCCAGGGTCAGCACTGTTCAGAGCGCGCAAACCGAATCTATGTAATCGAACGAGGACCGTGTCTGCTTCCATTCATAATTTCCTGCGTGAAGAATTAATGTCCCAGTTTTTGTGCCATTGGCAGCAACAGCTCCTCACGCCTACCAGAAATAAGCTGCATTATTGTTGCTACCAACTGTCATTGCCATTTCTCTTTTTCGTGTACAAGGGATAGCGTTTCCGGTTTGGCAAATCGTTTTCCTGCGGATATTTTTGCTGTCTGCTGGCTCAGACACATACTCCATTCCGTTTTCGCTGCTGACACAGCGTACTGTGTCACGTTGTTTTGTGCGATATTGGTTTTGGAGGCACCTGTAGAACCGAATAAGAGGCCCTACATATTTTTTCCCCATATACCTTTCCAGTATTTTAGACGTAAACAAATCTAACACGGAAGAAAAGAAAACGTAACAGTTGGGCTGAAAAGTTCGTAGGCTGACTCATAGATGGCGTTACTAGAATTAAATCCATGTGATTTTTACTTAGTACTAACCTTCAAAAGATACGTGTATAAATTTCACAGCTGCCGGATAATTAGTTCGTGAGATATAGCATTGTGAGTGAAGCAGCTTTTGTTATTGTGAAAAAATGGATAAAAAAGAATTTCGTGTGTTAATAAAGCATTGCTTTTTGGCGAAAAAAAATACTGTTGAAGCCAAGGCTTGGCTTGATAAACATTATTCGGACTCTGCACCAGGAAAATCAACCATTGAGAAGCGGTTTGCTAAATTTAAACGAGGCGAAATGAGCATCGAAGACGATGCACACAGTGGACGCCCCAAAGAGGCTGTTACCGACGAAAACATCAAAAAAGTCCACAAAATAATTTTAAATGATCGTAAAGTGAAGTTGATCGAGATAGCTGAGACTTTAAAAATATCAAAGGAACGTGTTGGACATATTGTGCATGAATATTTGAACATGCGAAAGCTGTGTGCAAAATGGGTGCCGCGCGTGCTCACAATCGATCAAAAGCAACAACGTTTTGATGATTCGGAGCAATGTTTAGCGATAACTAACTAACTAACTCTCTAGCCTTCTTAAACCCGAAGGTTCATGGCTGCAGCAACACAGGCCTTCCATCTGTCCCTATCTTGAGCAAGATCTATATACTCTTTTCCATCCCTACCGATTTCCCTTAGGTCCATCTCGACGTTGTCCCTCCATCTTCGTCTTGGCCTTCCTACTGGTCTCTTACCATCAGGTTTCCCAACAAGAACCCTGAAAACTCCTCTTTCCTCTCCCATTCGTGCCACATGGCCTGCCCACCTAAGTCTTCTTGATTTAATTATTCTAATAATGTCTGGACATGAATACAAATTATGTAGTTCTAAATTATGTAACCTTCTCCACTCACCTGTCTCCTCATCCCTTTTAGGTCCAAATATTTTCCTAAGGTTCCTATTTTCAAATACTCTCAATTTATGTTCCTCTTTCAATGTAAGGGACCAAGTTTCACACCCATATAATACTACAGGCAAAATTACGGTTTTGCATATTTTAACTTTTAGATTCTTAGATATTAAACGAGAAGACAAAAGTTTATGAAGAGAGAAGTAAAATGCATTTCCTGAATTAAGCCTACTTTTTATTTCCTCTTTAATATAATTTTCATATGTTAATATTACTCCTAAGTATTTGAATTTGGAAACTGTTTCAAACGAGTTGTTATCAATAATTAGATTTTGATTATTACCTAACACTTGGTTTCGGCCTGTAAGCATATATTTAGTTTTCTCTTTGTTAACTTCCAAACCTATCTCTTTAGCAGTTTTGAAAAATATTTTAGCATTATTCTTAATTGTATTCACATTATCCCCCAGTAAGTCTACATCATCTGCATATGCTAACAACTGAGTCACACCATTTAATTTTAGTCCTTCTTTAGTTTCGTTTACCTTCCTAACAGTATATTCTAAGGCAAAATTAAAGAGCAATGGAGATAATGCATCTCCTTGTTTTAACCCATCATGAATTGTAAATTTGTCAGACATATTAATACCCACACGAATTTTACTTTCTGTTTCACTGGTGCATATTTTATCATACTAACAAGCTTCTTAGGTATTCGAAACTCTACTAATATATTATATAATTTATCTCTTTTGACGGAATCATATGCTTTTTTGAAATCAATGAATAGCTGATGGACATTTTGATTATATTCCCACTTTTTTTCAAGTGTCTGTCTGATGTGAAAAATTTGATCTGTAGTTGATCTGTTGCGTTTAAATCCACATTGATAATCACCTATAATTTCATTAGCATATGGGGTTAGTCTTGTTAAAAGAATGTTAGATAATATTTTATATGTTGTTGAGAGTAGAGAAATTCCACGGTAATTATTGCAGTTCATTTTATCACCTTTTTTAAACACAGGAACAATTATGGATTCTTTCCACTGTTGAGGGATTTCTTCTTTATTCCATATTAAACAAATTAATTTATGAATTTGACAAATTAATGAATTTCCACCATATTTAATTAACTCAGCTGGTATTAAATCAATGCCAGGTGCTTTGTTATTCTTTAGCCTTTTAATAGCATCTTTAACTTCAGTCAAGTTAGGTTCTGGGACTAAATGTTCTGCTGTGTGTACTTCATTCACTTCTGATTTATCTCCTACATGGACATTTAAAAGGTCATTAAAGTAGTTCTTCCATCTATTTAGAATATCGCTTGGGTCAGCTAGAAAATCACCGTCTTTATCTTTTATCAAGTTTACTTTAGGTTGCCACCCCTTTCTAAACTCATTTACACCTTTATATAAATCTCTGATATTTTTATTTTTGCTGTTTGTTTCAATTTCGTTAATTTTGCTTTTCAAGTAATCTCTTTTTTTACTTCTAAACGTGCGGTTAACTTCTCGCTTTATTCTATTATAATTGTTTAGATTTGTATCATCAGAGTTATTTAACCACCTAAGTCTAGCCTGATTTCTTATTTCTATTAGATTATGACATTCATTATCAAACCATGGCTTACTTTTTCTCGGTTTATGGTATCCTATACTTTCTTTAGCTGCTGATTCTATTGCATTACGTATGTGCTCCCAATTCTTATTTACGTCTGTTTCATTTATATTTTCATCATCATTTAAATCCTGCAAAACATCAAAACTATTTGACAGTTTAATTTGGTAATCTTTCTTAATTCTTTCATCAGTAAACTTTCCTGTATCAAATTTTAGAACTTTTAGATTTTGTTGCTTATGATTTATCACTGAGAGTCTTTCTCTTAATTTAGCAATTACTAAATAATGGTCACTGGCACAGTCAGCACCTCTATGTGTACGAACGTCAATTATACTAGTATGCCTTCTCTTATCAATGAGAATATGATCTATCTGATTCTGAGTTTTACCATCTGGAGAAGACCAGGTATATTTATGGATATCTTTATGTTTAAAAGTGGTACTTTTCACAATTAAATTCTTTGAGGTTGCAAAAGTAATCAATCTTATACCATTATCATTACTTAATTCATGAAGACTTTCTTTACCAATCGTGGGTTTAAATGTCTCTTCTTTCCCAATCTGTGCATTACAGTCACCTAACAGAATTTTCATATCATACTGAGAAAATTTATCAAAGACCTGTTCTAACTCTGTATAAAAATCATCTTTAGTATTATCATCTTTATCTTCCGTTGGTGCATGTATGTTTATTAAAATAATTTTACACCACCTACCCTGTAAAACTGCATATGATATCCTATCATTAATAAATTCTATTGTTTTAAGAGCCGAGATAATTCTATTATTTATGAAAAAGCCTGTTCCAAAATTATGATTTTCAGTACCACCATAGGAAAAAGTATAATTTTTAGTTTTACAATTCCCTTCTCCTGGCCACCTAACTTCCTGGACAGCTACTACATCTAATTTATACTTGACTATCTCATTAACTGTACACTGAAATGCCCCAGGCCGGTAAAGGCTCAGAACATTCCAGGTGCCTAATTTAATATTTTTCTTATTCCTAACGTAGATCTTATCCTTAGTCCAGGGACCTCCCAAAGTAGTCCCCACCCGGAGATCCGAACGGGGGACTATTTCACCTCCGGAATATTTTACCTTGGGAACATCCATGGCCTTATATTGCTGATTCTTGACATGGCTTTTTACAGTGCAGAGTTGTCAGCTCTACGCCTAACCCCCAATATGAATGGAGGAACTACTACACAAGACAAACACAAACACATTAGACAGCACAACTACTACACAAGACACACACAAACACTTCACAACTATAACACAATATAAACACAAACACACCACAACTACTACACAAGACAAACACAAACAAATTAGACAGCACAACTACTACGCAAAACAAACCTACTAGACAGCACAACTACTACACAAACATACTAGACAGCACAACTACAACACAAGACACATACATACACACCACCGATACTACACAAGACAAATAGAGGGTGGGAAATAACCTCTTGCCAGGGGTCCACAGTAAAAAGCAACAACAATCAAAAAATCACGGAAACACCAAATGCTCCCCACGACAACTGCGGCCACAAAAACAAAATTAAAAGTTAGTATGTCTGCCATTTGCTTCTTTCAGAGCACGAAGATGATCAGGGTAGGAGCTCAGAAGATTCGCAAACAGTCCGTTGCAACTGTCCCCGGTGTGGAGCAGTTTGTTGCAATATTTTAAATAAAATTAACTTTTCAAATGTTACTTAACAAAATTAGTATATTAACCAATTTCTACAGTCACTATAGTAACGAATAACAAACAAAATAACATCAAAATTGAACAGAGTAGCACAACAGAATTTTCTTCATTCTTTTCACAATATTTCTTGAATTTGAGTGATTATGGTTAAAAGAAGTAAAGACATAAAACCAAAATTCTGCAGATTGGAAGGGAGGACATCCGTTGTGTATTTGAAATGTTTAGCGATATTCAACCGTAATAAACACGAATTTTTCCGTCGATATATTACAATGGATGAAACATGGCTCCATAACTACACTCCAGAGTCCAATCGACAGTCAGCCGAGTGGACTGCACGTGATGAACCGAATCCAAAGCGTGGAAAGACGCGACAGTCGGCTGGCAAGGTTATGGCATCAGTATTCTGGGATGCGCATGGTATTATATTCATCGATTACCTCAAAAAGGGCCAGACCATCAACAGCGATTATTACATAGCGTTGTTGGAGCGTTTAAAGGATGAAATCACGAAAAAACGGCCCCATTTTAAGAAGAAAAAAGTGCTGTTTCATCAAGACAATGCACCGTGTCACAAATCAATGAAAACGATGGCAAAATTATATGAATTAGACTACGAATTGCTTCCCCATCCACCATATTCTCCAGATCTGGCCCCCAGTGACTTTTTCCTGTTTGCAGACCTTATAAGAATGCTCGCTGGAAAGAAATTTAGCACTGATGAAGAGGTAATCGCCGAAACTGAGGCCTATTTTGAGGCTAAAGAGAAATCGTACTATAAAAATGGCATCGAAAAATTGTATGACCGCTATAATCGTTGTATCGCCCTCGAAGGCAACTATATTGAATAATAAAATCGAATTTTGTCAAAAAAATATTTTTTAGTATGTTAGCCTACGAACTTTTCAGCCCAACTGTTACAATGTTGAAAATGTGATTGTAATTTAGATTTGCGATTAACAAACAATATAGAACCTTCTTTAAAGTTTTAAGAAAGTTGAAAATACGTTGGTTAAATGGAATAATAAGAGTTTATAATTTTAAGACATAAATAAGGTATTTTGATAAATATAGCAAGCTCTTACGAGATTTGGAATACGACGTAACATGCAATAATTTAGCTTTTTGGTTCAAATTGCATGACAGAAAGCTATACCGGTATATTTGTGTTATACTCGTAGAAACATCTTTAGGATATTCAGAAAGTTGATATGTTGTTTAAATAGAATAATAATATATTATAATTTATGACATAAGTTATTTTAATACATGTAAAAGCTTTTTTACAAAATTTGGAATATGACGTAACATGTAATAATTTAGTATTTTGAATCAGATCGCTCTACAGAAACTTATATCGGTATACTTGGGAATTATTTGCAAGTTAGCTAAACACACAAATGGAACTCATTAATCAGGAGCGTACATTCTAGACTAGCTAGGAGGCTATCTGCGAAGTCCAAAGACTAAAATACAGAAGAAACATCGATTAGAAATTGAGAATAAAATTGTTCATTCCGTTAAGAAGATGGTGCTTCAGGAGTTGGAAACCTCATTTCTTAGGAGTTGGCAACTTATCCGGGCTTCATCAAGATGTTTCAAAGTACCACAAGTCCCTTCTCTCCCCATTCTGGCTATACCGATGACTAGTCTTCCTCATTCTTTGAAAACAGTGGAATTTTGGAGCCAAAAGAACTACAGGAAATGGAAAAAATATTTAAAAATATTTCTTCCCCTCAGCAGTGTGTCCTTAAATCATTTGTTTCGGCAAATTAAATTTTGCAAAAGATGAGTAAATGCATGGAAAAAAGGACATTTTAAAGTTGAAAAGGGAATTCTTTGAAACTTTTTCAAAATTTCTAATAAAAACTGAAAGAGCCCCCTCCACTCCAAACACATTTCTTGTCCATTCGAGCACTACGATATTGTGAGATAGCCCAAGTTTTGAGACCAGAATACGCCCTTTGCACTAATGTCCAGTGAAATTATTTTGCTTTCGGCTTTTCACACCGCAGAAGGTAATCTTTCTATATTTATTTATTAGCGATAGGTCAATATCATATCGATTGTTACTGTCAGTCTTTTTTCTTCCATCAGCAGGTAAACAGACAGATAGATGAAGATATTATATTCCATTATGCAGGGACTTGGTACTTCTTTAGTTCACGAAATTCTTCATGTGTAGCTGTTCCATTTTTTAAGAAATCAAGATGCGTCGTTAGTTCGGTTGGTCACTCTAACATATCAATCGTTAATACGGCATTTTACCGAATGAAGTTACCCTCGGTTCACCAAATTATATGTTTATTGGTTCCGAGATATCAAGGGTTCAAAATATTTTGATTGTTAACTCCAACACACAGACGGATGTAGCGATCGAAATTATTATAAAAGGAAAGTGAACGGAATCTTTCGTGAAGATAGATATCGCATCATGTTGATAATCCACACGATACTTTCAACTAATCAAATTTCATACTTGTAGTTTGAATACTTTCGAAAATATTGCAAGCTTTAAAAAAAATTGTTGACGTTCTATTATTCTACTGCCATAGACAGATGCTCTGGGAAATCATTATTTGTTAGGTAGGTTTGATAGTTTCCGAGAAAATGAGAGACAATTTTAGATTGATTGTTGACTCTCAATCAAAGCCAGACGGATGGAACAATCAGTTAATTTATGTTGTATTGAACTGCTATTTAGTAGGTCTATCAGTTAACTAAAATTTGTGTTTCTAGCTGTGGTACTGTCTGAAATAATAATAGCTTACCCTAAGGCTAACACTCTTTTATCTCAAATAGGGCTGCGCCATAAAAAGCACTTACTCTATCATACCATTCATTTTTTCTTGTGTCGTTACTGAATAGAAGTTAGTTGTCTCTACCGATATGAAATCAAATTTCTCTGATCTCGTATTTGGAACGTACAAAAGAAAAAAACACTGGCGTTAAAGAGACAAGTGGTCCTAGGAGGTCCATACCACAATTTAGTCAAGGTTTAACCTCAGTAGTATTAAAATGGTGTTGATAACAACCATTCGTCTGTGTTATTTTAACACCATTGACCAAAATATGGTGCGGATCTCCTGCAACCACTGGCGGATTTAGCGGGATATTCTGCAAACAGCGTGTTTTGTGCCCCTCTCAGAAAAAAAATTCTGGATCCGCCTCTGCCTGGAACCACTTTTCGCCTAGCATTTACATCACTTTTTCTTTGAGTGTAGATACACTTCGTAGGCAGCAAACTAAATCATGCATATACTTATCAGTTAATTGTACGTACTAGAAATGCTGGAGATATTAATTGCAATCTCTAAATGCAATGCACAATCCTTTCTGGTGCCCGTCAAGTATCTGAGCGATGCTCGCTGAGCAAGATTTTCGCTCGTTAAGCAGACAGATCATTTTGAAAAATATGTGATCAATATGGCTGCGCGAGGCCTCCGAGAGATACTTATACTTATGTACGGACCTCACACCAGCTTTCGTGACGTAACAGGGTTAGTCAAGTATAGTCCATTTACAACATTTAACAAAGTGCATTGTAAGAGTATAATATTAGTTTTCTGAGTGAATCGTCCTCTCTTATTCGTTCAGAACGTTGCTTTCACCTGAAGAACGTTTCAAATGTTATATGACATTGGAAAATACGTAAAGAATATTGATAAAAATAAAATCCAATGTTTACCGTTCTGCATAAAGTACCTTTATTTTTCAAATTACCTATGGAAAAAAGGTGATATAGATACAATTTCATCCTACATTTGGAACTTAATGTAAGTTCGTAAAGAATTATCATCGTTAGTATATAATTGCTATTAAATTGCTATGGAATGAGAACTTACTGTCCAAGTTATGCATGCAAGATAATTTTGTAAAAGTTTACGTACGGATGGTTGAGGAAAGAGCTTGTAAGATTAGAATTTCGTATTAAATAAGCTTTCCAACTTTCGAAACACAATTCCCGTGTCTAAATTGATAAATGTTTAATTTTCTATAAATCTGGTAAATATTTGGATGCACAAGTTCCCGTGGTTTGGTTGTAGGTTACGGTTTCTTAAAAATCTTTCTCGCATCAAAATCTTAACATGCAAGCAGGAGAGAAAGTGTACAAATGGTAATGCAACAAACGTCTAGCCTAACCTATTCGCAATACCTAAATGCTAGAAATACCAATCTTAAATAACCTAACAGTAATTCAAGCCTATGAAAAAATATTTTCGATCACACTGAAAATGAAACTCGTTGAGAATATTAATGCAACATGCAAGCAACTTACTTTAATTAAGAAGCCCAAAGCAAAAAGCAACAGAATACAATAAACCTCATGCTCTATCAGGAGACTATTTTTAAAATAATATCGTATTCTAAAGTCCTTATAATTATATTACTTTTTGGTAAGCATGCTAGATAATGGTAAAAACCAAAATAAAAGTTAGGCAAGTTATTTTTCAGGATAAGGCGTAAGTTTTAATATATATTAGCGTGGTTCATTCATCCCTAAAAACTACAATTTACTTCTAACTGCACCTGGACATGTACTGAAATCGTCTCATGCAAATATTCGCTGACATGTAAGTTCATAATTATATTTTGCCCTTGTGCTTATGATATTTAGAACAGGTTGAGAGGTTGAGATAATATCTCGCTCTCCTACTTTTCCACAGAGCATAAATGTAAATCAATCAAATGTGTTACATGAAATCACAATGACTGACTACGCAAATGTAATAATCGTTATTCTTTACGTAGTAAATTTTCACTTTAGCAACTTGTCTACAACTTGTCTACATTTCCAAATACCTTAAATACTGTTGACACAAGTACACGTTTTTATATATAATTAATTCGTTAACTACATCGCAATAATCAAAAAGATCTTCCTGTTTTTGACAGAAATAATCGACAAAGCGAAAATATAACATCCATTACCGAGTACAAAGGTACAAAATTAACCACAATGTATTTGTGAAATATACTAATAAAATTTGAACAAAGCCGTAAAATTCTATTGATGAATATTGTATTTCTGTCACGTCATGTATATCAAGTACATAATTCTTGTAAACTGGAACATAGCATGAAGAAGTAAGTGAAGATCCTTTACTGTGACTAGAAAGAAAATGTGTTAAAGACGTGACTCTTGCACTCATGGGTGCCCACAGGGAAGGGGGGGGGTATTATGGCGCAGATTACGCCATCGACATTTTTTGGGGGATTTTTTCTTATTGTAATATAAAATTCAACATTTATATTTTTTCCAAAATAAATGTTAACACCTTAGGTACACCATATTTAATCCATTAGATGAAGAAAATGAAGTATTTTGAGATAGCGATGCCCACAGGTGGGTTTGTGGACTCTCGTTATGTTCAAGCAACTTATTTTTTTTGGGGGGGGACGATTTTTTGTGATGGAAATTGATGTGAAACAGTACAGCATTTAGCACAAGTTGAATTACGTTATTAACTATCCATTGCTGTTACATAAATATCAAATTATAAACTGCCAAAGAAATTGTAACGGGTAATATTATTATTAAGGAAGGGAGATATCCAACTCTTACACATTGGGTCTTAAATCAACACGTGGATTCTGGTGGGGGATTGAAGATTAAACGTTGGGGGAGCGGGGGCAATATCAGACTATTGAATACTAGTGTTAAATCTTAGATTATCCTGGGAATTTTAGTTTGGGGGGCTGAACATTAAATTCCGGGGGATATTCAACTCTTGTGTATTAATATTACGTCTGATATTGTAGCGGAAAATGTGGTTTGTGGACGGAGATTTTTTCTTTGGAGCGAGTAATATCTAGGTATTTTGGTTGGAGGATTGAAATCTTAATACTTTATTTGAGAGGAGGAGATATGGAGCTCTTAATAAAGTGTAAAATCTTAAGATTGTCAAGGGATTTCTTGAGGGTTCGAACATTATATTTGGGAACTATATTCAGCGATATGGTATGCGCACGTTTCGGCGCCGAACATGGGAAAAGAATAAATATCGAGGGATCCTATAAATGTATTGATGTCCCATTAAATTAATATTCTTGCAAGCCCGCAAAGAAATGGATATAAAAATTTTCTTGCTCGCTTCGCTCGCAATGTTGCCTTGCAAATATGCGTGTCTCGCATTTTCATGAGACAATTGTGAACAATTATACTGTACCTGCATTAAAACACAAACAATATTCTCGATATTAATTAATAATATAATTTCTTAAAATATAATGTTAGTGTCGGTATACTGCTTAATTTAAAGCAGGTGAGTCATTTTGATGATATGGTTCTATTAGCAATATTATTATATTATTGATTCCCTGTAGGCTATGCTGCAATAGTTGTACTAACTGTGTACTTCGTAGTAACGCCTTGCACATTACTCGATAAAACAGGAAAATAAATAGTGTCAAATTCGCACTTCTAAGTTATTGTTGCAGGGTAATTTTACTTTAGTAAGTGAAATTTGCACTGAAGATGAAATCCATGTAATTATTGCTATGGATTACTAAAAAATTGTAGTTACCCCAAGCAGAGGGGGTGAGTTCTTTGAAGGAGGCACCTTATTATATTCTCGTCCCGGCCTTAGGAATTCTAGCTAGGGTTCTGTAATTCTCGATATTAAGTTGTGTAAGACTTTGTGTTAAATACCCAAATTGTGGGTTATTAAAATCTTGTTCTCCAACCACAAACACTGTTTAAGTACATATTTATATAATTATGACACTTGAGATTGCTAGCTTTCCATTATTTCGAAAATTCGAAACATTAAAAAATATGGACAGTTTAACAGGCTATTGTATTCAAATAAAAAGAATTATTACGTATTCACCCAAAATATTTTGAGGGGTAATGCATCCACGGTCTAGCTGGGGGATGGAAACCTTTGTTTAAGGAGGACGGGCAGATCAAGTATCGTGTTCAATAAAACTTTAAAAAAGAACGTTACTTTCAGTAGACACGCTTTCGTAATTAAATACTTCATGTAGATTACCACATGATTTGGGGGGGGGAAGCATGACGAGATATGGGGGGATTGCGTCATTGACCTTGGGGGGGGGGGATGGGCACCCCTGCTTGCACTTTAAATTGCACAATTTCAGACAACGTATGAGCAATAAAACGGACATATAAACAACAATCAACAATTTTTCGTGATAAATAAAGTAATATAATAGTTACAAAGTCGGCATTCATGTAATTAATATTACCATTCAGCTATGTTCACAAATTCCTAAATGTCGTACACATCGCACTGATTGAACACGGACTTTTTTTTTTACTAACATCTAATTAAATGTTGTACTACATACAAAAGCATAAATTTACTTGTAACTGATCAGGAGACAACTATGTTTAGTTTGTGATAACAATTATTGTTCTTACTCTGAAATGAATAGATTTACAGGAACTCTTATCGTACAAATCTCTCATTCAAGTACATGTATTTCGCCAAAACACACGACTAATCTTTTGACGTCATCAGGTTGCGACCCGTATACGGAGTATACACGAAGTATACACATCTCGGAGGCCCCGGGCTGCGTCGAGTGGACAAGATTTCAGTTGTTAATTCGGAAAATTGATGTGGACTCACAAAACTGTCGAAATTTTCATTTTCAGACTTTCACACCCTTGCACAACTTTCCAAAACTACAGTGTGTATTTGGAATAAACAACACACAAAAACTGTAATATTACACACCTTCTGTTATATGAACTTCCTCTGTAATTACACTATATCGCAAGCCGTTCATCATAAATATTTCCTCATTGGCAGCCAGCCATTACCTTCTCAATCTGAAAGCCTCATGGCTTGCTCCGATCACGTGACTAAGCGTCATCAACTGGAGGCGAGATAGCCGCCATGTTTGATTTGCTTCTTCGGAATCAATGTTGAACCTTTTTAGTGAATATGGAATTGTAATGCAAATTTAGGAACTGTAATCGAATTTACATGACGTGTAAATATGCTTAAATGTGCAAGAGGTATGGTGTATAAGTGTTGTGTGCTCAATTGCAGAGGCAATTATGATGGAAAAGGTAAGAGTAACGTTCACATTTCTGCAACATGTTGCTGAAAATGAGAAATGTTTAGGGCAATTCCATGTGATTCGGTCCCTACGAAAAGATACAAGTTAAGTAACAAAGGTTTTATACTTAAAAATAAATAAAAGTAATAGTTCTTGATGTAAACATTTCATGTGTACAGAATAGGCATCTAATATACTCTTAAATGTGGTCATGTTTTATCTCTTGTCAACATTCTTGTTTAGAAATATCAAATAATATACCCTGAATTACTACAAACGTTGGTTAACGTTAAGATTATTGTTTATGATTGCAAATTAATTGGTTTCAAGATATAGCCAACGTTTAAAATATTACGTTCGTGTCTACTAAAGCAATTTGTTAGCGTAAATTTTATGCAAGCATTCGATAAAATTTTCATATTATTTACACAAATTTTCAGTTTCAAAATGTTCTTAATGAAAGAAAGCTATACAACGGGGCAAAGTTGATACATGTGTACATTTACATTCTTATTTTATCCCGCTTTATGCTTCTTTATGCTAATCGGAAGATATGTTGTACATTCAATTACAAGGGTGCAATGTAACAAGAACTTCGATGAAATATTCGTGTTTAATACCATTCAAGAATAGGCTATATTACTTATGTTTCAAATACAAATGTTTTCACACAGAAAGCATTTTGTTACCTAGCTATGTTAATATGAACTACAAATGTGTTAAATTTTATAAAACTGTTTCATATGAACTGCTTTTTATTTTTTGTCTTTGTGAAGCTTCAATGTTCGTAACTTTGATTATTAAATCAGTGATAATGTTTATTGTTTCATAATTTATTTACATTCTTCACGATGTTATTAACAGAATGTAAAAACAGTGTAAGGAAATATTCCAAATGTTTATATCCCACGTGAACGCTAAGATCGAAATATTTGTCTGCTTTTTTTCAATGAAACTCTTAAGTTATTGTCACAGATCTTGACAATGAAAAGATTCAATTTGTTTATTATTTTTCGTTCAATAAAGTCAATAGGATCGAAATTACAATATGACAAATGATTTAGGTTTAATCTTTATTCACAGAAATGTAACATTGCCCTTGTACCAATTTGTTTCGCTTTTGCTGCAAGGATACAGAAATTAAGCTTGTGTATTGAGATTGTATAGCTAAGCAGAATATCTGCATTATCTGGTTGATTAATTTTGGGTAAAGTTAAAGACAATTTAATTGATTAGGCAACTTGGAAAGTTTACGGTCAACCTAACATGTTTTTTATTTTTATTTAATCAATTGATTTTACATACAAAAGTTCATACAAAAACGGTTACGAGTTTTATTATAGCTGACAAATATTTTTCAAAGATATACAATGTTTAATTTTTTCCGCCAGGAAGTTCCTAACGGTTTTCAACTCTTTCTTTGTGCTATGGTAGGAATTTTTATGGTGGCCTGAATGAAAATTTTGGTATAAATTTTCAATATTATACATTTTTCTTCTATATTCGTCGGGAGGGTAAATGTCAAAATTTAACTTCATAAATGAAATAAATATACCTTAATTATCTACGGTAAAAAAGGGGTTTACAGCGTTAAGACGATCGCCTCCAGATGATGACGTCTTGACTGAGCGCTGTGGCCTGACACTCAAGATGGTCTTGAGCCAGCCCGTCATCCTCACACATTCTTCCTCTTCTTACTCTTTCCCTCACGAGATCGAAACACAGAAACGCTATATTCTGTGGCTCAAACGTGTGGCGAGCAAGGTTCAAGTTCGCTCAGCAATCAAGTGAGCAGCGCTTACCGAGCACCGCTTATTTCACCGTCAAGTAGCTGAGCAATCACGTTGCTCGCTGAGAGCTCAGATACTTGACGCGCCCCTTGGCAGGTACAAAGATAGGGTCTCGTTTATTGCACAACGCGAGACCAACTTCGTGTTCTGACGTCACACGAAGAATGTCAACGTTGTTAGGTTAGGTCTATTAGATTTGGTTCCTTTAGCATAAATAAGCAGCAAATGTATTATTTATGCTAAAAGAACTAAACCTAACAAGCCTAACCTAACAACTTACGCATTTATCGTAACGATGACGGAAGCATTCTGCGTTGCTCTCGCGTTGTGCTATAAGGGAGACCCGCACAGATAAAGCACGTGTCTGTGCATTGCACCGTGCAAGGAAAGCACACAAGGAGGGGAATGTGAAATTAGTACTCCACACATTCTCATTGTTGACGAGAATGTGTCTTATATTTTACGTAATGCATAAGTATTTTCTAACTTAGTGCGTCACTAGACAATCGTCAACCGAGAAGATCTAGATCTCAATGCAGTTTGTAGCGTACATCGCATGTCTGGAATCATGACAAGACTTCAGAAATGCAGCTGGTTCTGCTCTGAGCATTGTGATAAGTTTACTGCTTCGACGTGTGCTGTTAAACTCGCGCGTAAAATACACTGATAGCAGCTTAATAACTGTATGTTCATTGCAAGTTAACGAATTATTAACGAAAAACAAACATCCATATTCGACGTGATAGCCTATTAAGTCGCGTATTGGCAATTAAGCACAGCAAGGATTTACATGTTGCACTGCATTGCAATGCATTTCCTTTGTTGCAACTCAGACTGTAAACTATAGAGAGAGAGAGAGTGGATTAGTGGGAACAGTACGAAACAGGATTATGAGTCAGCTTCGCTAAGTTTCCGTCATGCAGACTTATTAAACGTACATAGTTTGATATCAGTCTCTGCAGTTACCTTCTCCTATACTGGTTGCATTCCCAGCTGGGCGGCTGGCAAACAGCGAATCAGCGAACAGTTGAATTTTCTTCGACTGACTTCGGACATTTTCGTGTCACAAGGCACCGAACGCTCTTAGCGGGACGAAACAAATTAGCGTCGGATACACCCTAAGGATACACCACATGTTGCCAAAAGTACTGTAAAGCGAGAGAAATCCCCGACAACGATAACATCAGCACTAGAAATCAACGGGGGTGTATGGTACAAGTCCACACGTGGTCTTGTTTCGGGAGAGCGATGTGACCCCTTCAGCTTTTACTTCGCAACTGAGTTTGTTGACACCCATCAAGCTACACACCCCCGAAGACGATTGGGGGAGAGAAAGAACCATGAAGATCAGCCGCTAACTGGAAATGCGACCAATGTAATGGAGAGTTGAGTTTCACCACTACCTCTGTCAAATGTTTCATGTTATATTGAACGTTCAAATGCAATAAATAGCATAAAAGCATTTTTCTTTCGGAAACGAGGGAAATGTGAAATGAATTAGTGTGGAAGTTCCATGCTCATCCTTCTTGTCAATTAAGGTTTCAGCTTCGAGTCGGTGCCTGGACATAGATGGTTTCCTGTAAGCCTTCCTTCATCAATGTCATCTAATCATCACTCGTCCTCATCGTCGCGATTAGCCTAAAGAGGAAGAAACGTGACGCAAACTAAGAGACTCCATTCGAAATTTTTGCATGCTTTTTTTTCAGCACCTTCAGACATACCAAACGGATATCTGCATGTTATTTGTGGATAAGTCGCATATTGTGTTTGTAGTCATTGCAAAGTCAAATGATTGGTGGTAATTGTGAGCCTGTGCTGTGTTTTTGCATACTGAGGATACAATTTCTCTATTACGAGGGGCTCATAGTGTCGAAACGAAACATAAACACGAACCATTGTGCGATGTGCCCCATCAAATCGAACTTGGAATCCTATCAAATTCAAATTCTTAACTTACGTGGGCGAAGTCAAGCAGGCTATTCTGCTAATTGGCCAGAGTCGTGTAAAACATTTAGGCTCACATTTCTGATATGCAGTTACAATATTAGTAAAGTGTAATATGAAATTTACGACTTAGTTACAGATTATTACCACAAATAACGAGGGGGAGAGTTTGGTGACGTCAGTTTTTTATCTAGACAGCGGTGAAATTCAGCAGCGCCGTCTCTTACTCTGGTAGAAGAAGTGTAAGCAAAAGTGCGAGGGGTGCTCTCAGCGCCTCTTAGCGGATTATTACAAAACTTCTTGCGAATGGCAATTCCCAGTGGGAGGTCCGTGCACCGGTTTTCCTGCTTTAGATGAAGATCTGCTTATATATCTTTATCTGTGGTATAATAGTCAGGTATTTTCCCAAATCTATTCTTTACATGGATGTACATCATTCTATTGTTTCCTAACTGCTAGTAAAAGTCACACCTTCGCGGTCAGTTTTCAATGCCGAAGCACTGAGGCAGAACTGAGGCTTCGCAGGTGGAAGGTTTTCTCGGAATCCATCGCTTCAGGGCAATGGTTCCAGTGAAATCAGGCTTGACAGCTGTTGAAATTTAGCAGTGCCATCTCTTGTTCTGTTTGTTAGAATAAGTGGAAGCAAGATTGCGAGTAGTGCCTCTCAGCGCCTCTTAGCGGATTATTACAAAACTTCTTGCGAATGGGGATTATCAGCAGGAGGTCAGTGCACCGGTTTTCCTGCCTTAGATGAAGATATGCTTGTATATACAGGGTGTTGCAAAATACCTGTTACAACGCTTGGGAGGTGATTCGACAAGTAAAAACAAGGAAAAAATGCCATGTGAAAAAATGTCGAAATCGGCACCGTTTTCGAGTGACAGGCGTGCGAAAATCGCCTCCCACCATGTTTATGGCACAATAACTCAAGAAGGAAGAAAGATATCAATGTCGGATTAAAAACATACAAAGAAAGTCGTGCCTGAGGAATACAATGGTGCATCAATTGAGGCCCAGTGTAAATTGCGCAAGGGGACTCTCAAAGAAAGTGGGGAATCCCTTGATGGAAAATATAGGAAATTTACTACTATTTTCTACATTATGTTGAGATCGGAATGTAGCCAGTAAAAAATGACGACGTATGTCCACATGTCCCACTACTGCTGGGACACCGTCCCACACTCGGGAAATAGGAAATTCACTCGAAAATGACGCTATGCCGTCAAATTACGCTCAGATTGATTTCAGCTAATTGATACAGAAAGCCCCACTAGAGGCGCTGTGAGTGTAGGTCACCTGTTACGTATTAGTGTTGGTGGATACTACGTAGAGAGTGTAGTCGGCCGTTGTTTTTCCTGTCTTGTTCTGCGTCTCGCAGCGTGGAGTTTAGTCTGGCGTGTGTGTATGGATGAATTGCGCCAAGGAATTTTGTACGTAGAGTACGTATTCCCGTGTTCTTTCTCGGTTTGCAACAACTGCGTGGACACCTGTGTGACATTACGTGGGTGCTAATCACGGTAGTTGTGATCCGTCACTCGGAGGGAAAGTGCCCCTGTTGCTGGGCAGTTCTCGAACAGGACAATGGTGGAGTACTCTACCCACGAGCTTGCTGATATGCATCTCGTTTATGGAGAGGCAAACCGAAACAGCCGTGAAGCACGGCGTTCGTATCACGAACGATTTCCCAATAGGCGGTTACCAGCACATGCACTCTTTCAAAGACTTGATGCTCGACTGCGTGAAACTGGATCTCTACTACCCCGTAGGTGGGATTGTGGAAGACCCCGCACTGTGCGCACTGTGCAATTTGAAGAGGACGTGTTGGACGCGATACGAGACCGTCCTGACACCAGCACACGTGTCATTGCTCGTACTCAACAAAATTACCATAGCAATGTATTCCGCGTTCTTCAGGAGGAGGGATTGCACCCATACAAATTTTTGTGTGGTACTTTGTGTGGTGGGAATTATCGGGTGTTTCTACATGACGTGTTAGCTGAACTTTTGGAAAACGTGCCACTGGCAGGTAGACAACGTATCTGGTTTCAACACGACGGCGCCCCCGCACATTTCGACCGGGGAGTCAGAGCCTTACTCAACGATATTTTCGGCGATCGTTGGCTTGGCAGGGATGGACCTTTACCGTGGCCACCTCGTTCCCCCGATCTCACACCACTGGATTTCTTTGTGTGGGGAGAAATGAAAAGGCTCGTGTATGAAACCCATGTGGAAAGTGCTGAGGACCTCGTTGCTCGTGTTAGTGCCGCTGCTGGGACAATTGGTGACATGCCAGACAAGTCCAGTGCGTACCAGACAATCAGTGCTTCGCCGATGCCATCTTTGTCTTGAAGTCAATGGCGGACATTTTCAACAACCTCTCTGAGTATACCGGTGTTTGTGAGCCCCTATCAGCACCACATAGTGTCCTTTAGTGAAAGGTGCGAGTGAAGATGCTGGATATTGCTGTACTTCATACCGTCGATCTGCATGTGCGGAGGTTGTGCGCTTCTCAGTGGAATCCCTTCCAGATGTGCTGTGCCTGGAAATGTTACATGCCATTGTGTGCATTTTCTCGCCATTCTCTGTCTTCATATCCTTCGAGGATTACCCACTTTCTTTGGGGAGCTCTCTTGTAGTATGTACAGACTGACGACATGTGGCCATTGTTTAACTTTTGTTTTTCATACTGCAAAGTAGTGTGTCAACGTTAAGGGATTGAAAACGTTTATTTATGATTTTCCCGTATTTTTTTTCCATTTGGGATGGTGTCCCAGCAGTAGTGAGACATGCAACAAATTGGTTTCTTTTCTTCTTCGTACCTCAATGTGAACCGTGTACAACAGGAGATTTGCAGTTATTTTCCTATTTCCCGAGTGTGGGACGGTGTCCCAGCAGTAGTTGGATATGTGGACATACGTCGTCATTTTTTTACTGGCTACATTCCGATCTCAACATTATGTAGAAGATAGTAGTAAATTTCTTGTATTTTCCATCAGAGGATTCCCCACTTTCTTTGAGAGTCCCCTTGCGCAATTTACACTGGGCCTCAATTGATGCACCATTGTATTCGCCAGGTACGATTTTGTTTGTATTATTTTATTCCGACATTGATATCTTTCTTCCTTCTTGAGTTATTGTGCCATAAACATGGTGTGAGGCGATTTTCGCACGCCTGTCACTCGAAAACGGTGCCGATTTCGACATTTTTTCACATGGCATTTTTTCCTTGTTTTTACTTGTCGAATCACCTCCCAAGCGTTGTAACAGGTATTTTGCAACACCCTGTATATTTATCTGTGCTATTACTAATGATCAAATAATTGCTGTAAGTATTACATAAATAAATAAAAATCACTAATATGAAAGTTGTGAAAAATACAAAGACATAAAAATGAAAAAAAAGGAGGTATAAATGAAAACCATAAAATAAGCATACAGGTTACGGTATAGTGCTTGAACACAGTCTCTGCTCTGCTAGTTATTACTTACTTTAGAAAGTATTTGACATGCTACTAGGTATGGCATTCCAGGTTTTGCAAGCTGCTCGCGTTAACCTACACTATTTGGTGAGGCACGACGTTTTGTTGAGAATAATGATAAACTTAACACTGATACAATATTCAGATTTACCTCCTTGGAAAGGCTGTAAAGGATATGTAGGAAACTGTCCATATTTGACGGAACGAAACCATCAATTAAAATTGCATGAAAACACTTCTGTGATAAAAACAGCAATATAAATGTGCAACAACGTTGCAAATTGTGATGTTCTAATTTTTGTACAGCTCCGTCGTAAGGTTCAGTGAAGTTTACCAAACCCAGAGCAGACGTGTTGGTAAGAAATTATCTTGTTTCGTCTGTTACCTTGAACGGTGTGCCGCGCCAGGAGCGAAGGAACACCATTGTGCAAAGTCCAGTGTCAAACACAACGATAGCGAGTTTTTATCGTGTTATATATACACTGCATGTACTGTTTTTAAAACACACATCTTGGCAGTTACTACCTGATTCAAAAGGGTCTGTTTTCTGTCGGTAGGTAAATGAGTATGCCCAGGCTTCCTTTGAAAGTGTCTTTTCGCCATTTCATCTAATCATCCTTCACCTCTATCGTCGAAATTAGGCAAAGGTGGCTAAATGGGCCGCTCAATGAGACAAATGCAAATTGATGATACACTGTGATTAAGCTCAATTAAAATTTTGGATTTGTAATGAATGACACACACACACATACACACACATTCTACACCTTACCCCCCTCTACACCAATGTTTCTCAACCGCTGGGGCGTCAATTATACTGGCCGCAAGGGTTTCTTCTCACGAAGTTTGCGACTTCCAGCCGAAGATGGCAACTACCTGGAAAAATGATCTTTCGTTCGGATTTCCACTGCGATAAGTTGGGCTGAACGATTAAACTGTCTAAAGGGGGGGGGGGTTGCTTCCCGCCTCAAAATTTGGAGGTTGATGGACACGCACCACGGTCAATCTAGTTTGAGCAGCAATTTCATTTGCAAATTTATTGAGATGGAAATATTTTGATTAATTGGAATTTTTAGGTTTCCGAATTGGAATATTTCAATGAAAATTAACACTTACCAAATTAATTCCATGATACTGACCAGAGGAAATTATCAATCAAGTTGTTGTCAACTAATTTATACCAAATTTCATATTTTGTCAACAATTCTAGTCATAATCGAACTAATACTCTCTATGATTATGCCATAGTGTATTTATTAGTATTAAATTTCAAGGTTACATATTTTACATACAAATATTTTACGTACGAAGTTTTTTTTTTTAAAAAAAATAGTAAAATTATTGGGATCGGGTCATTGACATTTAACAAAACGAGTCTACCGGGCCGCGAGCTCACGAACGTTGAGAACCACTCCTCTACACAGAGAGATATACAGACCGATAGACATACAATGAGAGGAAGAGGGCGAAGAAGGAGAAGGTTCATTTTGCACACTGCCACAGAGGAATCAACTAAACGTAAGTCCATGGTTTTGTCAATAAAAGTTTATGCGCATATAGACTATTCGGGACTAAACCCACATTTCAAACCTACCTTACCTGAGGGAGGGGGGTCGTAGGATCTACCATTCCTTATTTCTCATTCTTTCAACTGTGAATATTTTTATAGAAAATTGAAAAAAATACATTTTTCCATAGGGTTTGATTGATTGATTGATTTGCTTTATTTTACTTCGCTTTTTGCTAATTTGCGAAGATGGGGATGAATGATGGTATGATGAAATTGATGAAAGGACATTTACAAACATCCATGCCCAGGACATGATTCGAACCCGGGACCCCTGGCGTCGTAGCGTCGTGCTAACCACTCCGCCACGGGGGCCGGCTTTTCCATAGGGTGTTTCCAATGTTTCTATATTATTTTTGTTCATAAAATCATAAAGGTAACGTACATAGGAGACAAAAATTCACGTGTTGGGCTTATCTGCCCCACCCCCCACTTGAGATGTGTGTTCCGACATGACATTCATGCGTGTAATAGTATACAATTGGTTGGTAATTATTATAATTACTGCATAACTGCAAGTATATAAACAAACAAAAAAGCATCGATGCAACATTAATATGTTTTTTTTTAGATTTAGTGAATGATAAAAAATGTGTGTGGCATGCATAATTGTTTATGTAATTTATGTAATTATTATATATATATTATAACTACACCTATATAAACAACAAGGAACAGGTAATTCAACAACAACATGTTTCTTGAATTTTCTTGAATTTACCTGAGCCCCTTCAGGTAAGTAAGTACGTTTTCTGTACAGCTCCGGAAAGCTAGTGTTAAAGTGGGATTTGATCCACTGTGCAATGAAATTCTACCGTGGATCAAACAAGTTGTTTTCTGCAGTATGTAGTTTAAATTTTTTCCAATGCGAGAATTTATTTCAAAGCGTCAGGTATTATAATTTTGATATATCTTCTCCTAAAACACAAGCAATTTCTACCAGAAAGGGGAATGGAATATCCAGTGAGAGAAATTCTCCTTATTGCTATTACAAATATTACCCTCAATTTCTGTAAAGATAGAAATTCAGGTATTTCTTTCAGTCGGGTACGGGTTAAGATACACTGGAATCATGCAAAATAATAATAATAATGTAGCCCGTGCCTTTTGGTACATACAGGAATTAGAGCGAAAATGCAGTCGCGGTCCGGGTTTGAGTCCTGGTCCCATGTGGAAGAGAAGCCAGAGGCAGAACTTCAACATAAATTGAAAGAAACGCAATAAATGACTGAGCTTCTGTATTCTGTTTGATCTCTGGAAGCCTATAGGCCTATGAAAGTACTTTAAAATTGTGTTATATTTATTGCTACCGATCGTCAACGTCATTGTTTACTTTGGCATTAGACCTTGAATTGTTCTAATGTACTGAAGGATTATTATTGCTTCTGAAAAGATAAACCGGACAATTATTTGAATACTTGGAAAGTAAAACCGTAGTGATCATAGTAAATGCAAAATTCATTGGACCTGAAAGTGACATCTCTAGGAACAGCAGCTTAGATGGCAATTTTATTCAGTGCCTTCACAACCAGATACGACTCGCAAGAACAGACATCGTAAAAGTTGGAAGCGAGGCTAGTGAAATGAGACTGAATCAGATTGCAATCAGAAACAATAGCAATTTTATATTTTTATGACTGGCGTTGTAGAGCAACGTCCGTAGCACAACCTGAGCGAACAAGAGATAATAAATAATTGAACATTTACTTTCGACTGTCACTACATGATCTCTCGGACTTCTAAATACTTTGAAAAGTCTATAGCCTGGGCGTCCTCAGAAAAAATGTATAACAAGTGACCAAAAGGTAGAGATATGAAGAAGAAAGACGCAGATAAAGAAACTGAGAGAAATAAAAAAAAACTGTGGAACATAAAACAAGAGATAGAAATAAATTAAACGAAAGAGAGAGAGAAAGTGAGAGAAATGAAAGATGATTTGATTTGATTTTTGTTATTTGGCGTTGCTTTTCTGCCACTTTTGGCAAATCGCGATGAGTGATGATGATACGTGAAATTGATGAAGGAATACTCACCCCCCGGGACCCCTGGTAAATATTACGCAAGAGAGAGAGAGAGAGAGAGAGAGAGAGTGAGCGTGAGCATGTGTGTGTGTGTATGTGTGTATAGGAAAAACGAAATCAGAGAAAGAGGAAGAAGGGAATATGGGAGAAGAAAAATGTACTTGGACTGAAGAAGGAAGACGAAAATCTGAAGACCCAAGAAAGGAAAACAAAAAGTAAAATGGGAGGAACTAAAAAGGGTAGGAAAAAAAGTAAATATTTTTCTTCTTATTCAGGGTCTCCTTTACCCTCACGGCAGATGCCCATATGCATTGGTGCGAGTTACGTTACTCACAAATGTATCGTCTTGGAATAATCCCTAGATCAACCGATTAAACAGTTGTGTATTTTTTTTTATTGTACGAACATAAATACACACCACGCCAGGATTTGTCCCTTTTGAGGCCTGTAGTAGGGCATAATGATATGAATAGAAATTTCGAAACATGAGGGGCCTTAATTTTTCCTTTCCATTAGGGTAGATCATCATCTAAAAATAGATTTGCTCCCAGACCAATTGATGATTTAGAGGGTTTTGTGTCATGCAATGGCGTTCAGAGTCCCAGCTTCACCATATCGAGTATTTTGTGTGTCCCAGTGCATAAGGAAAGCCATCTGGTACCGTTCATCAAAAGGAACTTAGAGGCAGGGCCAAAAACGCCTATAGAGCAGAAAGATATGACGTTTCGATTGTTGCGGGTTGCCTATCTTATATCATTACGCTGCTTCTCCTCCAGACGCCTCTCGGACACAGTCAAAGGGCCAGTGGCACGCACGGATGGCGTCAATACCCCCAACCAACCCTTGGTCCCATTTTGGCGATACTCTGGACGCCTGGGGAACTTAACCTCTGGTGTTACAAACAATATTTCTGGATCTACATCGTCCAGGAGTTATAGGGCCCCATATCAAGTCGATGACCTGTTAACATTCTTATCTTTGTTATCAAGGGCTCCCGAATTCGATCACCGATGGAATCACATTGCCCAGTAATATGAGTTCTCAATGTAAAAAAAAAAAGTTTATGCATATCGGAACTGAACCTTACATTTCAAATTTGGGTCCGAACCGCTATTTACTTCTATACCGGGTACCGAACTGCAACCCCTTGATTATAAGGAATCTTAGAGTTCGGATCCTCATAAAACTGTAGGTCCAGTCCCGATAAGCCTATCTCAGAATAAAGTGGACTTTAAAAAATTGACAAAATAACCAAAATATAAATGAAGACGAAAATTTAGTAATCTCCTTTTTTTTTCAAGAAACATTTCGCGTTCAACTTTCATCAACATCATATGTACTGTACTAGCGTTGGAAAAACTAATTACGAGTTTATGATTGTTATGATTGTGTGAGAACTTCTCCTCTACTCCTAGATGAAAAACTTATAGAGTTCAGAAAAACTTCCAGTTGGTCGCCTTCCGAACTGCAAGGGACATACGAACAATCATCACCACGCTCGACAAAATACAGGGTGTCCACAAAGTCCTGCTGCCGTTACAATGAAACTTACCTCCTAAACTATATGAGATAAATACATGCAGTTTTTTGCAACGTGTTCTACAGCTCTCAAAGTTTTATTTACAATTACGACACTTCAACCTGTTTGAGAACTTCTGCATTGCGTGTACGAAGTGTGACAAGATCTGGAACAGGGGTTTCGTAGACATGATCCTTGACATACCCCCAAAGGAAAAATCCAAGGGAGTGATATCAGGGGAGCGCAGTGGCCAGGAGATTGGTCCATTGCGGCCAATTCATCTCCCAGGGAAATGTCTATCCAAAAGGTCCCTCACATCTAGAGACCAATGAGGAGAAGAAACGCGGATTGCAGAAGTTCTCGAAGATGTTGAAGTGTTGTAATTGTAAATAAAACTTTCAGAGCTGTAGAACACGTTGCAAAAAACTGCATGTATTTATCTCATATAGTTTAGAAGTTAAGTTTCATTGTAACGGTAGCAGGACTTTGTGGACACCCTGTATAATGGACAGAAAGGTTTGTCTTAGATATCTGTTGTTGTATGGTCTTCGTTGGATCACACTGCACCAGGCATTAATTTACTCCCCAACAAAATGTTTGGGTGTAATAGACATTGATGAGGATTCGGATACAAGAAAATGTATGACATTTGTTCATCTCAATTCCTAGTGTTCGCACTTGTTACAGTCTAAAATAATTTGACAAATATAATTTAAAATTCATGATCTAAGTGTTACAATAATAGGCCTCCAAAAAGTAACAGTAGTGTTTTACGCTGGTATACAGGAATTTTATAGCGAAGCGAAAGCTACAATTACAATTTTAAAACTATGGTGCACTTTTTCTAAGTGTAGGAAAATGTCCCTCTTTCACGTTTGTCACACATGACTAGTTATATTTTCATATCGTATTCCAATACCTTTTTCTTGTTTGTTTGTTTGTTTGTCGCCCTTTTGAAAGACGTTTCTCCTTCCCAGAGTAAGGAACTTTGTAGAAGGTAGAAGGTCCGGGACTGACGACCCTAATTCTCCCTTAAATATGAAAGAAAGACGAACGACAATAATTGTGACAAAAAGAGAATCAGAGATGAAAATTGGAAAATAGATAAAGAAAGTGAGAAGGAAAAAAGGAAAATAATCATGAGATTGAGAAAGAGAGAGAGAGAGGAAAAAGATGACAAAGAAGGAAGGATAGAAAATGAAATAAGGAGAAAGAAAGAGATGGAAAGAACACAGAAATAATATTAGAGAGATAGAAGAAGAAGAGAGAGAAAGGAAATATAAAGATATAAAAACAGAAAGGAGGGACAGAAATAATATAAGAGGAAGAGAAAGGGACAGTGTGTTTTTCCTATGACATGTGACACTACAAACTGCCACTTGCGGACCATGATCCAGACTTTCTTCAGAAAGATCGATCTTCGCACTACATTCCATGCCTAGCTGAAGCGGCTCTGAAAGATTCGGTCGTTGTAAGCCTTGAACTGGTGAATAAACTAAAAACCTAGAAAGCTCAGCATTACCACTTTTTAAGTAGTGGTATGGTGTACGAGTAAAGCTAACCAATTGAGAGGCCGTATATTGGGGTATTGTTCACAAATGGTCGGAAAATAACCATTATTGGGTTACATCCTTGGCGGGAAAATGAAGAAAAAGTTACAATGTCCAGTTACATGGATACAACAACAGGGAAAAATAGTAAAACTACGAATTAGGGAGTTTCAAGGAAGAAAACTCTCCCCTAATACTAGACATACAAGATCAAACCACAGAAACACACTCTTATATCTAGATGTTTCAGCAGTCTCCTCTCCAAAATTAGTTATTCGTCCAACATTCACTGCTTCCGTTTTTCACGAACAATTGCCAGCTAGAAGGAAGACCTTATAGGAATGGGGGGGGGTCGTTCTTCATAGTCTTCTCAGCCTACGACCACGTGAAGATTATGTAAATTATGTGCATAAACATGTATAAATAGTTGATTAAGTATGTAAATATGATAAAATATGTCATAATATTTTCCGAATTTTTGATCGTTTTTCCTTCAATCCTCTGCCTCTGCCATTTTTAAAGGTTCGAATGGATTTCTAGAAAATTTGGTCAGGGCACCACATGAACTTTTGAGCTACATGCACTATTCTCAGAGTCAGTAGGGGTTATTTGCGAGATATGATAATTGTGAAGAGCAAAAGCTTAACCTTTGCGTTGTGTTTATTGAACATAAGGAGACGGGCCTGCCACAATGAGATGAAACTAATCAAAGTTTTGGAGAAATCATAATTTGAATGTTTGTTCCGCAATAATCAATGAAAACTATAGAAATTGCGAAAATATCGCGTTCTATATTGAAGTATGTACCGTAAATGGAAAATATGAAACATACCTCAAAATATGTAAACATACGTTACATGAAATATATTATATCGTTCATAACAATGCAATTCGCTGACATTTATTATTTTTAATTGGCTACTAACAAAGGAAAATACATGTAATTACATAGAAATCCGTATGAGTACCATGCGAGAGACCCGGTTTCGATACCCGGCCGGGGAGAACCGGTATTTTTTACAACTGTTCAAGTGGCTCCGTCGCCTACCCAGCGTGCCCTGGAGGAAACTCTGGAGAGTAAAGCCGGCCAGGCGCGTGGTGCTGATCACATCACCTCCAACTTCGGGCGTGATCAAGAAAGTGTGGGGCCCTAATTCCACACCCCATATACGCCTTCATGGCGTGGTGCAAAGCACAGGGAAGCACTTTACTTTACTTTACATAGAAATCCGAGCCCTAATTATTACTAATCTCCGAAATGATCTTTCTTAGAAGTTGCCCAAATTTCAATTTATCTTCCCTTGCCCGCAGCAGGTTGAAGAGGCTTTTTTCATGCCTAGAACAACGGTCAGGGTAATCACTTGTTATATTTCAGTCCAATGCCCTGCTTTCATACGTGTGGAGCTATTTAATCCTCAGTTGAGAAGATGGCTGTTTTTCACGTTCCAAGAATGGGCAGATAGATTAATCGGGACTGGGTCTACAGCTTAAAGTGGTATCCGAACCACTACTTGCTTCCATGGGACTGCAACCACAGTTTAAAATGAGATCCGAAACACTAGTTGCCTCCAAGTGGTATCGAACCCCCGATTCTTTTAATGCACCATTTACGTTACCACTTCTCCATCGGGGAGACCCATAGTTGTTTTCAGTTCTCTGCAAGAAATTCATTTCAAAGCATCAGCTTTAATAAAGAAAATAATAAATCTCTATTTGTCGGTCGGTTAGATTGATTGAATTGGTTCAATTTACGTCGCTTTTCTGCCACTTTTGACTGATCGCTAAGATGTGAATAAGGGATGATATGGTGATATTGTTGAAGGATACTCACAAAGAACCCCATTCCCAGGCCAGAATTCAAACCCTATCTGCTGGTAAGTTTTGTGTTGGCGTTACGATGTTGTATTTGGGTTAATCAACGTCACTTTTCTACCTCTATAGGTCAATCAAGACGATGAGACCTTCGGGAGTGAGATCATGAGTTCAAAAGCAAAACTCAATGTGCTAAGTTACCTCACCGCTGAGGTTCGTGAGAGCCCAAGTGCTGGCGCAAATCTCATGAATTCATAATAATAAAACCAATGAATCAATTCCGTTTCGCGAGAAGTATTTTCAAAGTACTGAAATGATTGTAAACAAGTTTCGACTCTGTTAACAGAAAGAAAAAGCAACATACCAAATAATTAAGTAGTGCATCTGTGAAGTGTTATCTAACAGTGTTACAACTCTATCATCGAAAAAGAATATTCCCAAAAGAGTGCCGCATTTCAACCTGAAGATGTGCTGTTGCGTTGTTTGTTCTACAGCGTGCTGTTGGGACACGAAAGCGATAATACTTTACCAACAAGTGTGGATTCAGCGTGCCTTGTCCTCCTAGCCTTTGGTCGTTCCCAAGTGAATTTTTTCGCCCAGCTCACGGAAGGAGTGTCCGATGCATGCAAAAGCTTCAGAACGTTTGCCACGATGACACTCTTCCCACCATGCTGACGTGTGGCGCAAGCACACTTGTTGCTTTTTTTTTCCCTCTCTCTCTCTCCCCCTCCCGCCCACAATCTCTCTCTCTCTCCTCGTCCTCCCCTTTCATATCTACATCTGCACAAACAACACGGATGCACAATGGCTGAGCGATGGGGAAACAGATCCTAAACGCTCGAACACAATGCTCCAACAAATGGGTTGCCTGCCACATATTCGATAGTTCACCGCCCTCACCCTTTTCCACCCTCGTTACACTTCGCACGCACACAGAAGGAACGGTTGTGCCAGTCTTGCAGCAGAAGGGGGGAGTGTTTCGTTTGAGCTACCTGCTTTCTGTAAGGCACTCGTGCTGCCTCCTTATCTAATCTCATACTTTTTTTACTACACTTATAACTCTCGGAACATTATGAATGGTTAGATAGTACCACTTGCTCTTTTACAGAAGGCCTTGAAGCAGTAATATTCGAGAACACGGCAATCAGACTTGAAATAACGCTTAAGAAGAAGTGTGCAGTTTCGAAGACACTGGAGATTCGGAAAATATGCTGCTAAAGGTATGCAAGCATGGTAATTATTTTCCAGGTGGGAACAAAGGAGGCACATTTTTCCCCATAATAGTGATGCCCCCTCGAAAAACACTATTTCAGTCTGGAATTACCATGTTCCTTCAACATATTTATAATAATTAACATAAATTACTGTTACTGAAATGAAATTATATGCGAAATATATCATTTTAAGTGGACATTCATTTTCCAGGGGGGGTGGCCCCTCCTTGTCCACCCTTCCGGACGTACATGGAGTGCAATACAGCTAAATGAGCCAAGGCTTAGTCCACGTCTGGGCCTTGCACTGCTTCGGAGAGCACTGTCAGTAGACTTCATCACTTCTGGTATTTTCTTTTAAGTACAAAAAATCATCATGAATCAGTTTTTCCACCGTGAGAGATATTCACTAGCCATTTTCTATGTGATTATGAAGACATTCAGCATATACAGTCATTAAAATTTAATCAAGGGCCAGAGGTGAAAGGGCGTGTAAAAGAGAATAGTAGCTAGAAAAATGTCTAGCACCATAATGTATGGCACCAAAATTACCTAGCACCAAAATCTACGACTTCCCACGGGACGATACCATCTCTACTTTGGGAAGATAAGAACTGAATTGAATAAACAGAACTATATTGGGAGAGAAAGGCTAGAAAATAATAACACACTAAGAGAAAGAGACAAGAAAAAAGACATGTGAAAGGAAGAACGAGACAGAAGAAAAATAAATAACGAAGGAGAAAGAAAAAGGAGAAACTGACACAATAAAGTAACAAAGAAAAGAGAGAGAAACGAGACACACGATAAGGTAACAAAAGGAAGACAAAAGGAAAAAAGAAGAGACAGAAAAAGAAAATAGCGAAAAACGAGACACAAAATAAGGTAAGAAAGGGAGACAAAGAAAAAGAGGAAAGACAGAAAAAGAAAAGAGAACATGAAAGATGAATGAGATTAAAAAGGAGAACGGAATATAGGAAAAGAAATAAGGGTCGGCTGGACCTTTGGCCAACGGCAGGGCAGCTGTTTTCGAATTTTCCCGTCTTTTTGTAAAACTGCTATATTTCAAAATCTGAAAAATTGCCAATGCTTAGAATTCCTTCTTCGTTTGGTTTGCTTTCGATGGTTGTCTAGATATCTCAATAGTTTAATAGACTTCTGTAGCCAGGAAATTATTGAGATATCTTGTCAACATAGAAAGCAAACTACACGAAGGTTCACATGAATACTGTATTAGGAATTCTAAGGAGAGGCAATTTGTCAGATTTTGAAATATCATATCGGTTTTGTGAAAGATCCAGCCGAGCTTTAAGTCAATGTATTTATTATTTCTTTCCACAACGCTGCGGAACATAAGAGTAAAAATTGGTACGATCAATGGCTTCTAAATACACCCATTGTTACTTAATCCCTTCATCTCAATCATTGCTTAGTCTTCGACGAGATTCTATAACTACCAATCGAGTTACATTGGTTTTGACTTTATTTAGACATGTTGTTTCTGGGACGGCGTAAGAGGTGGGCAAGGGTGGGCCCACCTAAAGGTTTCTCTACCCACCCAGACGGTAGAGGATAGAGAGCGGGGATAGGTTGAGAGAGAAACAAGCGACAATAAGATCATGAGTTAGTTTCTATAAGCCCACTTTATGCACAAAAAGGCTAATCTGGACTGAACCTACAGTTTCAAGTGGGATCCGAACCACTATGTCGCTCCATCGGGTATCGAACAAGGCGTTGATGTTATCACAACGCTATTCTCGAGCTGCGGCGAAATGAATGCAAAAAATTGATTGATTTGCTTTATTTTACTTCGCTTCATGTGCCACCTTTGGTTAATTTGCGAAGATGGGGATGAGTGACCTCTTATACCCCCAGGAGATGGGGAACGATAGAACGGAGTAGTTAGTACATCGCGCTACGACGCCAGGGGTTCCGGGTTCGAATCCCGGCCTGGTCATGGATGTTTGTGATTGTCCATTCATCAATTTCATCATATCATCAATCATCCTCATCTTCGCAAATTAGCCAAAGAAGCGAAGTAAAATAAAACAAATCAATCAATCGATAGAACGAGGGACATAGATGGGGAGAGAAAGAGAGAGAAACAGAGAGGAAGGGGAGAGAAAACTTACCACCTTTGACGCCTCAGTGGAAGCCCATAGTGATTAGTATTCAACTATAAATTTTATGTCCAGTCCCGATAAGCCTAACTGTGCATAAAGTGGACTTAAAGGGCCATTCCTCGACCCTAATCTTCGAAGATACAGCCCGCCCATAGTTACGCGAAGTCAAAGCGATCGCGTGCCGTAAACGAAGCTCCAACCTATACCTAGTCTTACCATAAATACTGTCCCAAAGTTGTAAGTAAATAGACACAAAATGGTGAGAGATATTGTAATATCAGAATAACATGAGGTGCATGGATGCATTATGAACCAAAATCACAAATAATTATTCGAAATGGCCACTATTAGCACTGACAAACTTCTGAAGTCTTCATGGCCGCGCATCAATGGAATTACGCAACACATCGACTGGAAAATGAGCAACTGCCTTCAGAAGAGATCGACCTCTTTAAACTGTCAAAATTGGGATGTCTCTTCTTCCAAGCCATCTCCTGAAGCTTGGACCACAATTTGTAGTCCAAAGGGTATAGGTCCGGACTTGCAGAAGGCCAATCTGAAGTGGAAATGAAGTCTGGAACATTTGCTATGAGGAAACGCTCCATTTCTGTGAAAAAGGGGTAAAAACATCAGCCAAAGTGTACCAGCAGACAGTGCTTGAGAAACGATGCAAGAATCTTACCGACACCATCTTCCATGGAGAGAACAGGAGCTTCCAGCAGGACTCAGCCCCAGCACACAAAGCACGCACCACCCAGCAGTGGTTGGAGGCAAATGTTCCTGACTTCATATCCACGTCAGATTAGCCCTCTGCCAGTCCAGACTTAAACCCTTTGGACTACAAATTGTGGTCCAAGCTTCAGGAGATGGCTTGCAAGAAGAGACATCCCAATATTGACAGTTTAAAGCGGTCTCTTCAGAAGGCAGCTGCAGAGTTTCCACTTGATGTGTTGCGTAATTCCATTGATGCGCGGCCATGAAGACTTCAGAAGTTTGTCAGTGCTAAAGGTGGCCATTTCGAATAATTATTTGTGATTTTGGTTCATAATGCATCCATGCACCTCATGTTATTCTGATATTACAATATCTCTCACCATTTTGTGTCTATTTACTTACAACTTTGGGACAGTATTTATGGTAAGACTAGGTATACTGTTGACCAGCTTGAAACTTTCCTGAGCTCGCCTCCTGATGTGGCACATAGCTCGACTTTATCGCAAGAATGAAATCAACCGTGAGGCAAGGCTCCAGAACAATTCACGATTTGCACAGCACAACCCGCTGTACGTAACACACGGCTCGAGCACAAGCGACTGCAGTCTGGCTTCCTGGCAATAGCCTCAAGGCCATGCTAGATACTTGATAACGAATGTGAACTCTGAATTTCAATAACGAAAACAGGCTATTAACATTTTTACACCGGCAACCCAAAGTTCATTGTCCTGAGGTTGCACTTAAACAGAAGATAGTCATAACATAATTATAATTAATTGTTATATTTTTCTTTGCAGCGTTTTTGCTGGCATTCTCTCTCTCTCTCTCTCTCTCTCTCTCTCTCTCTCTCTCTCTCTCTCTCTCTCTCTGTGTGTGTGTGTGTGTTCGCGCGTTTATACACAGGCACAGGGAATGTTTACACACACACACCGTACAATATAAACAGCTCGCACGTAGCGTTCTCACCTTTGGTGCCAACAGTCCTGCGTTCGATCATTGGAACTTTTTGTCTCTACGCAGCATCGTGAGGATAATTGGGGACCTACTTGAAAGCAATAGCCGTGGCAATAGTAGACGACTCCGGTCTCAAAAGAGCGGCGATGGGACTCGATGAGCTGACCACGCGTCACCCAATGGTAAGCCCTTTGGATATCCTTGGCCCTTTAAGTTTTGTTATGTCAAGCAGCTTAGTTTAGTTTTAGTAAAATATACAAATTCGTAAAATAATTATAATAGTAGGTCTTCGAATAATCTGATATGGTACAAAACATGAAGTATCTATTTGGGGGGAAAAGAACCATATGGATTCTATATTGTCAGTGAGTTATATCTCCCATCCCCCACCCCCAACCAAATCTCACAGCAAGGACGCACTTTAGTACTTCATACAAAGAACAAAAATTCATTCTCTAATCCATACACCTCATTGAGTTGTTGAGTTGGTGTTTTAAGTCCACTTTATGCACAGTAAGACTAACCGGGACTGGACCTACAGCTTAAAGTGGGATCCGAACCACTTGTGCCTTCACCGGGTATCGAACCCGGGACCATACATACACCTCATTGAACATTGTCATGTAGTTATATTTTAAGCCCAGGACCAAGATATCCAGCGCTCTATCTTCTACATCCTGGTAATCGATAGGCGTTGCATGCTGGACTTAACGATCTCGCCACCGAAGGTCCCACGTTCAAGTCCTGGCGTATCGGTGTTCATTTGTGAGGGTCATTTCATTAATTTCATCAAATTATCCTTCAGCCGCATCGTCGCGATTAGCCTAAAACGGAAGAAATTCGAAGTAAAGCAATGAAATTCAAATCCAGTATATACGTTGTGGACTATTAGAGATTTTTTATGGTGGGAAAATTCGATCTCTGTATTTGGGGGGGGGGGTATTTTAAGTCGCTTTCTACGAGTACCTAGGTAAATGGCAGCAATGAGGATGAGTAGCTATGAACTAGACGTTCGAGCAAACGTAACGGGAATAACATGGTACTTGGTACGCGATACTTGCGGCGTTATTAACGCATTGCAGACATTACTATCTAGATGCATTTCTATATGTGTAATTTTACGTCGCTTTCTACCTCTTGGGTAAATGGCTGATGAAATGCTGGTTGGACAAAACAATGATACATCCATGCTTGACAAGAATTCGAACCTGGGAGATGGAGCCTATGGCTTTAGAGGGCGTTGCGTTGACCGCGGACGAAATTGCATATTCGTAACTATACCTCGTTACTTTTCGTTGTTTTACTTGCTTTACCTTGAAAAATTCAGAACCTGAAGGATTTACATGCCAGGACGAAACAAGATTTGTGGTGTTGTTTTAAATTGTAAATTGTTGTACAGTCACCGGTAATAAAAGTGGGACACCTAGATCCTGCAATACTCGTTTCCCTGCAAGGAGTTATGTGTATTGCCTAACTCTACGGCGATAAGTGGATTTAATAGCAAATTTTCAATGGAAACTTCTACCACCGCCACAGAGTTAGGCAACACACCTAACGCATTGCAAGGAAGCGAGGATTTCAGGACTTAGGTGTCCCATTTTCATTGTCGGTGATTGTACATGTGACGTTGCGCTGGGAAAACATGCACTACATAGAACAAATATGATACAATAAACATTTAACTGTCCTTACTGTGTGACAAATAACAGTTGAGTGTTATAGCAAGTGTAATGCATTATTTTTTAGTAAATTGCCCAAGTAGCTTAGGAGTTCGTTACGCTAACTAAAGGTTTATGCAGTTTTTTTTTCAATATGGAGGTTGTGAATGCATTTTCATGGAATCAAAAGGCAATTTTAGCACAGAATGAAACATTTCTTCAAAATTTACAAATGGTATAAAAGTTTTGGAGATCTTGGTGATGTCTGAATAAATCACTTGCGCTAACCACTCTACCACAGAGATCGGCTGTCTCTTTCTAAAGCTAGAATTTACTTTATGCACGTGGAATATTTGTTGTCAGGAGAGATTCGACATTGTACCCTACACATTCAGAGCTAAATGCTCGTAATGTCGGACAGAACCAACATTGCTCGGTCGCCCACGCAATTGCTTGATTTTCCCCCGAGTTTCCGTTCGACGATGACCGGAATTCGGATCATAAGTGCGTCACGCCCTGGTTGAGAAGTCGAGGAAATATAAAACGCTTCCTCTACCAGTTCCCCAGTCGAAGCTCATATAACGTCGAGTTAATGTTCTGGCTTCGAGTACGAGAACGCCTGGCGACAGTAGTTACGCTCAGATACAAAGCTCATGTCTGTTTTTGAATCGGAAAGCATTTAGGATCACAATGCCGTGTGCTACCGGATGTGGAAATAATGTTCATTTAGGCTGCTTCTATCATTTGCCACGCTTGTGTCAACACGTAAAGGTTACTGCTTGTTCTTTTGTTGGCGTTAATTTCTTCCTGCAGCTATTAGATAAAGAGTAATGAGGACTGGGCATCCTTTCATTCCGCACGAGCAATATTCACTAGTAGCATTTAAAACCGTAAGGTTTTATCCAGCCTTTCGAAGTTGTTTTTGAGGATGCCAAGTTGAATTGTCTCGTATTAAAAATATGCAGAAATTTATGGTATGAAAACGTTCTACGCACGCTTTTCGAATATCTTCCCGGTACATACGTTTACTCATGAATTACTTCTTCATACCAACAACACAGTGGCGTGCCCAAAGGGGTGTTGGTGGGAATCATACCCCCCTTTTGGCTCAGTATTCCTAAAAAACGTAAAGAAAGGAAAAGATGGTAAAATGAGGTCTGACTACGAAAAAATGTATGCGTAACCCCCCCCCCCCCGGAAATCCTTGGCTCGCCACTGCTACAACATCACTTTTAGCAAGATTCTCCTTTTCCTTTTTCTCATTCTTTCTCTTAACTCTCTTTCTTTTTCCCATCTCACTCTCTCCCTACAATGCATGGTTCAGCTTTACTTTAAATGATAAATAATAGCGTTAAATGCTTATTGGTGTAGGCGGTAGGTGAGTTAAGCCTCGGCTGGATGTTTCTCTCAACAGCTGAAAACTGCTTCTCCTTCTGTTGACAAAATCTCCTAACATATGCTTCCAATTTCGATGATACTCTGCAAGGCTTTTCTAGAAGGATACACGGAGTGATGTAATGAATAAAAAATCAATTTGGGATTCTAGTTTGGCCTACAAAAAATTGGAAATTCGGCATTAATTGGATCTGAAAGCAGCTTTAAATGGGACGTTTGAAGAGTTTTAAACCATTTTAGCATTTAAGTTCAATATTGTGCATCTTAGAGTCGTGAATTTATATAGATAATTCCAAGCGTTTGCACAATATCTTCAACAGAAATTACATAATTTTATTAAAAAAAAGACAAGTACTTAGTTCCCACGCCTTCTGCAAGTTCGAGGATTTTCCGCTTATGGCACTGCTGTCGCTTCTGGGCAAGCAACCCTCTGAATGTGTATTCTCCCATCTGCGGCACCGGTCATGTGCCGCTCGGAGCGGAGGAGGGGGAGGGTTTCACACCGCAATTTGTAAACTTATCTTGCTTTGACATCTGGTTTATGTTTTGTCCGCGCAAAGACCTTGGAAATTCAGGGAAGTGCATTCATTCCTTCAGTGGGTGGCTACTTTCAAAATACAAGACAGACAGTCTTGGAAGTCGAGGAAGTGAATCGCCATCACTTAGTTTACACAAATTGCGTCGGTTAAAAGTCTGATCCAAAACAAGAAAGCCAGTTACTTCGTTGACTTACTCTGTGATGCTCTCCGATTTATTTTACATATCTAGGTTATGCATCGTAATGGGAATTGAAGAAAATGTAGGATGGAAGAGGGTGGTTCAGAAATTCCCATTTTCGCATTTTGACTTTTGATTTTACCTAATACAATAATTATACTTATACTAAATCTTTTGCACCGCGGTGAGACCCAAGAACTAACTTATTTTAATTTATTGAGGCTCAAAGTAAATAATAAAATAAATATTTAAATTAACGTTCATCATATTATTATTATTATAAAACGTAAAGCGCAAAATTTAATAGGAAGACAATGCTCTGTGTGAGTTTGGTGTGGAGTAACAAAATTTTAATAAATTTATTTCCAAACCATGAATTTCATCTGAAATTAATGATCTCCCCGATCGTATAGTGGTAACGTCATTACCTTGTAATCAATTGTTCCCGGGTTAGGGTCCCACTTTAAACTGTAGGTCCAATCCCAATTAGCCTATCTGTGCATAACATAGGACTTAATACAAAAATTAATGTAAGATTATGTAAAAATTGACAATTTTGACTGACGTGTCGGCGTTAAATGAACCTAAAAATTAAAAGACAAATTACACAAAAATAACAGAAAATTTACGAAGGGGAAAATTTATGTTACTGGTTGGAAGATGTAGAGGCTGGGGAAAATGAGACAGGAGACACTTACCTGGAATCCCCTTCAATTTGAACAGTGACTTGACATTGGTAACATTAACTAAGGAAGCATTCATTCATTAACTGACATTCGAGCCTATATGACTTATGACCTTGCGGTGCATCACAGTCAGAAATCCGGTGGAATCTTAATATTTAGTTTCAAGTGGGATCCAAACCACTCCTTCGGGAGCGGCGTGCCTTCTCCGGCTATTGAACCCGGGGCCTCTGATTACAAGGTGTTACTTTTAAGCCACCTGGGAGGCCTTCCTTAGTAATGCATAATACTTGAATACAATTGAATTGTGTTCCTTTTCCAGCAGTTTAGCGAGTAAAATTTTAAAATTACACTCGAAACTAGGGCGACTTTTTTTTCCGCCTCGTTTGAGCTGGAATGATACTTGGGAGAGTCTAGAACTTGTAATACAGAAAACTAACTTTTATTTATAACTATTTTATCTCTCTGTGTGTGTAAAACCATAGTATCTTTTTCACGATTAGGTCTTGTTCCATTTTCCCTCCTGCGTTCTTTGCTCTCTCTCCCTGGCTCTTCAGATATAGAGCTTCCTTCATTTCTTGCTCTTCTCTTTCTCTCTCTCCCTCCACTTGCTCGTTCTCTATTTCGCTTTCTACCTTTTGCTTCTGTTTCTCATTCTCTCTTTCTATAGATTTCTCTGTATGCCTCTCTTTTTGTTTCTCGTCCTTCCTTTATCTCTTTATCGTTCTGTACTGTTTCTTTTCTTTGTTCCTTTTCTCACTCCATCTTGAGAAATGTTTATCTTCATTTCTCTCAATCCACCTCTTCCTCTGTTATCATACTCTGTTTTGGTTGGTTTTCCTCTTCCTTTTCCTCTCTTTCAGTTTGTTTTGCCTCTTTATTTTCACTGGAGGCACATGGCACAGTGGTTCGGATCCCACTTTAAACTAAATATTAAGTGGACTTAAAACCACAAATCAATCAATCAATCTTTATTTTCACTTTCATTCTCTATCCTTTGGTTTTTAAGCATCACGCTCCAGCCTCCTTTAGCCTCCCCCGCCCCTTGGGGTGTCGTCCTCCACTGGTACCAATTTATTTGAGAATGGGTGAACCCCAGAGCCGCTTTATGAAGAGAGAAGGCCGCAAAAATCCGATCTCACAAAACACGCCCAGGAACCTAATCTTAGTTTCCAGCAGGCCATTGAGACGCCCAGCCGACTTTACAAAGGGAAAACTTCCCTGTTATTGTCCTTCAATACTTTTTTTTTTTTTTTGGAAATCAACTTTAATCTTTTTTTTTCATTCCAAAAAGAATAGTTTCGGAGAATTAGAGATTATAAAAAGGAATTCACCTTGGCTTTTCTGTCACTTTTGAGCCGAGGACTATTTAGGGGAGCGAGATCCAGAGGGCACTGCCATACGCAGAGGGGGTGCTAAAGGAGCTACAGCCACCCCCCGAAATTTTTAGAAAATAAAAAATTCAAATGAAGGTAGTAATAAAGTCGAAAAAACTCAAAATGACCCCCAATAACCATTTTTGTGTTTGAATTACTTTTAAAACGAATGATTAAAATGGTAATTTGAGCTCATACCAAATGAAAATAAAACACCAACACTGAAATTGATTTACGGCAATGTATTCTATGATTCAACCAAATATTTAATCTGCCTCTGTTCAGTAAAGGTTAGATTCATGACACGGAACCCGCATTCACATTCAGTTGTAGATATTGGTACAATTTCAATTGAATTCACATAATCCTTGACCTTGAGTGAGGTGAAAATGTGTCTTGGCTGACATGATTCCATAAAACACACGTTCTTAATCGTCTAAATGCCATGTGTGTGCATTTTATAGGACCATATTCATATTCAATAAATATTCGATCCTTGATCTATTTGACATTCATTTCTCATTTCATTTTTCTGCGATATTAACTACACCTAAGCTAGATAAAGAATATGTGTTGTTATATCCCTGTTCTTACACCGTCTTTTTGCCAATTCAAGTAATAATAATAATACATTATTAATTAATTTACATATTTAATTAATGTCATTAATCTAATGTGACTACTTTAATTTCATCATTTATATTATTATTATTTCTGAGACTTGGTTCGGACTCTCCCCCCCGAAATATATTTCTTGATACGTGCCTGCTTTTGACTAATCTTGGTTGATTGATTGATTTGTTGTTTTAAGTCCACTTTATGCACAGGAAGTCTAATCGGGACTGGGTCTACAGTTGAAAGTGGGATCCGAACCACTGTGCCATTTGCCTCCACCGGGTATCGGACAGACTAATCTTGAATTGGAATTGGTGTTGTTGAATTGGTGTTTTAAGTCCACTTTATGCACAGTAAGGCTAATCGGGACTGGACCTACAGTTTAAAGTGGGATCCGAACCACTTGTGCCTCCACCGGGTATCGAACCCGGGACCCCTTGATTACAAGGTGGCGACGCTACCACTGCGCCATCAGGGAGGCCCAGACTAATCTTGAGTAATAGAGGTCCCGAGTTCGGCGGTTATGTACAGAATGGTATTTGAAAGGGAAGGGGAAGTCCTCCATCTGCTTGCTAATATTTGGTTACTGTGAGGAGACTATATATGTACAATTTATAATATATCGATGCTTCAAGAGTAGTTGCCAAAAATTTTGCAAATACCTCACTCTTTACCTGCATCTATCCATTTTGGACACTTATCAATATCTCCAACTATTTGAGCACAGCCAATTATGATTGTGAACTGATAGCAAAAAGTTTGTTTGTTAAACTTGTTTTAAGACCAATTTATGCACAGAAAGGCAAATCGGGACTGGACGTATAGTTTAAAGTGGGATCCGAGCCACTCAGTGGGGTAGCGCAGATCTTTGACTCCATCTTGCAAGTAAAATATTGAGAGACCCCCTTAGTGTAAAAAAAAATTATGATGCCAGAGTGGGACGGAGGTACAATAGTTAGCTAGTTATCTGCCCTCCCCCCTTCGTTGTACAAGAAATTAACCTTTTCCTCAAATATTATGCCTTCCCATTTTTTTGTTATCGACTTATATCACTGTAGTACCTTCTTGAAACTAAATCAGGATGGTCTGAATCTCTGAAAAATAACTGGAAGAAGAATCTGGAAATATTTTCTCTACTTCAACGCAGCGACACAGCCAGGAATCACTTTTGGAGGAGGGGGAAGCTTCCCGCTGCCAAATATTTTGTTCCTGATGCTTTGTATTTTTGCTTGAAATATTTTTTTTAATGAAGTTACATATATTACACAGATATTAAAAAATACTGTTTTGGTGGAATTATAAAAAGATAGTAAACACTCCTCTTTTGGACTTTGAGGTGGACGTGCCTTCAGCCCCTAAACCATCTCCTGGTTCCTCCAGGCCAAGATTCAACGTAAGAGTCGCTCATATTAGCCTTCTAATACTGAGTGAGTAATATACTCAAGCAACAAACTTATCCTTCAGTAAAGGGGGTTGAACCGGATATCTAGATTGTCGGTAGTAACCTATCACAAGGTAAATTTCAATCTGCTACGAAGAAATAACTGCGGACTCTAGTCTTGAGTGATAGATAAAAAAGCTGCGAAGGAACTCTATTCACTGAAAATTTGTCACTCCATGAAATGCAGCTTGGAAGGACTGAAACCTCCCCCCCCCCCCAACAAAATAAAAGAAGGTTGCCACAGGTTAGTAGACCTCAACATCATTATTCATAATTTTAATGCTGCCATTCTTTTTTCGATAGACCAGTGATCATACTTTCTTAAATACTTTTTCATGAAACAAGAACCTTTTTATTAATAGACCATCAGTGCTCGAATTTTCCTTTCTTCTATCCCCAACGCGAACAAGGAAATTTGCAGAGAGGAATTTTCCCTTCGAACACTGCAGATAAAAAAAAATCGTAACACATTGGAAAATAAGAAATAGTTCGACAGAAATGTCCACAAAATGCCAAATTGTAATAAAAATGAACTTACAAAATTACACAAAATAATGGTCACATTTAACTCATACATTGTATACCCTGCGTGGCAGAGGATGGGATAATGGTCTTTACAGCAAAGGGATAATTTACTATGGGTCGAACCTTTAACTGAGGTTTTCGTCCCCTTTGAAGTAAAACGTAACAAGTGTAGACAATATGGAAAATTCATTTCGGCTCTTATTTCAATATGAAAAGAATTGGGACCCCCCTTGAAAATATTAGGTGGGAAGTTACATTTTAAATATCAAGTGTAAAACTAAAAGGTTACAAATTAACAATTTTGATGTTTATTGTAAAATAAGGTTAGACAGGTTGAGCAACTGAATATTTCTACTGGATTCATAACTGTAGACAATTGACACGCTACACTACGTTTACGACAAACTGCGTAGATACAAAGGTATGAGATGAAAGATATTTTCCTATCGATGGACATCTGCGAGCAAGTAAGTTAATTCTGCATTTCGGAGGGGGACCCATATGACAAGTTACTGGGGCCCCTCTGGCTCAGATAACACGTCACTGCTTGTTATCGCAGACGTCGTATATGATGTTACTGGGAACCAGATTTCTGTTTCGTAAATCGATTTTTTTATAAGCGACACTATATATGGAATTTCTGCGATTATATAAACAATTGAAGAGCGCATTTTGGGGCTTCTACACCTCGCCCCCCCCTTCGCATTGCGGGGATGGCTGCTACGCCACTGGAGCCACTACGCCTCCACCGAGTATTGAATCCGGGGTCCCTTGATTACAAGGCGACGACGTCACCACTACACCATCGGAGAGGCCCTGATAACACAAAGTGTGTAGCTTCTTGCACGAGAACAGTAACAACAGAATCCTGATTCCAAAGCGGAGAATTTATATTTTAGGTATTTTACTACATAATCTATGTTAGTTGGCCATTTTACTGTAACGAAATGAATGTACCGACGGAAACAAAAAGAAGCATGCAGCTTCACAGTGCATAGGCTGGTAATCTCAAAGGACGATGTGTAAGGTTTTTTTCAACTAAGGAAAGGAAAATAGTTATTCTTCAGGGTTTCGGCACATCTGTCAATGGGCAGTGGGAACGACCATTCATTCTCCCCCTCTCCCTGCCAGATCGTAAAAGCAGCGAGGTCGGGTTGCTGAAACTGGGTAACGATGATAAGAATATGGGAGATTTGTGACTGGGAAAAAGGAGAATTTCTTGAAAGCGACGTCAGCGCCTCCCTCGTGTTCCCTTGGTACTGTTGTTAGAACGGAACTAACGACACCCTCGACATTTGGATTTCTTTCAACATCCAGCCGAGGCTTAAGACTGTCTTATATCTCGGCACCCACTCCCATCAACCCCTGACAAATTTAAGTTTTCAATTTACTAGTGCCGACCTCTGTGGCGGAGTGGTTAGCACAGCGCGCTACAACATCAGAGGTCGCGGGCTCGGCCTGGGCATGGATGTTCTTTGAGAGTGTCCCTTCATCACTCATCCTCATCGTCGCGATTAGCCAAAAAGGGATAAAATAGGTTCGCTAAATAACAAATATAAAATCAATTTACTACTAGTGGAAGAGAACTAAACACATTTCGTTTCCCTAGGGTGCAGAAATACTCAATACACATACTGCATGTCATTTCATTTTTGTTTGAGTTGGAACGGCTAATCGGGACTGGACCTACAGTTTATGTGGGATGCGAACCACTAGCTATGTGACTCCACCGGGTATCGAACCCGGGATTACAAGGCGACTACGTTACCACTTAACAATCGATATAGCCCATGTCGTTGAGCTTTATTGGTTGTACAGCCACGACTCCACGAGTAACTTACCGTTAGTGTGGATACAATTGAATACTGATTTCTTTATACAATAGCCCGACCCTGTGGCCGAGTGGTTAGCATATCGCGCTGCGACGCCAAGGGTCCCGGGTTCGAATCCCGGTCGGGCTTGGTTGTTTGTGAATGTCCATTCATCAATTTCATCATTTCATCACTCATCCCCATCTTCGCAAATTAGCCAAGAGGCACAAAACGCGAAGTAAAATAAACTAAATCAAATCAAAATCAAATCAAATCTTTATACAATAATTATCTTACTTTCTTACCGACAGTCTGCCCAAATCACACTAAACCTGACAGTGTTGCAAACAATGTTAAGATGTAATGTTCAGTGGAATTCGTTGTTTCCAATGACGTATTTGTGTTATGTACTTATATTATGTTTCGTCTACTTCGACTAGTCGCTGCGACGATGATGAATAATGCCTGCGATGAATTTGTAATGTGGTTCCAAATCAGGAATACGAATATGTAATCGCTTATGTGAGAAATTGAAAGCAATGAATAAAATGTATGCATAACCAGAAAGGCCACGTTACGACGTTTGTGGAGGGGAGGGAGGGAAGCAATTGCATTAACATTTCGAAGATAGCACATTTACGAGTAGTAGTGTGACGATCCAAGGATTCAAGTTGCGATTAAATAGCCTTACACCACACTGCTCTGTTTCATAAATCCCAACTTTTAAGATTAACATGCTTACTCTAGCGTATCGTTCTTGTATTTTCTTCCATTTTTAGATTAACCTTACTCGAGCTTCATAAAACTTCCTTATCCCTGTTACCTTCAGTGTAAGGATTTCACATTCAGATTAAAATGACTCAGGAAGAATTACATTTTTATTACTCTTACGACCGTGATATGAAACTCAACACACACTGACGCAGTGGCGTGCCAGTCAATTTCATTATGGGAGGTAGGACTCAAGACCAAGACTCCCTCTCTTTCTCTCTGTTTCTCTGTTTATTTCTCTCTCTTCCTCTGATTATGTCTTTTATTTCTATCTTCTTCCTTCTCTCTCTCTCTCTCTTGCTCTGTTTCTTTGTCACTTTTTCTTAACCTCTATCCTTCTCTCTTTCTTTGTGTTACTTTTTATATATCTCTCTCTTTTTCTTCCTCTTTCTCTATGTGATTCTTAGAGTATAACATGTGATTCCTTTTTTTAATGTCTTCCTCCTTTCTATCTCTTTCTGTCCTTTCTTGCTCCCTCTGTTTTCTATTTCTTTTTCATCTATCTTTCTCATTCTTCTTTAATTGGATAATTCAGTGTTTTTATTTCTTTCGGATCTTTTTGCTTCCCTTTTTAATATATATATACACAGAGTGAACCAAAAGTAGGTGGACAATAGGTGATATTAACATACATGATTGTGTTTACTGGTATAGTGAGAACATGCATTTAACATGAGAGCAACAACTAAACCAGCCTGGTGTCACTGTTTGGGGTGGTATTTCAAGTTCTGGTGTTTTAAGACCAATAAATGTTATTATTTACTGTACACCTACTTTTGGTTCACTCTGTATATATAATTTAATATATAAGAAAAATGGAATATTAATACATGGGTAATTACAACAAGCCAAGAATAATGAAGTTCTATCTTCCTCCTTGTTCTTTAAGATGTCCATTGTCCAGTAATCATTCTCCACTATTGTGTACTGTATTGTATAGGAACTTGATTTTTTATCGTTTTCACATGAAATTTTGTTTTTAATATTATGGGTGATGTGTATTGACCGACCAATAATATATTTCTAATAGACAAATATAATAGTAGGAATCCCTCATCATTTTAATTCTCTTATATTCTACATGTTGTTTTAAGGAATGGAATTCTGTCTATGCGAAGCAGATATTGTATTCTGCTTATTGACGATTTTATTTCAATTCATAATCATCTCATCATCATCGGTCACCTTTTAAGCGATAACGTTTCACGGCATCCACGCATGATTTTTTTAATTCCAGCCTCGATTATCAAATTTGTGCCTAAAGCAGATTTAACCGGGCACCTGAGTTCAGGGCCGGCACTAGTCATTATGCCGCCCTGGGCGGTTGCGGCAGCTTCCCCCTCCCCCGTCATTGCTCAGCAACGGGAAATTGAAAATCAATATATTCCTAAGTAAAACATCTAACTATAAAGTAAATAATGAGACCTGTTACGCTATTGCAATACTATTAAGCACAGCAAAACTTTAAAGAATGCGACACTAATTTTATATTATTATTATATTTTATGAAAAATCTCTCTCTCTCTCTCTCTCAAACGTATCTTAAATGTAACAAGTATTAGGAAAGAAATGGATGATCTCCCGCTTGGGTAAAGGCAGTCGAAGAGTGGTGTTGATCACATCACCTCCAAAATGACCGAGATCGAGAATGTGTGTGGCCCTACCCCACAACCCCAAAATGTCTCTTCATGACATGGTGTTATATGCAAGGGACCTTTACATGAAATATTCATTTTCATACAATGTTATCTTACATAAAATGGAAACAAGCGTGTTTCAGACATGACTGACCGAAGATATTATTTTTATTAGCTTTTATTTCCAAGAAAAAAAAGTCGTTCTCCACTTGCCACGGTTACCAACAATTCGAAGTGCTACGCTCACATTAGGTGCAAAGTCATGAGCCGTTATCAGTTTTAAGGTCTCGTTTGGTGTAATTGTTTCATTATAGCCGAACACTTTTCCTTCATGATTTAAATCAGTAGCCTTCATTTGTTAACATACCGGCAAGTTTTGTTCACTTTTCAGACGAAAGATCAGCTTACTAATATCAGAAAGGAAATCGAAAAATCCACTATGATTTTTAAGCTGCTCAAATCTTTTTCTTAGAGCTAGAATAATCGTCTACGACCTGGTAATGAAGTGCACCGTTTTTGTGGAACTTCAACAGTTTCATCATACTGAAACTGCTTCTTCTTTCGATTTCGGCCCTGTACAATTTTGCCTATCATTTGGATCATCTATATCTAAATTCGATGTCAATTCTTTCTCATCAACGGGGACTCACAGGTCGCCGCCCCCCGTGGCCTCCACGAGTGGAGGGAGGGAGGCCCTTAGTGGCGTCTAAGAAACTTTGAAATTTTTCATCACTCCTGCTTTTTTCAAATCGCTGATGTACTTGCAAGAAATCTAACAGCATCTAACTCATCGTACGAGGCTCATTCAAGTTCTAAGGTCTCTTATTTTTTTCTTCATTAATAAAAGCAGTTATGAACGTGAGAGTTGTTTGAGAAGAAGCATCCATTCTTGAAGGTTGATGAGGCCAGATGACAGCACGATACGGCCCATAGGAAGCTAGTGGCGCTATCTAACGACGGACATGTTTTTGATACTGGGAATGACATCATTTACATCGAACGAACAGCGTGTTATTATCCATTTTCTTCACCTGCGTGGAGTAACACCCATCGATATTCATCTTAAATTGACTGAGACATGCTGTGGTGGTGTCATGGACGTGAGTAATGTGCGTTCATAGTTCAAGGAATGTCGAACGTCGTATGAAAACAAACCAAAGAAGCCTCACCCCAGTACCAGCCGCCAGTTACTCCATTGCTGAGAAAAGGGATGTTTTGGGACAGCGAAGGCGTTATACTCACGCATCGCTATCCTAAGGGTACCACAATGATGGGTACAAACTATGAAACTGATTTGAGGACGAAGTGCTTCCAGCATTGCGAGAAAAACGTCCGGAAATGTCTGCAGCCATGTTCCTTCGTCAGGACAACGCACCTCCTCATCGGGCGGCCATTATTCAGACGCTCTTCATTGAAAACAAATTTGAAGTGAATCACAGGCTCCGTCCATACTCACCTGACCTCGCACCTAGCAATTCTTGGCTCTTTCCAACGCTCAAGGACAGTCTCCGTGGTCGCAATAATAATCAAAATAGTTTAGGAGACCTTAGAACTTTAATGCACCTCGTAGATTAATGTTTTGAACACATTTGCTCATTACTAGAGCTCGGATTTGAATGTAATTACATATTCTATTCCTTTCTAGATACATTACTGACATGATTTTGAATAAGCTTTATGTTACATATATTTTTACATACGTATTTGCCAGGATTACATATTTTACATATCTGCTAATTTACTTTACATAAAACAACATATTTCGGTAATTTTGTCCTATTTTGATCCATTTCCTATATTTTCGATCTCTGAAACTGATGAAGAAAATTTGTAGCTCATGTGATGTCATATTTTCTAATCAATGAGATGCATACATAGTGCTTACCTAAAATTGACTGGCAAGCCGAAAAACAGGCTGAGTGAAAAAACAAGGAAAGTATAAAGACTGGAACTATTATTTATCGAAAGATGCTGGAGTTTCTCCGCACCCCGTTTCTAGTTACATACGCGGTTATGTATTTTCGTTTCGCCTTTAGATTTAGGCAAAGCACCTAGAACCTTGGCATCGGTGAACAAGAAAGTTACTTTCCTGTACTTAGCGAGTTACACAATATGTAACATATTTTAGGTACATATTTTATCAATTGTTGTTACATATGTATGTACATATTTTGTACTTTGATATTACATAAAAATCCGGGGTTTACTCATTACATTACGTGGAGTAAAAAGTCACACCAGATAACTAGTGAGCAAAGAAATATAAAGCCACGCAACTGGTTCGCAATACACTGAGCCTCATGCGCGACATTCGGACAGTTTCATTGTCGCCACTTATTTGAAGGAGCGCATCATAGACCTCTCCCACTTGATATCTCAACGGAGTTAAGTCATCGAATCTGCTTTCCCATCTTGTGGCACTCAGTGGTTTTAAAGTGACTACTGATATGTTCCTTCAAAACGGTTTGTTGGCATATATTAACTTCCAAGATATATATAATATAACATTATAACTTCCAATTTTTCAATAAGCTTATTTTTTCTTATCTTTCAATTTTGCCGCTCTGGGCGGTGGCACGCCCCCTCCCCCTCCCCCTCCTTTCCGCCAGCCCTGCCTGTGTTTTTGTGTTTTTGATTAAAAAAATTCCCGCATAGTCACAGAGCAGGGGCGAGCAGTGGCGCAGGAAAATATATATATATATATATATACTACGCATATACATACTACTTCAAAGGTACTACCTATATGTATAATGTGAAGGCATCGGAAATATTCCATTTTAGAACAGCACACGAATTTCCTGTTTTTTTAATTAAAAATTGGCATAAATAATTTTTATTTCTTTGTTTTCCTTAGTATTTATGGTCATTTTAAAAACAGATTTTAATCAGATAACAATTCCGAAAAATATAAAGCTCTGGACCATGTTCATGTTCTCATTTTGAATTTAACGAAACGGAATATCAGGAGTTCGAAATGTGAAAATTGCGAACAAAGATACAGCTATTGATTTTTAATCCAGGGTGAGATTAAAGGTGGTGAGGAAGATTCCCCCTCTCCTCTATCTTCAGCTATCCCAACCAGGAATAATCGTCTCTCACCAACTGGATATAGAAACCACATTATTGAATATATCATACTTATAGAGTCCACATCGGTTCAGTTCTTTTGATTTTAAAGTCCCATAGCTAAGCATAAAAATATTTTTAAACAATTTATGGCAGATGTGTACCACATCCAATGCCTTTTAGAAGCCATGTATTCGGTATTTCCTCAGACATCTATAGGGTGTTGTATTTTTTAAAAAAAAATACTGAGTTGAGAAGGTTCCCGATCAACTCATAAGAGGTCTAAGTTTGGAATGTTTGTAAAACATTTGACAAAGCATTTATTTGTAACATAATTATTTGTACCTAACGACGTTCTTCAAGCACTGAAAATACTATCATTATATATACAAAACCGAAATCCTTCAGATCTCAGAGCAAGCAAGGAAAAGCCAAACGCTCGAAAGTTGTTTTATTTCTCTTTTCAATCTTCGGTGGATAATATGAAGAGCCGGCCAAGGTTTCTTTTCGTATTTAGTAGTATTAAATACATATACATGCATGTTTTAAGGTGACTTGTCAATTCCTCGTTCATATGAAAAGGTGAACTCTAATGTAAGCAAAAGCATGTGCGCGTCACAGTTAAATAGTTTCGCATCAACAAGAAAATACAAAACACATTTCCACCTCGCCAGCCCCCGTAGCGGAGTGATTAACATAGCGTTCTACGACGCCAGAGGTCCCCGGTTCGAATCCCGGCCTGGGCATGGGCGTAATTTGTGAGTGTCCCTTCATCAATTTCATCATACCATCACTCATCCACATCTTCGCGATTAGCCAGAAGTGGCTGAATTTGAAGTAAAACAAACCAAATCACGCAATCAAACATTCCCATCTTGCTCAAAGACCTTGTGATTTCAATCAAAAATCTACCAACCGAATGTGAAATGTCATAAACCTAACCTTAACTGATTAGAAAAATAATTAGAAGTTTTAAACATACTTTTACTTTCCTTATACCCCCAGTTCTGCTTTCATGCAGAAAAGTTTGCAAGAAATTGAATGAAGTCTAGTCTAGATAACACAGTGGCCTTGACAAGCCAACTGGCAAACCATAGGACCTGCAGTGAGTCTCATTTATCTCCTGCATTCGTTTGACTAATGTAATTTTCTTCCAGTTTGACTTTAGGGTTTAACTTCAAATGGCGTTGTGTTTGTGTTGCATTCGATATCAAAATTAGATTTTAAGCGATCAATGTCCAATTCTAAGTACTATATCTAATACTTAGGTAAAAGTAAGTTCTCGTCCTCTGATAAAATCACAAATTGCACTCTGTTCTAATGTCTAGGAAAGGGGAACCTTTCATTTGACCTAGGAATGACATCGAGATGAGGCGAGTCGAGAATTGTCACAGCCTCATCTCGTCTCCTGTGTGGTGAGTTTGAGTTTGTTTGAGTTGGTTTATTAAGTCCACTTTATGCACAGTTAGGCTAATCGGGATCCGAACCACTGTGCCACGTGCCTCCACCGGGTATCGAATTGATTACAAGGCGACGACGCTACCACTGCGCCATCGGGGAGGTCCTCCGGTGTGCTGAGGTCCTTCTCGTTCTTGTTTGTGCTTTTCTTTTGTTTCGGTGTCCACTCAGGAGTTGTTAAAACTTATTCTATGTAATTACTTTATATCCACTTCATGGGCTAATCGGGTCTGAATCTGCAGTTTAAAGCTCAATGCATGTTGGACCCTTCAATTACAAGGCGAGATATCTCGTCCTGACCCACGAAATGTTTAGTACAAGCAACACGTACATTGTGTCACCACTCAAAGTTTCACAACGTATACGTCATTAAAGCAAAACTTTTCTGAATAACCTTTTTCTGCTCTATATCTTGTTTCGATGCTGTGAACTGTCGAAATACGGAATTATATTATAAATAGATTAAACCGGGCTGCACAGGCTCACAATTGTTACTAATGCATTAACTTTGCAATTACAGTAAACAAAATACACGACATTTTGAAAAAAAGAAGTCAATAAATTTAAACGCTTGGTATGTCTGATAAGACACACAGTAATTTAAATTTATTTTTACCAATTTCTTCAAATATGATACCAGAGTTTCGAACGAGATCATCTCGGACATCAAGTACTAACGCCTCGCTTTGATTTTGCAGAGATTTATTTCAGTCTCGTTTCGAAATTTGAGAGGAAACACAGACTTTTCTTGTCTCAGTATCATCTCTATGTTCAAAAATCTCTTAATATATAGGTTTAAGTATAGTTTTCCCTCTTACAAAGTTATGAAGTACAGGAGTACATTGTACCCCCAATGTCTCGTCTCATTTGTGTAAGTATTTCGTTTCGGAAAATTCTATTTGAAAATATCAAAAGAAAAGGTCAGTCATATACTCTTCTGATGAAGATTTATATATTATCTTTGAATCGACGCGACCACTTCTTTAGAAAAGTGTACCCCCCCCCCCCCCTTACGCAAAGTAGCATTCATCTGGAGCGTGATTTTCTGAGAGTAAACTTTATCTGATTCCATCGTTTCACAGAAATTTTACACAATTTTCATCTCCTTAGAGAGGTTTCCCAGAACACAGGTCAATGAACTAACTACATAGTAGCAAGCACAATGTAGTAGAATAAGTTTACAATGGTTTGAATTTCTGTGGTAGCTAAGTAAGATAAATTAGATAATGCTTGTAAGTTATAAACAATATACCTAAACCTTTTTTATTGAGCGAATTGAAAATATGTTCCTTTAACAGTTGCACACTGCATCTGTCAAATTATCTAAGGGGGTACAGGGGGTACAACGGGATTTTCGGATTTAGGGGGGTACAGTACCCCCTTCAAAAATTTGAGGGGGTACAATGTACCCCTGTACCCCCCGTTCCTGCGCCACTGGGGGCGAGGAGTAGGTTGAATAAATCTCTAATAATATGATTATCTCATATTGATATACTAATACACGATGTCCTCCAGTAATTCAATATTATGGAAGAACATTGAAATTAACGGTCTAATTTCCCCTACTGGTCGTGCTCCAATTCAAATGATTGATTGATTGATTTGCTTTATTTTACTTCGCCTTTTGTGCCGCTTTTGGCTAATTTGCGAAGACGGGGATGAGTGATGATATGATGAAATTGATGTATGGACACTCACAAACATTCATGCCGAGGCCGAAATTCGAACCCGGTACCCCTGACGTCGTTGCGCGATGTGCTAACCACTCCGTCACAGGGACCGGCCCAATTCAAATGAATAGAATGGTTGTTGCCAATACTCTTCAAAATAATATTTGATTAATTAGGTAGAATACTAGAATTGTAGTCCTCGTATTGGTATTCGTATAATTAATAAAATTATAATTGATATTAGTAATGCTCACAAGCAAGTCAAGTCAAACACCGAATTTCAGACGAAAAATGTGTTCATGTCTACCAAGTGACGGCATCAGAAAAAAATTGAGGAGGCAAGGAGATCGAAATATATTTTGTTGGGCAGTCACATTTACGAGTAATAAAGCACTAAATACCAGTTTAAAAAAATAAAGAAACACGTTATTTATCTATTTTCATGTACTGAGAGCCCAGGGTCTAACAACATCGTAAAGCCTTCGTCTCCTGTGCACTATTTCAGTAATAACGTTTAATCTAAGTTATGTCAGTTAGTTATATGGGGTGGATGTTCCTAAAGTCAGCCTCCTCCAATAGTCAGCCACATCACAGAAAAATGTACATTTATAAGGCCGCCACTAAACCTTGTGTCTATACTTGGTAACATACTTGGAAAACCATATTCCAGTAGTCAGCCAGCCTTTGTGTGAAAGGCGGTGGCATCTGGTGAAGAAGAAATGAACCATCCAGTGGAGCTGTTTGTGTTACTGATGCAAGCACGTGTTTTTTCTGACGGAAAAAGTAACAACAGCAACTGTGATAACAAATAGGTAACAATGTTATTTAGTAAAGAATTACCAAATATTTTGTTTGTAGTTGTGTTAGAAGGAATAAGGATTTGTTTCAAAGACGTTTTAAGCTGTATATTAATGTCTGTACGTCGACGGGAGGGGGGGGGGGGGCTGAGTACATGGTTGTGAATTCTGGCTTCCTGCCAATGGTCAGCCTCCAGGGGCTGACTACTGGATTTAACCTTGGTTGGCTCGTTGGGACTATCTTACCATGTTCTGGATGTAGAACAGTAATCCCTGTAACATGGTTCTGTTAAAAATGCTATGAGACAAATCCTTCCAGTGGGCAGCCCCCATATCACGAAAGTGGCTGACTACTGGTGCCAGCTTATCCTGTAGTCAGCCCCCTCTGCTGAAGAACGGAAATCACAGGCATTTCAAAATTCTAGTGCCTCTTTCTCCTGTCGCAATAATTGCATTGATAAGCAGGTTGTTTATTTGGTATGAGCACATATTAAAATAAGAAAAAAATTGAAATTGTAAGCTGGAAGTTGTAGCATAGAATAGTTGGTTGTAGTTATATTATAATTAGCCTATAGGTAACTGAATGAGGGGGAATAGGTCAACAATAATTTGCATTTCATGCTTTTCCATTGATTCACATGTTATAAAGCAGAGCAGGCTCGTAGCCAGGGTGTAGGGGAGTAGGGGGAGTAGGGCAGGCCTTACCGACTGAGCCACCAAGGCCATAGACTACACAAACTGTGTGCAGAATGCTTTGGAGCAGATGTCTTTGACCACAAACTTACAAGAAGGTAATACATATTCAAGTGAAACCAACAAGAGATGAATGTAAATTTGCTATTGTTGTAATTAAACACTTCCAAGCTAGACTTGAGAGAAGAGGCATTGATGTGGCAGCAGTTGTTGAAGAAATCAGAAGTGCAACAGTGACTTCAGGAGAAAATGAAACTACGTGCGTTTCAACAGACTCTCTTGCCCCTACCTGTGTTCAGTCAGATATGCATGAGGTTCTCCCTGTTCCACCAGATGATGCAGACAGCCTTTCTGCTGATAATTCAGATTGATTCTGACTTGGGAAATCTTGCGCCTGGAATGTATCAAGGAACTAACTACCAGTGGACTTCTGGAGCCTACTTTTGATCTGACACACAGTGAATCAGGAATAGGTAGCTACTCTTCCAACAGTTTCTCCACCAACAACCAGTTCCCTTTCCCCAGTAGCTAATTCTTCAGGTGGAGCAGTACAGTGCCCACCACCAACTGTTTCTTCCTCACCAGAAACGACAGGACATTCTCAAGCAAAAGTTTCCCCAACAGAAAGAAGACTTCCCCCATCAGCAGCAACCACTGGGATGCATGAATCTCTCTCTCCACCTCCAACAACAGTGTGTCCATTAGACACAACTCCTCCATCACCAACAGTCCCTTCACCAGGAGGATTTGACAACCACCTGTTTTGGCCTGGTCTTATAAGAAGGAAGGAACCAAAGGACAGAAAAAAGGATAAAATGAAAAAAAGTCCACACACAATATTGTCAGAGGCATGGAGAAAACATGTGGCAGAAAAGTTAGAAATAAAGAAGAAAACTGAAGAAGAAAAGACCATGCGGAGAATGACAAGACAAAACTTTAAAGTTCAAAGACAAAATATCAAAAGAGACACACCGACCTGGGCCATCTAACAGTAGCACTGGAGAAAGGAAAGACAGTCATGGAAAATGTGCAGTGTGTGATGAAGATTTAATAAGTGATGTCGAAGATGATGATCTTAAAAAGATTGGTTGTGATTACTGCATTCGCTGGTTCCACCTGAAATGTACAGAGCTGTGTAACTTGCCTTATAGAGATGCATCTCAGCAAGTGTTTGCCTGCCCAGAGTGTGCTAAGTTGTGATAAATAATGAATGGTTCTCACAAAAGTATTTTTTTCTATCATAAAACCTATACTAGGGCCTATCCATAATGACAAGAAAACAACTGTCTGTGTGAAGTCAGGTATTCTTAATGTCACCCACAATTATACCTATTTAATGTTACTAGGCAAACATAATGTTACTTACATGATAAGTTTGGGGTGTAAGGGGTGCTTCTTCCACGTAGTGCACCCAATAGTCAACCTCACTTCCACGAAGTACGCCCTGGACTGCAGACTAACGAGGCACTGGCGACTGGCCCCATGGCCAGTATAATTTTGTTTGTGTTGTCCTGTGTTTTGTCCTTATTTGTGCTGCGCGCTCCTTTACAACCTCAGCTTTTAACGAAAGACAGAAAATTTTAATATTTTATGATGTTATGTGTAACGATAAGGGGCTGGACCCCGTATAATGTGACGGGTACAAAATAGTCTTAGTGCTGATGCACCCAAAATTTTAAATTCAAATCAAAATTACATGATAAGTTCATTTTTAAATATATACTCTGTTAAAATGTTTTATGCATTAAAAAACAGCTCTGTGAAACAATATCCGACCTGGGGCAACCTATATTATCTTTGTGTAGTTGCAGGCTGACTACTAGTGTTGACCATGGCTGACTTCTGAATTTCAGTGGCTGAGTACTGGGATTTTTGCTCTCTTTACAATGTGAGTTTAATTGCTATATTTTGTGGTTTATTTGTGCTATAATAAATACTCCAGACATAAAACTGCAATTCTCCATTTTATTTACATCCTGATTACTAGAAAATGTAATGGGATTTTTATTCACTCGAAATCACTGAAATAAAAATTTCTCTTAAAAGGCTGACTACTGGCAAAATCACCCTGTATTTTTTTTATATTTATTACATTGTATATATCTAATTTTTATCATTTTGTGGTTCTTTTAAAAGCAAATTCTCCTCGGTGGAGGCTCCCCAGTAAAGCTCTCCTAAATTCAGGTTTTACAGAAGGGGAGTAAGGTAGACTAGTTGACCTGGGGGGAGGGTCGTTTGCCCCCTGCACCCATCAAAGTGTCTACCCAGTTATTTGGACACTGCACCATATTTGTAAGGCTATATTCCAAGAAATTTACGGTCACATAGATTTGTCCTATTCTTTTGACTTCCAACCACAACTAAACTATCCCGATTAGCCAAAAGTGGCAGAAAAGCGAAGTAAACCGAATCATTCATTCATTTGTTGAAACAACAAATTCAACAAAACTAAAATCGTTAAACCTAACTTAAACCATGAACACAACTTCCTTACCTTCTCAAAATAAGAGCAGCAGTTTCTTCGTAATATGAAGAGCGTTCACACTCGAACCTAAATGTGCCATGGAAGGACATGCGAATGCTAGCAACGCTTTGCACTTGTTTTCTTTCTTATCTCAAGGAGAGGCAGTTCCACCTGCAGACTCGCGTCTCTTACAATCTCTTCAAATATTTACAATATTCGTGAATAATGTTGAAGGTGGGGGAAATCAACTGTAGCACATGTACCAGTTTTTGAACAGGTGAAATTCCAGCGAACAACGGCTCGTAATATTGCATTCTCCAACACAAAGGAGTTCAAAATAATGCGCGTTGATGTATTTATACCGTCTCAATCCATAAAAAATTGGCGGAAATTTTACCTCTCTTTAACAAATACATATGTGAAATTTAATTAAGTAGATTTAAGCTAGAATAAAACTTTAATTTAAGTTATAAAGAGAGGTTCTTATTATTATACAGGGTGAGGCAAAAAGATGTTAACAATAAATGGGTGTTTAATCACTTTCAATTACAAGCAGGGGTTTGGTTACAGGGTTTCAATTTGACACCCATACCTATCAATGCACTCATTGAGTCTGTTCATTGTTGTTTGTAAGGCCCTCTGGACCATTTGGGCAGGAATTTCAGCGATGATGTGAATGATGCGGTGTTTCAGGTCGTCTAGGTTGCGAGGTTTGCTGGCGTAGACTCGATCCTTGACCATGCCCCACAGCCAAAAATCGCATGGCGACAGGTCGGGTGAACGTGCTGGCCATGGGAGAGGACCACCTCTACCAATCCAGCGTTTAACGAACGTGTCGTTCAGGTAATCCCGAACCAGCAGACTGTAATGGGCAGGGTCGCCGTCTTGCTGAAAGTACCCTCGCTGGAGAATGGCAAGTGGTACGTTTTCCTCCATGAACGTGCTGAGCATGGCAAGGTAATTCTCTCCCCTGACGGTCTGTTCTTAAAAAACGAACGGTTCAATCACTCCAAATTTGCTCACGGCACACCAAACGTTCACCTCAGGGGAATCCCGCATGTGCTCTCGAACTTCCTTCGGGTGCTCAGTCGTCCATACGATACAGTTGTGCTTGTTCACACAACCGCTGATGTGGAATGTTGCTTCGTCAGAAAACATGAACAGAATGTCAGGCTCAATGTTCACCATTTCGAAGAGAATTTCTGTAGCCTTCACACGTGCTTGCTTGTCCGCGTTTGAGAGCTGCTGCACAATCTGGAAGTGGTATGGCTTCATTCCTAAGTCACGATGCAAAATTCTAATCAGTGACCTTTGCGAAATGTTAGTTTCTAGAGAAAGTCTGCGAGTGGACTTGGTTGGACTGGCTAACATCGCTTCCTGGACGCAGATGATAGTCTCTTCCGTTCGGACAGATCTCTTTCTACCGCTGTTCCCCTTGCAATCGTCTTGAACGGACCCCGTCCGGACAAACTTCTCGTAGATCCCACCAATTGTCAGGCGCGATGGTGCATCCCGTCCGGTCCAGGCCTTGAATTTTTCTTGTACGATGCGTGGGGACTGGAAGACCTCCATCCAGGCAGCTATCTTCCTTCGTTCCTCAATGGAATGGTTTAATCTGCAAAAAAAATATTTAGTCTCTCGTACAGTGTTAACAGCTTTTTGCCTCACCCTGTATAATATGCATTATATTAAATTAAACTGTAATTAGAAACTATTTCACGAAAATTTCCCCCATTTTTTAATTATTCTCACTTTCCCATATTATATAGAACACATTTTTTCCCTCAAAATTGTGTTCTATATAGATGTCTAATCAAAGATAAAAATACATTGTTAAGAACTGATAGCAATGTGAATAATAATGGATTGGTTTTCAAAACAAGGTTAAGCAAGTTTGCAGTATATTCAAATTTTGCATTAGAACTCAACATCGTTGCCAGGTCACAAATTGTTAAATTCATGGAAAAAAATTTAAAAAGAACTAATTATGTCCACGAGACTCCCCTTTGCCTGGATTTCGCCCAGTATTGTCAATTTCAGGGCAATTGTTAATTAACCTACGAAATTCCACCTCTATTATCCATTCGCTGTAAGAATGAATGTGTAAGAACCTTGCGCAAAAGAATTTAGTGCAAAGTGCAACCTTACGAAGAGTATATGAACGGTACAGCTTCAACCTAAAAGATAAGATCAGAACTATCAAATAGGGAAAACAATATTTCTCAAGAGTCACGACGTTTAGAATAATGGCTATCACAAGCATCACATTCGTGCTTCATATGTTACACGTGTTTTAAAATCAATAGTGTGAGAATTTAACCATTTTTGTTTTATTTACTCGCTACCTCTTTAACTAAGCGGTTATCACATCTGAGGTTCCGATGTGGATTCCCAAGTAAGGCAGGGGTATTTGCTGTTGTACCTATACTTCATCATTCATCCCATTTCGTTGACCTCCGTGCCTGAGTGGTTAGCACAATGTGCTACAATTCCAGCTGTCCTGGGTTCGAATCCAGGCTTGAGCACGGGTGCTCTCTGTGAGTGTCTCTTCGTCAATTTCATCCTATCATCACTCATCCACATCGTCACGATTAGCCAAAAGTGACAGAAAAACGACGCCAAATAACAAAAAATAAATTCATCCACTTGTCACAAGCTTAGGCGATATTTCAAAACATTTATTGGGACAAGGGCAAAAAAGATTCATCGTTTTTAAAATGTAAAATATTTTAAGTCT